>NC_081553.1:147340869-147652745 GCF_963082655.1 Stomoxys calcitrans | reverse complement strand
CTAATGAGACAGAAAGCTATTTCGTACCAACAAACCCTCTGTTATCTTTTCCAAAGGATGTCACTGGAGATTCTATGAAGTTTCAGCTAATCGTCTCATTTGCTTCAACCAAACCAGTAGCTTAAATGTACATAAATACACACGTACATATATACGCATTCATAGTCGCGCTTTTTCGACGGTTCAACCACTGCGCATTGGCAACAGCGTTCTGCCACAATATTGAGCCCCTTCATCAAGCTTTCATTGGGTCATTGTTTAAACCAACATATTGGCCCGTGGCATTGAAAGGCAAAAATAGAGCGTGTCGGCGCAGAGGTTAAAGTTCACGGCTTGAGATAAGGTGAGGTAAAGTGGACGGTGGCGTCAACACATACAAAAATAACATACTAGTGTGATAGCAAAAATGATGGTTCGTTTGTTAATTGGTAATTTTGATACACATTGAAATACCGAACCAATCCCTAGACCGTCACTGGTCTAAGGATTGGTTCGGTGTGTCGGTCCTCACATTGGTCAAAGCCCCATCGAAGTCAATGAGTTGTACATGTCGTTGGATACAAACAAAACTTACATATGAAAATCACTTTTAAAATAGCACATGTAGTTTTTTTTCGATTAGAGCGTGATCTATTCCCTCCTTCTATGAAGAAATCAGCTGTTTTTTGTTGTCAGTCGAATGAAATCATCCCCAAATTAAATTGTTTTCACAAATTTATGATTTAACCGGCTTTCTCACAACTTTAACAATTTCTACGCATAAAGAAATTATCTTTTTCTCAAATTTCTAGGTTATTTCATATGAAAATAACATACAGGTGTGATAGCAAAAATGATGAATCGTATGTAAATTTACAAAGTTGACAAACATTTTTAATTACAAGTAAATACAAAAAGTGACATGTTGTAAGTAGAGAGCGGATACAAAAGCAAATGCATGTTTTTTGGGGCATCGGAAAAAAATTTGAAAACACAGAAATTAGTTTCATCGAATGTATGTTAAGAAAACGCTAAGAATTTTTGCATATATTATGAAAACTGCATATATTGTACATATATGTTTGGAAAATTTGTAGCGCGCCGTCTAATGTGGCGCTGCGGTGGGGTTCCAACTAGCTCAGTAGGGGCCTTGCTCTGGGCAGTCCCAACCCATCCACCAATAGCCCTAGGGGACGAACAATAAAAAAAAAAACAATTGAAGGACTTAACACAAAATAAAACGATAACAAACACGGGGTACACCTTAAACAAGAGAGTTTGGTGGAGCTACTCCCACACTAGCCCACCAAACCTTGACCCTTAGATCCTAAAAATAAATGAAGATATTGTAATGGCCCTAAATTCCAGAAACACTCACCTCATGACGACATACACCTACCCTCTCTCTCAAACAAATTAAAACATAATTATGTTATAAAAATCAAACATTAAAAAGAACATTTATTGACATAATCATAATTTTAACCTTAATCCTAACATGGAAACATAACAAAACTGAAACTGAAACACTTACCCAGACTTGTATTCTTCTTGAGTCAATTTCCCAGGTCATCCTTAATCACAAAAACAATATTCCAAATTCTAGCCAATACTTTAGATCACTATTACTACCTGCCCAATAGAGCTCTGTTAGGGGGTTTCTTTTGGACATTTTTATGCGTCCACAACAACAAGAAAATGGGTAATAAATGGGGGTAACCCTACACTCAAATAAACGTTGTCCCTAACTGGAGTTAATGTCCCTCACATGAACACATTATAAAATAAAAAAAATTAACTTAAAAAAATAAATAATCAATGAATAAAAAGTAACATAACTACATATAATAATATAATGGTTGTAGTAGTGTGTTTACATAATAACGACTACAATTTCTTTGTGTAAATTTCTTTTTGTATATTCCTCATTTTTTTTTTTTTGAATTTTAATAACTTTATGCTTTCTCTGTAATTTTATTTTCTACATAATTTTTCTTTTTTAGATTGGTAGCCGGGGCTGTTGGCACATTAATATGGACGTCTGAACGTCAAATCATCTCGCATAGATATTCTGGACTTTTGGCGTTTCTTCTCACACAAAGGTAGGTATTATTATTTCTTTCGTTACCTGGCAACTTCCATATGTCGAATGAACTTTATGGCCTCTCTTATTCCTAGGATGTCCTTTCAGTGGTCCAACGCCTCAGCCGGAAGAGACTGTCATTCAAAAAAAAAAATAATAAATTAATAAATAAAAATAACAAGTAAAAGCGTGCTAAATTCGGCCGGGCCGAATCTTATATACCCTCCACCATGGATCGCATTTGTCGAGTTCTTTTCCCGGCATCTCTTCTTAGGCAAAAAAGGATATAAGAAAAGAGTTGCTCTGCTATTAAAACGATATCAAGATATGGTCCGGTTCGGACCACAATTAAATTATATGTTGGAGACCTGTGTAAAATTTCAGACGATTCGTATAAGAATTGCGCCCATTGCTCACGAAGTAAAATAGAGAGAACGATTTATATGGGATCTGTATCGGGCTATAGACCGATTCAGACCATAATAAACACGTTTGTTGATGGTCATGAGAGGATCCGTCGTACAAAATTTCAGGCATATCGGATAATAATTGCGACTTCTAGGTGTCAAGAAGTCAAGATCCCAGATCGGTTTATATGGCAGCTATATCAGGTTATGAACCGATTTGAACCTTATTTGACACAGTTCTTGAAAGTAAAAATAAAATACGTCATGTAAAATTTCAGCCAAATCGGATAGGATTTGCGGCCTCTAGAAGCTCAAGAAGTCAAATCCCCAGATCTGTTTATATGACAGCTATATCAGGTTATGGACCGATTTTAACCATACTTGGTACAGTTGTTGGATATCATAACGAAATACTTGGTGCAAAAATTCATTCGAATCGGATAAGAATTGTGCCCTCTAGAGGCTCAAGAAGTCAAGACCCAAGATCGGCTTATACGGCAGCTATATCAGGTTATATACCGATTTAAACCATACATGGCACAGTTGTTGCGTATCATAACAAAACACGTCGTGCAAAATTCCATTCCATTCGGATAAGAATTGCGCCCTCTAGACTCAAGAAGTCAAGACCCAAGATCGGTTTATATGGCAGCTATATCAGGTTATGAACCGATTTGAACCATACTTGGTACAGTTGTTGGATATCATAACAAAACATGTCGTGCAAAATTTCATTCCAATCGGATAAGAATTGCGCACTCTAGATGCTCAAGAAGTCAAGACCCAAGATCGGTTTATATGGCAGCTATATCAAAACATGGACCGATATGGCCAATTTACAATACCAACCGACCTACACTAATAAAAAGTATTTGTGCAAAATTTCAAGCGGCTAGCTTTACTCCTTCGGAAGTTAGCGTGCTTTCGACAGACAGACGGACGGACGGACGGACGGACATGGCTAGATCGACACAAAATTTCACGGCGATCAAGAATATATATACTTTATAGGGTCTCAGACGAATATTTCGAGTAGTTACAAACAGAATGACGAAATTAGTATACCCCCCATCTTATGGTGGAGGGTATAAAAATATGCCCAGTGATTATTCCTTAAATAGAGCTGACCTGCCCCTTCAATAATGCCAAGGAGGCCGCGATGGTTCCGGTCCCGCGATGGTTCGGGTCCACCTGGTGTTTCCTTCAAAGGAAGACAAAAAACAATACCACGCTCAAAATCAACGCCACTTTAGTCATTAAGTCCGTATTATGATTTGCGTATTTAATTAACACCCACATATAAATGTAACAAATCGCCAATAACACACTGAAGTCTGCGCACAACACAAATAAAGAATATAATTCACACTGTTTGCTGGGCTTTTATTAACCTTGACTGGTATCTATTTTAAACGGTCTGTATTTACCCGGCAACACGTAACTTGAACTTTGGACGCGTCTCGCTCTTTCGTCCCTTTTATATACAGAGAAAGACATCCAAAACTTCGCGCCTTACGAATTCTCCTTCCATTTCCACCGCATTTACTCCTTGTCTTCGTCTTTCCATATGACCTTAAAAAAACACACAGAGTCGTATCCATCGGCTGCTTTCCTCCCCCACTAACTGCGACCTACTTACAACTGCAGTGGCAACACTTTCACCAACTGCGCCCTACTTAGAACTGCAGTGGCAACACTTTCACCAATCGCCTTGGCACCATGTAGCGTTTCCGCCACATTTTTCCTCTACCGGCTATCGCGTATTTCGTTCGCGGAGGCTAATCGCCGGCCATTACCATTAAATATATTATTAATCAATTATAAAAAAAATCTTGAAACCCCACGCAACATATTTTTGCATATTATCCCTATTTTTGCATATTTTGTGCATATTTGTTGACTAAAAAACGCCAGTTATCGAAGATGGCGTAACTGATTTAAGCTTATTTTTGTATGTACCCATACAATATTTCAAAAATACGAATCTGTTGGTAAGTTTGGGGTCAAGCTTTTGGTTGAACGGCCCAACCCAAAAGGACTTTGGTAGATTGGGACAATATCGGATTCAAATGTAAGGTATTTGGATACATGTCATTTAGACCCGACCGATGGGTATCCAAGTTTGGCTCCACAGAATACTTTTTTGTTTTAAATGTATTTTTGTATGTATTTTTTTATTTAATTCATATAAACTTTATGATAAACACATTATTTTATTTGTTAAATTTTCTATAACGGAAATGTGTATGCGGTATACCTAAATAGACTTACCGGTCATGTTGACTCCTTGTATAAAATAGTACCAACGTTGTAAATTTTGTCAAATACTAGTTAAACCGGTTTGGTCCAAGTAGGTACATATATAAAAAATCATGGTCTTTCTAGTGTTTAACACTATGGTCATCTTTTTTACATTCACTGTAAAACAAAACAATTGCAAACAGCTTTGCCTTTGCCAAATAATTTTACATAGTAGGCTTTGGTTTTGGTATTTTACACACACACAAATATACAAATCCAGTTATTTTTCTTAAGTGGTATGGTAGCATAGATTTTGCAAGTTGTTACGGTGGAAAACAAATTTTTAAATGGTTGGGAATTGCTGGACAAACGATTATTCGAAACAAAATGAAGAAAGTTTATATAAATATAATAAATATTTTAAACTATTTAAGAACAAATACCTTGTTAACGATTAAAAGACATGGTATAAACAAATATCTTTTTTTATTTAAGTATTTTTTCTTTACAAATATTCAAATTTTTATTACTTTCACTCCTATAAACTTTATATGTACATATATATATATATATATATATATATATATATATATATATATATATATATATATATATATATATATATATATATATATATATATATATATATATATATATATATATATATATATATATATATTGGGTTGCCCAAAAAGTAATTGCGGATTTTTTAAAAGAAAGTAAATGCATTTTTAATTAAACTTAGAATGAACTTTAATCAAATACATATACTTTTTTTACACTTTTTTTCTAAAGCAAGCTAAAAGTAACAGCTGATAACTGACAGAAGAAAGAATGCAATTACAGAGTCACAAGCTGTGAACAAATTTGTCAACGCCGACTATATGAAAAATCCGCAATTACTTTTTGGGCAACCCAATATATATATAAAATGAATTCAAATATACGAATTTTAAAATGTATTTAAAGAAACTGCTTCTTTTTTTGCAAACCCCCGCTACATTGAAAATGCGGAAGGCAAATTTTTAAGCATCTGATCGACTCAAATAATAAGTTCAGTCTGTATGGGAGCTATGCTAAGATATAGCATCTGAACCATATTCAGCACAGATATAAACACAACCCGTTGTGCCAAATTTCAGCCAAATCGGGTAATAAATACGGCTTTTAAGGGCTTAAAACCTTAAATCCGGAAATCGGTCTGTATGGGAGCTATACTAAGATATAGAGCGATCTGGACCATATTCGGCACAGATATCTGGGGTCTTAACTCAATTCGTTGTGCCAAATTTCTGCCAAATCGGATAATAAATGTAGCTTTTATACGCCTAAGACCTTAAATTTGGACCTAGTAGGTTCTTAAGATACAATTAGAGGAAAATGGGTTTAAAGAGGAAATTTCTACCCACAAAAGTCCTTAGAACCCAAACCATTAAATCATTAAAGCTTCCAAACGTATATATTTTACATTTTGCATATATTTGGCATATATTTTGCAAATTTTTGCATATATCAGATATGACGTCAAAATTCGTTTTCTTACACAAATAATGCCTAAATACAAATTTGTCAAGTAAGGCGACCATTAAAATTTACTCCAAGATTTACTACT
Source organism: Stomoxys calcitrans (assembly GCF_963082655.1). NCBI lineage: Eukaryota > Metazoa > Arthropoda > Insecta > Diptera > Muscidae > Stomoxys > Stomoxys calcitrans. The sequence goes on along the minus strand of NC_081553.1, from coordinate 147,646,423 downwards.
TACTTTACTTTAATTGGCTATGACAGAATATTTGTTCCACTAGCCGAACGTAGAATAGCGTTCCAAGCGCCTCGCCTTCTGCGCTCATTCTAAAATCTCTGACACCAAGTTTCGACGTGTCTCCCACAAGTTGATCTTTCCATCGGGCTTTTGGTCTTCCCGGTTTGCGTGTACCACCGTGTTTACCTTCAAAAGACTTCTTAGCTGGAGCTTCTTCATCCATTCTGACAACTGTTGTATTTTGATGCGTGTAACTTGTATCTAAACTGCTTACTTAGTCAAGATTTATTACATCTTTTTATACCCTCCACCATAAGATGGGGGGTATACTAATTTCGTCATTCTGTTTGTTACTACTCGAAATATTCGTCTGAGACCCCATAAAGTATATATATTCTTGATCGTCGCGACATTTTATGTCGATCTAGCCATGTCCGTCCGTCTGTCCGTCCGTCCGTCCGTCTGTCTGTCGAAAGCACGCTAACTTCCGAAGGAGTAAAGCTAGCCGCTTGAAATTTTGCACAAATACTTCTTATTAGTGTAGGTCGGTTGGTATTGTAAATGGGCCATATCGGTCCATGTTTTGATATAGCTGCCATATAAACCGATCTTGGGTCTTGACTTCTTGAGCCTCTAGCGTGCGCAATTCCTATCCAATCAGAATGAAATTTTGCACGACGTGTTTTGTTGTTATATCCAACAACTGTGTCAAGTATGGTTCAAATCGGTCCATAACCTGATATAGCTGCCATATAATCCGATCTTGGGTCTTGACTTCTTGAGCCTCTAGAGGGCACAAGTCTTATCCGATTTGAATGAATTTTTGCACGAAGTATTTCGTTATGATATCCAACAACTGTGCCAAGTATGGTTGAAATCGGTCCATAACCTTATATAGCTGTCATATAAACAGATCTGGGGATTTGACTTCTTGAGCTTCTAGAAGGCGCAATTCCTATCCGATTTGGCTAAAATTTTGCATGACGTATTTTATTTTTACTTTCAACAACTGTGTCAAATAAGGTTTAAATCGGTTCATAACCTGATATAGCTGCCATATAAACCGATCTGGGATCTTGACTTCTTGACCCCTAATTGCGACCTCAATTATTATCCGATATGCCTGAAATTTTGTACGATGGATCCTCTCATGACCATCAACAAACGTGTTTATTATGGTCTGAATCGGTCTATAGCCCCATACAGATCCCATATAAATCGTTCTCTCTATTTTACTTCGTGAGCCCCAATGGGCGCAATTCTTATACGAATTGGCTGAAATTTTACACAGGTCTCCAACATATAATTTAATTGTGGTCCGAACCGGACCATATCTTGATATCGTTTTAATAGCAGAGAAACTCTTTTCATATATCGTTTTTTGCCTAAGAAGAGATGCCAGGAAAGGAACTCGACAAATGCGATCCATGGTGGAGGGTATATAAGATTCGGCCCGGCCGAACTTAGCACGCTTTAACTTGTTATTATTATTGGTTATACAATACGATGCTATGATTAATTAGGGACTGGTCGAGTTTTGATTTGCTTAATGTAAGAAATTTTGTCTTTGAACAAACAAACCTTTGTTTTTAGCCCAATCATGAATGCAAGTCATCATTAAGCAGGGCAATGTAAGATTATATATCAGATTTGTGGCAACTTAGGTATAGCTACACGTTATCAGCATAAAAATGGAAATTAGTGTGTGTTATAAGATTCTCGAGATCCTGTATGTACACAGAGGAAAAGAGAGGTCCAAGAATCGAGCCGTGAGGAACAACACTTTTAAGAAAAAGTGCAGTGGAAATACTTTTATCGCAGTAAACAGATTGGGTTCTGAGTTTAAAGTTTGAATGGATGAGTCAAACGGAAGTCTCAGAAAAGTTAAACAGTGTCCTGAGTTTTAAATAGAGTATACCATGATTTACACAATGAAAGGCCTTCAAGTGTTCCAACAGAACTAGAAATGTAAAGTTTCCGGAGTCGATGTTATTCCTATTATCCCCCATACATCCGTTAATGCTATGATTAGCTCCGAATCCAGATTGACGGTCAAACAATAATTGTTAGGCGTGAATATGGTAGATTATCTGCTTGTGCATAATTTTCTCAAACACTTTAGATAGGAAAAGTTATATCGCTATTGGCCTACATTCTTTATTAACTTTAACAATAGAAATAATAAATTGCCTCCCTTTTGCAATGTGCTCTGCTATAAAGCCTGCGGAAGTCAACCGCCAAAAATTATAAGTGAACCGTTCGGGACAATATAGGTAATTGAAAGTAAAAAACAAATCAGATGTCGAAATTTACCCCCATTTCCCCCATTATCTCACCTTTACCATTGGCCATTACAAAAAATTTATTCCTCTAGCCGAACGTAGAATAGATGCCCAAGCGCCTTGATCATCTGTGCTTCTTATCCCATTTCTGAAACCCTGTTTTGAGATGTCGCTTTCCACTTGGTCACTCCATCGGTCTTCCCCTTTGCGTTTTCTTTATGTCGCCTTAAAAAGTCTTTTTTGGTGGAGCTTCTTCATCCATTTTGACAACATGACCGAACAAATGCAAAAGTTGTATTTCAATGCATTTAACTGTGCTATCGTCGTCATATAGCTCGTGGTTCATACGACTCCTATATTATCCATTAACGCAATCTGGTCCATATATTTTACGAAGGATTTTTCTCTCATACACTCCAATTTTTTTTTATTTTCTGACATTATTCAGGGCTGTATTAGCCCTAAATTATAAGGGCTGTATTAGCCCTGAACATAGCATAAGTATCTGCTTGTCAAAAAATTATCCTCCACTTTAAATATCCCTCCCCCAAAACACCTCAAACGGTAAAGAAGTCCAATCGGGATAAAAAACGTCCCAATTGAAAGATATTCGGTAGTGTTAAAATTTAGTTCCGAAATTCGGGTCCAAGTGTGCGAGACCACCCATCCCCAAAAGAATCCTCAAAGGTACAACACACAGGGACATTTGGTTAACTGGTGCAATATATGACACAAACGAAAAGTCTTTGAAAGTAGAATACGAATCTGACAATAATATTAGGGACCAAGTGTTAGAGGGCCACCAAAAATACCCTGAACGGACATGCAATGCAGGCCGACCTCGAAAATATGAAACAGTAAAGTACGAATCGATATTCCAATTCGCGACCAAGTTTCTGGGGGCCGTCACAAAACGCGTCCAGACCGATGGGGACAATTTGGGACTCAAATTAAGGGACTTTGAAGGTATTGTACGAATCATACCTCAAAATTTGGTAGAGATTGATCCAGGAAAGACACGCGGGGCATTTAAACTATTTAATCTATAATGGTAGTTATAGGGCATGTATTTGAACAACAAATACAATAAAAAATAAAGTAATATAGATCCAAAAAGGCCCATGATGGCCCTAGGCACAAAGCACACGGGGCTAGCTAGTAGCATATAAATTTGATAGAGGTCACTTATAACTACATCAAAAGAAACTTTTTCTTCAAAAATAGACAAAGAAGTGCTTTAAGTTCGGAAAGGAAAACCACCGCTGAAAAAAAAAAAATAATATGTTTTTATTAGGATTCAAACCCAGGCGTTCAGCGGCATAGGTGGACACCTCGCCGCTACGGTGGCCTCATAACAAAACACTACGCGGCTCGAGAAGTCAAATTAGGAGATTATATGGGTGCTATATCAGGTTATGGACCGATTTGGATCATATTAAACAGGGGTGTTTAAGGTAAAAAAATTTACAAAATTTCAACCAATGTGAAATCGGTTTACAGGAGACCTATATTTCAACATGGACCGATTTGATCCATGCAACAATCCCAACCGACCGATATTAAAAACAAGTATTTGTGCAACATTTCAAGTGACCAGCTTTATTTTCTTTAAAGTAATGTTGGTTTCGACATACAGTCGGTTAGACATGTCTATATTGTATACATGTTAGTATTTCCCCATCCTATGATGGAGGGTACAATACGTGCTAAGGGTACAGAAGAAGGAATCCATTTTAGTACCCACCACCATAAGATGGGTTGTTTTGATTTGATTGTGCTACATAATTAAACAATTGCTGTCAATCAAGACAGCCAATAATTCGCACGAAATGACATATAAATTTAGTAAGATTTTTAAAGTCAAGCAAAGTGATTATTACCACATAACCCTCATTGGGGTGTTTATATCACTTGACTGCCATAACGAATGCCAACATCTCACATATTTCAGTAAACATCCTTTTCGAATGAGATCCTCATTGTACACTTCCTTGTTATTAAAATGCATATTGAGGAACACAACGACAACCACAAAAGAAACTTTACATAAACTATGCATAGAAATCAAAGATAAATAAGTTGCTAACAAAGGCAAAAAATAACAAAGATATTGCGAAACAAACAACATTCGAAAAAGTATTCCTTTGAGTGAGTTAGGGATTTTCAGGATTGTTGAAGATGCAATGTTGCACAGTGTTCCGATTTCCGCTTCAACAGGAACTACACTCGCACATCACAAATAGCTTTGCCTTGACACTATAAGGTGATATTGCAAGAGTTGAAGATTTTTTAATATCATTAATTGAAATTTAAGAATTTCATCAATTTGTGCATCATGAAATGTATTTGATTGGAAGATCTAGTCTAGTTAATAGGTGTTTGTTACCACTTGATGCATATTGAAAATTTCGACTGTAACTCGCAATAGGTAGTTATTTTCTGACAAAATTTGAAACCGTAGCTATCCTTACGTTATCCATTATGCTGTTGAGGATCTGTGTCTGTTTCCAGTGGAGCGGCAGGTTTAGAGACCGAAGTAGGCTTAGAGTGGACTCCAAAGACCCAGACTTGAAATCTTCGGCTCCTAAAATTCGTATTTAATGCCCGATTTTGTTTAAGTTTGGAAAAATTTGTTCTAATGTACTAGGCGTCATATGAACCACGAGCTGTATGACGACGATAGTTAAACCCATCAAAATACAATGTTTGCGTTGGCTAGGTTATGTTGTCAGAATGGAAGAAGAGGCTCCAGCAAAGAAATCTTTTGAAGGCGACAATAAAAGAAAACGCAAAAGGGAAAGACCAAAACTCCAATGGAGTGACCAAGTGGAGAGCGACCTCTCGAACCTGGGTGTCAGAAATTGAAGAATAAGCGCAGAAGATCGATGCGCTTGGGCGTCTACGTTCTACGTTCGGCTAGAGGAATACATTTTCTGTAATGGCCAATTAAAGTGAAGTAAAGTAGTATACTCATCCCAGTCCATATTTAGATATGGCTACCATATAAATCGATCTATAGATTAAACATCATAAGCCTATATAATGCGAATATATCGAAAATGGTCCATATCGGTCCAACTTTGGGTTCAGGTCACATATTAACGTACCCCCAATTCTCGGTATTTTTGCTCTGAAACCCACATTTTGTTCTTAATTTTTCCCGGCCTGGCGAAAGTATAATCCATAGACGAAGCAAACAATATTTTACAGTAGCTCCTATAAAATCCCATAATTTTTGTACCGAATTTAGCAAAGTCTAGATGGAATTTAGAATAGATGCTCTTCGATTTGGGGTAGCCGGCCTTTTTTAATGTTTAATGGTGACGACAACAACACAATTTGGAAAATTCTACATTTTTTAAAAATGGTCTTTAATAATACGGGAAACACAATCGAATAGAATAGAGATATTTTTGTGTTTCTTTTTGGGTTTTATGGACAAAGTGTTAGAGAATAAAAGTTCATTATTCATATTTGCAATAAAATGTGATGTTTTACTTGGGTTTAACATTCAGAAAAACTCTAGTTGAAAGTCGGCTAGGATGTATATACTATTTCAAGCTTTAATTCATATACAAAAAATGGAAAAAATAAGCGGGAATGTGGAAAATTTTGAAATTTAGTAAAAAACATCAGCCATATTGTCTGATGGTGGTTTGATACAAAAATGAGCCAATTTTGAATTTAAAAATTTTCTTTATAAAAATACAAAGAAATTATCATATCTTGATGGCAAAAGTATCTTATTTAGAAGATAAGATAGGATCCCTATCTTACACAGGAACAATGGATGTGTGGAGCAATGATTCGTGCACAAATAATTCCTGGATTTAAACTACTAAAGGGTACGGTCAAGAGAAGTCTAAACGATTTTCTTCTTCAACGAAAGGAGTGAGCTGCTTATCGAATATATTATAAATTGCAAACTTACAATTTGTAATAAAGGGAATAAATCGACCAGGAACCAGGCACAAACAGGAGGTACTAGATATTACTATTGTATCGGAGGATATAAGTGCAAGAATATGCGACTGGGATGTGTTGGATTACCACAGCTTCTTTGGTCGTGGCGAAAATACTGCAGAAGTGGTACCTCGGCTAAACAGAAAAAATGAGGATTGGCATACATTTTGGCACACATTCTGCACAACTGCTACATCCACATAATGGTCATTCGGATCACGAAGATCCTGAATGACTCGCTTTTTTCAGCATGTCCTAGTGCCAAACCAAGGGGCGAACAGCGACCTCCTTGGTGGACCCCAGAAATGGCTGGTCTAAGAAAGGGCTGCAGAAAACTCTTCAACAGGGTGAAAACCACAAGAGCACAACACGATTGGGACATTTATAAGGCTGAGCTAAGAAAATACAAGGCAGGCTCAAAATGCTCAGAACAAATCCTGGGCGGAATTCTGCAGTTCCAGGATACATCTGAGGCCTCTAAGCTAAGGAAGGTCCTATCCTCGAAACCTATGGGAACCGTGGGATATATTCAGAAGTCGGAGAATTTATGTACAATGTTTAGTGAGGAATTTATGTACAAAGTCTAGTGAGGATACACATTTCCCGCGAAATTTCCAACGGATAACGTGGTGCCAGAAGGGGTTGGTATATATTCGCCAGAGGTTATTGGAGAAACTGTGTCTGAGTCGAAAATCCTTTGGGCGATAAAAAGTTTCGACTGCTCTAAGTCGCCAGGCCCTAATGATGTATCACCGTTTGAATTACCAACAGTGTCCAAAAGATTGGTCCTTGGCATACGGAGATATTCTGTGCTTGTATTAGCATGTCGTATATATCTGTGGGATGGAGGGACGCAAAGGTGATTTTCATTGCAAAATCGTGAAAGTTTTTCATCCTATAAGTCTGTCATTCTTTATGCTGAAGATCATTGGCACAAGAAGCACACGCCAACGAATCTGTAGCACCTCCCAGAATTTTCGTTAGTTTTACCTGCTGTTAACTATTAAATGTATTCCACCCTATTTCAAACCTTCCGTTTCTATAAATAAACCGAATTGAGAAGCTGTATTATTTTCTGTAGGTTTCTTCCATAGACATAATTCAGTATTACATTCAGATAATCTGACATCTGGCATAATTATTTTGTCATTAGTAAAAGCGTTTATCGAACAAAACTTTCGAAAAAACCTACAGGCAAGATAGGGAGAAGCCCAAAATTGAGCAAACCACAATGCACAATATTCTCATTTAAAAAACGTTTATGTTATAGAGTTAAACCACAGATTTAATGAAATTTAGCAGAGGGTTTCAGTTGGGTTATAAAACATGCCATACCAAATTTGGTGCAAATCGGCAAATTGTACCAAACTTCTTCACTTTGATTACAAAAAGGGCAGACGGATAAACGATATAGAAAGGATACGGAGACATACTAAAATGGCTTTTTATTATATTTTTTCTATCACAGCCATAGTTGTGGTGTAGGGTCCAATATGTATTTTAATAATCAATGTCACTTGAATATTTCCTTTATTTGCCATATTTGAGCTAGGACCCAAAATATTCAAGTTGATTCCCTAGAAATCATTACGTTTAATTGGATGTCATATCAACGGGTAATCGTTAATCGATCGCCATAATATTGTGAATTTTGCTTATTGGGATCCAAAGCAAAATACGTGGAACAGTCTGTCTGCAGAAATCACTTTGCGGTCTTTTAAAATTAAGATATTGAGAAAATTTGCACAGGTTAATGTTATGTCCATAGGCAGATTAAATAAGAATATGGCTTCATCGGACTATGTCCTGAAAAAGCCTGCGGTCTTTTAAAATTAAGATATTGAGACAATTTGCAAGGTTAATGTTATGTCCATAGGCAGATTAAATAAGAATAAGGCTTCATCGGACTATGTCCTGAAATAGCCCGCAATTTCATGAAGTGAGCTGTGTTAGGTGTCCATGGCGAGCATGGTTTAGATTGGACCATTTTTGGTACAGCTCCCATAAAGATCGATCTCCTTATTGAACACCTTTGACCCATAAATAGCGAATTTATTACTCGATTTTTGTTGAAATTAAGTAGGGTGAGCTACGATAAATCCTTAAATATCCTCCAGTTGATCTGATTACATTTGGATATAACTGCCCGACCCACCTTATGGCCTATGGCAGCGGGAACATTGTGGCCATTGATCACTTAGAGGCGCCGGTAACTAGCCTTGCCATACCGAATATCACAAGCACTGAATCTTTAAGCTGGTGACGCCCAGCCTTTCATGCTCACAGTCATCCCGTACCGGATTTTAACGTAATATTGTTTATGTATAAACCAGAGGTGATAGGTATCAAACGTTCCGCGAGGCTAATGTAATGCCTCTTACTTCTTTCAATTTTTTGTTTTTTTTTTTTCTTCTATTTGGCTGTAGCACCTCCAAGAAAATTACCTAGCTGCGCCAATGCTGAAGATTCTGAGAGGTTGATCGAAACATATCTTAGGGCAAAGATCCCTGGATATCGCTTGTGAAACAGCCCTTCACAACCTGTAGCACATTTCGAACCGAACACTGATTTTGGTAATAAAATTCAATGATTTGCAAGCGTTGCTCGTTAGTAAGTCTATTCATGATGAAATGTCAAAGCATACTGAGCATCTTTCTCTTTGACACCATGTCTGAAATCCCACGTGATCTGTCAAATACTAATGCATGAAAATCCTAACCTCAAAAAAATCACCCTTTATATACTTTATAGGGTCGGAAGTGAATATTTCGATGTCTCGCAAACGGAAAGACTAAATGAATATACCCCCATTCTTCGGTGGTGGGTATGAAAAAATGTTCATTACTGCAGGGTTGGAACCTGTCGCATATGCTGATGAGGTGGCTCTGGCGGTTAGGGAAAAGTTTCCCAGCACTCTAAGAGATATGCATCAGAAGTTCTACGTGCGACTGCGAATTGGGCTACCGAACGAGGTGTAGGCGTAAATACAGCAGACACAAGTTACCTACAGTGGCACTTATCTCCTCGGGAATAGAGAATGTTTCATTTACCGAAAACTTAAAATACCTGTGTGTTTTGCTGGACAGAAAATTGAATTCAAATCGAACATTTCGGATGGGGCTAGAAAGGCAACTCTTCTCCTGTATACCTGCAAGGGAGCCTTTGACAAAAATTAGGGGTTTAAAACGCGTGTTGTGCACTGGGTATATACTATAGTTGTTGTTGATGTTGTGGTCTTGTCTGGTTGCCGGCGCTTCACAAGTCCACCTACTGCTCAATACTCAGCCGGATCCAAAGGATGTCTGTTTGTGCATAACAACCGCTGAAAACTACGCCATCTGATGCACTGAATTAAGTGCTACACAAAATGCCTCTAGACATTGCAGCTAGAAAAATTAATCGGATCACTGCTCTGAGGCTAAGAGACCTTTCTCCTTGGTCATGTGGCAGTGTGGATTTCTCTCTTCTTAAGCTGCTTTTTGATAAAAAGTACTGTACCACTATTCCTGATAGAACCCATTAAACTACAATATCCCTGCTAATAGAAGTTACATAGACTTCTATCCGGATGGATCCAAACAATATGACCAGGTAGACCGGACACTGCCACTTATCTACTTTGGCCAGTTTTTCTCTAGCACCAGAGAGATCACCCCGATAGCAGCAATGACCCAACCTTAGGAGCACTAACGAAAACAGATTGATTGAGAATTATCCCTAGTATCGGGGGGAAAAAACAAACAATGAAATAAACACCCAATGACACACCAACACTCATTGTTTGTTTGCACAACTCATTAGCGGAGTTGTTATCGATATACTATAAAGTAAATAAAAATTTTATGTCGATCTAGCCATGTCCGTCCGTCTGTCCGTCCGTCCGTCTGTCGAAAACACGCTAACTTCCGAAGGAGTAAAGCTAGCCGCTTGAAATTTTGCACAAATACTTCTTGTCAGTGTAGGTCGGTTGGTATTGTAAATGGGCCATATCTGTCCATGTTTTGATATAGCTGCCATATAAACCGATCTTGGATCTTGACTTCTTGGGCCTCTAGAGTGCGCAATTCTTATCCGATTGGGATGAAATTTTGCACGACATGTTTTGTTATGATGTCCAACAACTGTGCCAAGTATGGTTCAAATCGGTTTATAACCTGATATAGCTGCCATATAAACCGATCTTGGGTTTTGACTTCTTGAGCCTCTTGAGGTCGCAATTATTATCCGATTTGCCTGAAATTTTGTACGACGGATTCTCTCATGACCATTAACATACGTGTTTATTATGGTCTGAATCGGTCTATAGCCCGATACAGCTCCCATATAAATCCATCTCTCTATTTTACTTCTTGAGCCCACAAAGAGCGCAATTCTTATTCGAATTGGCTGACATTTTACACAGGTCTCCAACATATATATAATTTAATTGTGGTCCAAACCGGACCATATCTTAATATCGCTCTAATAGCAGAGCAAATCTTTTCTTATATCCTTTTTTTTGCCTAAGAAGAGATGCCGCGAAAAGAACTCGACAAATGCGATCCATCGTGGAGGGTATATAAGATTCGGCCCGGCCGAACTTAGCACGCTTTTATTTGTTTATGTTGAAATCTGGTTCTGCAGGCTACCATGTTTTTTGCCGCGGCGAATTCTATTAGCCTCAACCCATTATCGGATGTTATCTCGTGGAGGCTATATTTTCCGTCTGTTTGCAGTCGGGAAGACAAAGATATCTTCGTTTCCATTATTCGCATTAAAGTCTCCCAAAAGCGATTGTATTATCATGGGCGGGGCAGTGGTGGTATTCTCTCCCTAGGCACTCGTAGAAAATATCCCTGGCCTGATCGTCCTTGTCTTCCGTCGGGGCATGGACGCAAATATGTAGCCGGTGTAATGCTGGAGACAAGCTGTTTTTGTCACCGACTGATGGTATTCCCAGTCCATCGCACTTCCTGTAAAGCGGTAATATCTGCCTTGTACTTCTCCAATGCATCCAATGCCAATGCGTATACTGCACCTTCTCCATAAAGGGTCTGGACATTCAAGGTGCAGATCCATAAATCATGGTACTTTTTCGTTTGCGTGGGTCATCAAAGCTATTTTGTTTCTCAGAGTAATTCTTATAATTTTCCGGGGGCGGGCTACTGGCCCAGTGCCTCAACCGTATGGGCTTTGTGGGATCGCACTTGTAACCCTCGAAGTCGTGAGCCGTTTGCTCTAAGATCCGGCGCTCGCCTTCAGCCACTCCTAACTTGGGAACAGACGCTGATGTTGGCCATTGGTTATTTGAAGGCGCCAATAACTCGCCTTGTCATCTCGAGTATCATTGGTACTTAGTATTTAAATAAGAGCCAGTACCACCTGAGCCCTCACTGAGGCTCTCCTCTCGATGACTGCCCGTGGCCGCATTTGCAGCTACTTCGCACTATCCGCAATTTGTGGACGCACCCGATAGCTTAAAGCCAAGCTTCCCGTGATAACGATGAACACCACACAAGTCAGAGCTCAAAATTTCAGCCTGTGTGGTCCTCATAGCTATTCCCGCGACGGCTGGGGCCATTAAATCCCTTAAGAACGTACTTCTGGTTGCCGGGCCGATCCGATGGAGTCCTTCATCGGCAAGGACTGTCGCCTTAGTATACATCTTCGTCCTTTTTCGTCATCGAAGAGGCACATCTCGGAGTGCCCTCTCCGCACGCTTCTGGTCCGTGCTGTGATTCAAAAGAACCCCGGTCCTTGTTCCGGTTGGTTTGCCAGAACCGCCCTCATCATCATTCGGTCGCCGAACGTTTATCAATCAAGAAGGCCGATTGGGTGGGTTTCAGTAGAACCTTTCAAATTTGCTATTAACCGGTAGCAAATAAGGAGACATTATTAACGCAGCAGCCGCTCCCTTTATACCAGTCTGCCGAATACCCCACGTGCGGCCCAATTTCCCGACGAACCCCACTAACCCCAAAATTATTGAGCTGAAACTGGAAATTAATAGGGTTGTCAACGTACATAAGCGAAATATGTGGCTGGAACAATTGAGGCAATGTAACTTAGGTACCGGTTTAGGCAAGCTGTAGTCTACTGTTTAGTAGCTCTCGAATCCCGGTAGACGCGATGACAAGACTTCAGTCACTTTTGGCGACGTAATTGTGACTGATCCGAAGAGATGCGCCAGGCTGATCAAAAGTCAATTTATTGTGCATCGTGAGTGGGACAGGGTTAGGAGGAGAGCCATTCGTCGTATCCATTCGTCGACGGGGCCTACACTGATGCTGAATAATCTCGATCTACCTGGAGTCGAGTGTCATCAACCAGTCTTTGAACACTCTTATAGTACCCGATGTCTGGAAAATGGGCAGAGTGATCCCGCAACTGAAGACTGGAAAGCACCAGAGTTTGGGGGAATCGTACAGACCGATCTCCCATCTCTCACCAGTAGCCAAGACGCTTAAGAGACTACTACTACCCGAGCCTCGTTCGAGGGCTTCCTTATATATTTCGGAATTAGAGAACACATTAACAAATATTAACCATCGAAAATCGCTTTATTTTTTTCATAACACACATCCTTACAGACTACAATTTACACATATAATTCTTGTTATATAACATAAAAATATTGTATATAACGTTATACAATTTAAAGTCTAACTTTTTAAATGGTATATATTTCTATTTAAAAAGGTTATTTTAAAATTTTTATGATATTATAGAACTTGTTAAATTGGTAGCATATACGACGAAAGGGATAATTTTTTTGCAAAATTTGTTATATATGATGATATTCATTACAAAATTAATACTCTACTTAGTTCTCCGGCTTGACAATGTAGGTAGTTTAATAAGGTCCAGTCTAAGCTCATATGGAGGTAGATACTGCCGATCCACGTCCTCGGAGGTTAAACAAAAGTAATTGCTTTTGAACAGATTCGATCAGATTAGAGTGAAGAGTATAGTAAGGATCCCATACTATAGATCCGTATTCAGGGTTGCAACGTACTGAAGAAGTGTATAATTAAATTATCATTAAATTATCTGCTACAAGTTTCAAATATCCAAGGGCGCCGTAAGCTTTGCCAACTGCCATAAAGATATGGTTAGGAACGTTTAAACGTAGATCCATAAGTAGCTCAAGGTCGTTAAATGAATCGACTGATTCAAGCTCATCGGATCCAATAAAATAATTTGTGATAAAAGGATTTCGTCTTGAAAATCGCATTATTTTGCATTTAGAAATGTTCAATTGCATAACGTTAATTTTGCACCATTCACAAAAGGGATCGAGACCGGACTGGAGATAATACTGATCATCTGGGTCATTTAAAAACTTGAAATTTTCACATTATTATCAAAATATTTGAATGATTGAAAACCCAAAACAAGATCGGGCCGAGATGGCTACCTTGGGGAACACCGGAGGAAACAATGGTGGTTTTAGAGATTGCATTACCAAATTTCACATATTATGTATGGCCAATCAGATATGAACTTAGCCATTTTAACACCGAATTACTCAAACCATATATTGGGTTGCCCAAAAAGTAATTGCGGATTTTTTAAAAGAAAGTAAATGCATTTTTTAATAAAACTTGGAATGAACTATAATCAAATATACTTTTTTTACACTTTTTTCTAAAGCAAGGTAAAAGTAACAGCAGAAGAAGGAATGCAATTACAGAGTCACAAGCTGTGAAAAAATTTCTCAACGCCGACTACATGAAAAATCCGCAATTAATTTTTGGGCAAACCAATAGATCTTATTTCATCATCAGAAGTGTATTATTAACCTTATCGAACGCTTTACTAAAATCCGTGTATACGTTATCAGTCTTTCTATTGCCCCTTAAAGCTTCGTTGACAAGACATGTAAATTCCAACAGATTTGTTTAGGTTGAGCGTGATCTCCTGAATCCGTGTCAACTTGAAGAGATCAATGAGGAAGTCTAGTGAGAAATAGATTTAGTCAATAACTTCTTCATTTACTTGGCAATAGCATTGAGTATGGAACTACCCCTGTAATTACAGGCATCATTACTGCCTGCCAGATTTAATCAGTGGCATAATAAAAGATTTTTCCCATATCTGCGGTAGATATCCAGATTTTAGTGAAAGTTGATTGGCACACTGTTTAAAAATGCTAGCCAGGACACGGTCTGGACCAGCAATAAATGTAGATTTTATTGATTTTAAGTTTTGCTCTATAGTGTTTTGATCTAACAAGGGATCTATATTAATAGAATTTCTATTTATGTAAGGATATTCATAGTCGCGTGCGTAATGTTTATCAGAATAAGTAGTAGAAAAAAAAATCGGCGAAAATACTTGAGATATCTACTGAATCCGTGTCCGTTGACACTGAACCTTATTTAAGAAGGTTAAGCAAACCACAAGTTTGTAGAAATACTTAGGACTGAATTTGAAGTCCGATTTCATTTAATTCAAGTAATTCGATGAGTCAATTTGTAAATTTCTTATACAAATTATTTTTGTTATTTTTCAGTTTCGATAATTTCTTGAATTCCAAGGTGGTTCAGTATTATCATCTACAATAATATGAGAGACTGACTTATCAAAGCTTTCCTGTGGAGTAAAATTTTGATACATTTTTCCTGGAGTAAAATTTTAATACATTTTCATTTCAGCGAAGCAATATTCATTTCTAGGGGAGGGACATTTAGGAGAAGTTTGTCTTGGGAAAGAAATGGTAATGTTAAGGTTAGGATGGGAAGATAATCTGGATAAGTGATTGGATTGGAAGATGATAAAAAAATGTCGGTTGTATGGTTGACGAATAATATTGTAGATCGAGTAATTTACCAAATGAATTGTGTACATTATTGATTTGAAAGAGTCCGAAGTCGAATAAAGAAATAAGGAAATCGTTAGAAATACCGCTAGTAACAACTACAATCAAAGTGTCAGTTGAAGAGGATTTTTATATATTTGGAGCATTTTTTCAACCAATCTACAAAAGTCTTTTTGTGAGCGATTGACATATTGTGTGGCATCCAACGCGAACAAATTTTTCTGACTGTCAAATGTTCATGCAATACTGAAAGTATACTGGTCCAACTAATGCCTAAGGTTGTCTCAATCTCACGATAGGTCACATGACGATCTTGCAATATCAGTTGGCGCACAGCATCATTGGTTTTTGGAACAACAACTGATTTTGGACGACCTTCACGAAATTCGGCTTGGAGTGAACTACGACTTGAATTCACCATTCCATCGATAAACACTGGTCCTTAATGGAGCTTCATTGCCAAAAATTGAATTAAGTTAATCGATGCACTACAGCATCATTGATTTTTGGAACACCAACTGATTTTGGACGAACTTCACGAAATTCGGCTTGGAGTGAACTACGACTTGAATTCACCATACCATCGATAAACACTGTCCAATCCCGAAATATAAAAGGCAACCCTCGTAGAATTTCCATCCGAGCATCAGCATGGATTTCGAAGACTGCATAGCACAACAACTGGATTGCATGCCATCACCGCAAACATTTGCCGTGGTTTAATCAGCCCAGGCCGTGTGATAGGACGGACCTCGTGGCGCTGGACCTATTGAAGACATTCGACACGGTCATCATTTCCGAACTATTTTAGGACCTCGCCAATACGTCCAGCCAGGCCTGAAACGCTGGCCCGCGAATTATCTGTGTGGTCGCCAGTCGTTTGTGGAATATAGGGATAAGAAGTCGAAGCACCGCAGAGCGAAACAGAGTTTACTTAGGTGGGGTGATAACTCCCATCCTCCATTCCACCCCCTCCATCAATCATGGCTTCAGGCTCCCCACCCATTGATGACATCTGCGATAGGTTGAACGTCACTTTCCTCTTATTTCGCTGCAAGATATCTGCCACCAAGCTTTAGCCATATTGTTCACTACATACACATATGAGGTGGGTAGGGAGCTGTAAGTGATGGTCGATGGAGGGACAATTCCGACCATCAAGTGTCCGAAAATACTTCGTGTCGCATTTGACAGCTTTTACAAATTCCTCTCACATGCCACAGCAATTTGCAATAAAGTCAAAATTAGAAACAATGTCATCAAGTCACTTGGCGGCAGCACTTGCGATGCTGACAAAGTAACCTTGTTGACCACGTAGAAAGCAATTGACAGAATTGTGGTTAATTATGCAGCACCAGTGTGGTGCCGTGAGCTCTGGGACACGCAGTGGAATAAAATTCAGATCCGTTGGAATGCCGCTTTTCGAACTACGGACCACCTCCATCAGGAAACCAAACCGAGGTAGTTCTGATTCAATTACGATCCCGCAGATGCAGCCGCCTCTCCTCCTACAGAGCAAGGATTGGTTCCAACGTGCAGGATGCATGTCCCAATTGTGACCAGGGACCACACGACATACGTCACCTGTGTAACTGCCCAGCCAGACCCACTCGCTTCAGACCGTGATCTCTCAGGACGTACCCTATCTCAGTTACAGAGTTTCTGAATATGGATACTCAACAGCATCAAGCACACGAAATATAGAATACAACACACTGCTACAACGACAACAATATGTGGCCTACTCTTGACTTGAGGTCTACCGCTTTGCTATTGCAAGCTAAAACAGACGTCTCATTCATTGTGTCCGTCATGACAGGTCACTGTCTGCTCGGAAAACATGCTGACAGATTGAAGGTATTCAGTTACGGCTTTTGCCGAAGCTGACGAAGAGACTATAGAACATCTGCGATATTTGTGTCCCGCACTGGCAGTCAGAAGCAGATCCACTTTAGGTTCTCATTTCTTTGAGAACTCGTTTGGTTTAGCAAATGTGAACATGCGAAAGTTGTTGGGCTGTTTAAAGTAAAATCAGCATGGTTCAATGGTAGGAACTAGAAGGCAAATTCCTTTTACTGTTCCTGAATCCCAATGGACGAAAAAGTCTGGATAAGCCTGACGACAGACTGCCCCTTAAACTTAACATAACCTTACTGTGGGATAGAATCTAAAAATCCATTTGAGAACGGATAGAGATAACTTTGGAGAGCTGTTATCGAGATCATTTGCAAAATTTCTATGCCCGAGGTGACTATCTCTAGGAAGCGCCATAGTATTGCCTAGGGCCTTGAAATTTTCCACATGATCTCGATAACACCTCAGCTCTATCCATCTGTATCTGTTAGATTGCATATATTTTACTATTTTTTCAATTCAGTGCCATTGTTCTTAGTTCCCATAGAAAACCCCAGGAACCTTGGTGGTTCCCAAGATTCGGCCCGGTCCAACTAGCACGGTTTTACTGGTCACACAATCAACCTCATAGCCAATTAGCCAAACTCATAGCCAATTAGCCCGACTGGACTCTGAAAAAAATAAGTTAAAAATTGTCCATGTTAGACATCATTTTCAAAATGGCAAAAATATCTTATTAAACGAAACACTGTGATAACGATGGTGCAACACCCCATTGAACACTTCTGTTTAAAACACAAACCACTTGTTCAACAACAACAGCTCCCAGCATATTTGAACAGACAATTGTATCCATTTGCCTTGTTCAAATCATGCATCTGCTGCGTTCTGGGATGGTTCTGGGCAAAGCTTTAAGACAACGAAATACCTACACATCGTTTGCACAACAAGCAAAGCAAGACATTGCAGCAGTTGTCAGGATTTTGATGTAAATGTGAAGAAAAACAAAAAAACAGTTAACAAAATTACCATGGCGATTGGGACCTTTAATAGTTTGCTTTCATAATTTTTAAACGTATGTGTCAAATCTAGGCGAAATGTATTTTCTGCTTTTGAAGTTAAAAATAAAGGATCAAAGCCGTGAGGTGTTGCTTTATTATATTTTTTAGGTAAAGAGAGTTTTAAGTAGGTTAAATTGCTATCACTACCCAATTAAATTTACCTTAACGATTTAGGTGCAACGGTTGAAGTATGCCTTCTTTTTACTAATGTTGAACCAACCAGATCAATTTCAAAAGCCCAACATCCGTTTAGTTACGATGGTCTGTCTAGAAATGGGAACCATAAGTGAAATTCCTGCAGAACATTATTTCATGTTTAGTCGGGCCACATGATCATTTTCAGCCTCCACTTTGCTACACTTCGCCTTTTTTGGGCTTATCTCGAAGAATCAGTTTGCTTTGCATTAGAAATATACATTGTACATACTTCGGAGTCCCTTCCGCCGACACACAGAAATCAAATTGTTGCCTCAATGGTTTTGTCAACCCAATGCTGATGATTCCACTTACCATCAAAGGTTTAGCTTTACTTTCTTTGTGACAACCAACATTGACCTTGAGGCGGGGCAGTGAAATCCCATTTGAACGTGATTGCGACTAAAAATATAAAACTAAACTGTTAATCAAAAATGCAATTCATATTATTAAGGCGGATGAAAAGACTTAAAACTTTCGAATCAGATAGAAAATACCTTTGATATAAGTCAAGCAATCCAATTTGAGCCAAATGGCTAACAAACAGTATTTCATTTACACTCAAGAAAAGTGAACCGAGAGATGATACAAAACAAACTGTTTTTAGTAAAGTTGACTTGCATGTAGCGCTAAAGACATTTTTTTCTGTTTTTGTCAATATAGATCTAAAAAGCAATGATGTCATATGAACTTCCTTATGGTTAAATGTGAACTAAATTATTTGTTTTAGTACATCGTGTATTATAATTTGAACTGAACTCAAAATAATCGATGGAATAAAATGTTAGCAATTTTTACTCTGTGTTAATACAACTTCACAAATTTATTACAAAATCCCTGTTTCATTTCGTTCAGTTTTAACTAATGGCCTATTTCATTTAATTGTACATATACTAATTATTGTCGTAATGATCTTTTGTTTTTATACCCACCACCGAAAGATGAGGGTATATTAAATTTATCATTCCGTTTGCAACACATCACAATATCCATTTCAGACCCTATAAATTGTATATATTCTCGATCGCCGTAAAAATCCAAGACGGTCGGGCCATGTCCGTCCGAGCACCACCCAAAATAATTTTGTTTAAAGAAAATAAATTATATTGCATTTATTCTAAACCAAAAATTTCATCAATTTTTTTTATAATGAAAAAATTTCATTATTATAATATTCTACAAATACAACATTTTGCTGCGGCCAGGGACGCCTTAAAATTATTTTTCTTAAGGACAAAATTGTAATGAAATTCTTAGTAAAAACTAAATTTTAATGATATTTTTCTGAAAAAATTTCAGCGTAATATTCTCTTATGAAAAAACGAAAATTTGTATTAAATTTTTTCTAAAGAATATATTTTAACGATTTTTTTAAGACTAACTTTCAGCGAAATCTTCTCTAAAGACAACCTAACCTCGAGATTATATTTTAAAACCAAAATGTAAATTTTGCATTAACATTTTAAAGCCTTTTAATTATGCTTATCTGTCCCAAACAATATTTTCCTAAAACTTTTTCTAAGCCAAATTTTAATAAATATTTTTAAAGACAAAATTTTAACCCATTACGCCTGAACCTCGATACCGTTGTCCCATTTAGATGATATTTTATCTCTATATATAAAAGAGACGCATGATTGACTGACTGATCAACGCCCAGCCCAAATGGCTAAAGCTAGAGTCTTGAAATTTGGCACGAATGTGGGTCTTGAGTCGACGGGGTTTTGTGATATTCATACGTTTATGTTCTAAAAGGTGCCAAATGGAGACCAGCTGTAAATAAAGATGATGTTTCCGATTCGGATTCAGGCAGCAAGAGTTTCAATGGAACAGTCACCGCAGCCAAATCGAAAGATGAGGGCAGCGGGATGATGGCAGGAGTGAGCGATGACATTGCTTAGCTCACAAGCAGACCGAGAAAACGATCCAGGACACGACGAAGGAGACAGAGGAGTAAGCATCGGCAGCACAATCGGGCGAAAGTGCAGTTGCAGGTTGGAAAGAAATCAGAAACCAGTAAAATGGCTAAAATGCTGAATAAGAAACAAGTAAGAGCGTGCTAAGTTCGGCCGTGCCTGAAAAACTGGTCCCTTGGCTTAGGGAGATATATACTGTTTGTATCAGAATATCGTATATATCTGTAGGATGGAGGAACACGAAGGTCATTTTCATTCCGAAAGCAGGAAAACCTTACCACATTAAGGCGAACGATTTTCGTCCAATTAGTCTGTCATCCTTTATGCTGACGACATAAAGTTTGATAAAATCATATCTTACGGCAAAGATCCCTGGAGATCGCCTGTCGCCGCAGCAGCATGCATAATAGTATGGGCAAGTCCACTGCAACAGCCCTTCACGACCTAGTCGGCTACATAGAGGGTTCTCTCGCTGTCAAGGAATATACAATATATACCCTCATTTCTTGACATTGAGGGTGCTTTCAGTTATGTAAAACCAACATCAATCATAAAGGAGTTGGAGTTTCTAGGCATCAACTCTACCGTAAGAAAGTTTATTAATAACTTACTTACTAAAAAATGAATTACGGCAAGCTTGGGATATGTGGATATAAAAACCTGGGTCAGCAGAGGAACACCTCAAGGAGGGGTGTTGTCTTCACCACTTCGTAATATAGCCATTAGCTATATGTTATTGGTATACAAGGTTTAGAACGGCAATTGCCATGTCACCAGCAACCAGGTGGAAGTTTCCCAGCATTCGAGGAGATATACTTCAGGAAGCTCTACGTGCAACAGCGAAATTTCGGCACAAATTCTACTCGTCTATCCCTTCTAGACAAGAAATAGAAGTGGAAACTCCGGGGGATATAGACATAGTGGTCAAGGGGATCACGAAGGCCTTGAATGACTCGGTTGTGTCTGCATATTCTAGTGCCAAGCCAAGGGACAAACCACGACAGTCATGGTGATGGACCCAAAGTTGGTTGGTCGAAGGAAGGACTGCAGATAACTCTTCAACAAAGTAAAAGCCACAAGAGGCTGAACTAACAAAATATAAGGGCGAGCCGAGAAAGGCTCAGTAAAAATACTGGGTAGAATTCTGCAGCTCCGTGGACGAGACATCTGAAGCCTATACACTTAGGAAGATTCTGTCCTCGAGACCTATTACGGTGGGGTATATTCAGAAGTCAGAGAATTTATGGACAACGTCTAGTGAGGTAACACTATCCCGGGAAATTCTCCAACGGACAACGTGGCACCAGAAGAGGTTGTCTCTGGTATGCATTCGTCGGAGGCTTTTAGGGAAATTGTGTCTGACATCCAGGCAGCCATTAAAAGCCAGGACTTCGACTTTCGCAGATCTCTCAACGAGATGGTTGAATAGTTCAAAATTCACCTGTTCTGGCTACCGGGTCACAAGGATGTTCCAGGGAATTGTAAAACAGATGAGCTTGCGAGACTAGGAACTACCCTGCACATTCCAGGGACACTGGAAAAGCGGCTAAGGTAGGGTGTAATCCACACTGCCTGAAACATCGGATATTGTATTAAGGATAACACAGTATCCGTGGCCGCCACATGACTAATAAAAAAGCTCTCTTAACCTCACGGCATTGGTCGCTGCAATTTGTCTAGCCATAATGTCCGGAGGCATAAGATGTAGCATTAAATTCAGTGCATCAGATGGTGTCGTCCTCAGTGCAGCTGTGATGCACAAACAAGCCATCCTTTGGATCCGGTTAAGTATTGAACAGTAGGAGGACTTTTGAAGCGCCGTCCACCAGACCACAACACCAAATAACATAACAGGTCTGACAACTGCAGTATATACCCAATGCATGACACGCGGTCTAAATCCCCAACTTTTGCCAATGGCTCTCTTGCAGACGTATAGGGCAAGAGTGACCTTTCTTGCCTTCTCCAAAATTTTGGATTTGAAGTTCAATTTTCTGTCCACCAAAACACCCAGGTATTTTGCGCTTTCTGTAAATGGAACATTCTCTCCAGCCAAGGATACAGGTTCCACTGTAGGCTACTTGTATCTTCTGCTGAAAAGAACTACTTCTATCTTGCACGGATTTATACCCAGACCACTTTCGGTAGCCCACTTTGCTGTTGCACGTAGAGCTTCCTGAAGTATATATGAAGTGCTGGGAAACTTTCCCCTAACCGCAATTGCCATGTCATCAGCATATGCGTCCACTTTATTTATTGTTAATGGTTATATTAAAAAGTGGAGGAGACAGTACACCTCATTGACTAATAGGACAAAAATCTTTCGCCTTCGTGTGGTAAGGTCTTCCTGCTTTTGGAGTAAAAATTACATTTGTGACCCTCCATCCCACAGATGTATTTATATAACATACTGATACAAGCAGAGTATATCTTTCTAAGCCAAGAAAACAGTCTATCAGACACAGCTTGTAATTTAACCGGTGATACATCATCAGGGCCCGGCGATTTAAAGGAATCGAAACTTCTTATAGCCCAAAGGATTTTTGGCTCAGACACGATTTCCCTAATGACCTCCGACGAATGCATATCAGTGACAACCTCTTCTGGCGCCTCGTTGTTCGTTGAAGAATTTCCCGGAAAATGTGTATCAAAGAGTAGTTCTAGTGTTTCCTCACTAGACATTGTCCATACATTTTCTGACTTCTGGATATACCAATATATGTCCCAATCGTGTGGTGCTCTTGTGGCTTTTGCTCTGCCAAAGAGGTTTTTGCAGTCCTTCCTTAGACCAACCAGCTCTGGGATCCACCATGGCGGTCGCTGTTTGACCCTTGCCTTTGCACTAGGACATGCTGGCACAAGCGAGTCATTCTGGGCCTTCGTGATCCGCTTGACCAATATGCTTATATCCTCCGTAGTTTCCACTTCCTTTTTTTGGTATAGAAGGGATAGACGTGCAGAATTTGTACCAATTTATCCCAATCCGCCTTTCTTCTGTTTAGCCGAGGGTCCACTACTTCAGTATTTTCTTCAAGGCTGAAACTAATATAACGATGATAAGAGAAGCTGTGGTCATCTAACACTTCCCAGTCGCGTATTCTTGCGCTTATATCTTCCAACACAAAGGTAATATTTAATACCTCCTGTCTGTTCCTGGTCGGTTTACCCCTTTATTATAAATCGCGAGATTGGCACTTATAATATATTCAATAAACAGCTCACCCCTTTCGTTGACATCCGAACTTCCCCATTACTTGTGATGTGCATTAGCATTACTTCCTACAGTGAGGCTCTTCTTCCCTATAAAAGCGGCTTCAATCAGCGACTTAAGATTTGAAAGCGCCATCTCTGAATCGTGTGCTATACACAGGGGAGCCAGCTAATAATGAGACTTTTTTATTTCAAGGCTGGCTACTACCAAATCTTCAATGCTTCGCGGCGGAAGAAGAAAGAAAACATTTAGACTACTCATTGCACAAATACAGGCTCTGTGTCTTCCATTTCCCGTACCCTTGTGTAGTTTTAATCACAGGATTCTTTGTCCACGCACCAATCCTCCACACACCCTTGTTTCCTGGATAAGAACTACGTCAAATCCCCCTGCCATCAGGAGGATCTTTAATGGCGCCGAAGCGGCCTTACAATGGTGAAGATTTATCTGTAGAAAACGGACCATAGCCTGGATGCAGTACTTCCTCCACTGTTGTGTTAGCTTCGTCGTCTGACTCCACCAGGAGTTCATCTTTACAAGATTCGTTAGATTTTGTCATGATAAGTACGTACGCATCCAGGGGCAGGTGAGAAAGTTGTGGAACCGCTCTTCCTCAGGACACTGGACACGATTCCTCCATTGATGCTTCACAAGCTGCTGCTAGAGTTGGTGAATCGCCTCCTGATTCTGTAACCCCACCACGAGCTACAGAGATATCCCAAGGGCTCGTGAAGCGGACGATCTTGCGAGACTAGGAACTACCCTACACATTCCAGGGAAACTGGAATCTGTGGGCATGCCTCTACCGACGTTTACAAGACCAGGCCCGAAGGACAAGGAATGATAAATGGTCACAAAGAGCGGGCTGTGAGAATTCCCAATCTAGACTTGAAGAGGCCTACCGCTTTATTGTCATTGGCTAGAACAGACGTCTCAGTCACTGTGTCCGTCATAAGAGGTCACTGTTTAATCGGAAAACATGCCGACAGACTGAAGGTTGCCAGCGACGACTTTTGCAGGAGCTGTGAGGACGTAGAAGTAGAGACTATAGAACACCTTCTGTGTGTGTGTCCCGCTCTAGCAGCCAGAGGGAGATCCACTTTAGGCTCTCATTCCTTTGAGAACCTGTCTGATTTATTGGATGTGAATTCGCAAGTTGTTTGGCTTTTCAAAAGCGATCTGCATTGTTCAACGTTAGCGACTAGAAGGCATCTTCTTTCTTCTATTCCTGTGGTATCACAATGGACGAAAACGTCTAGGTAAGACTGATGGCGGACTGCCAATTAAACCTAACTATTATTATGGGATCTAAGGTAGGGTAGAATTTGGATATGTTTTCTATATTAAAAATCATCAATCAAAAAGTGTTTATCTTCTTATATATAAAAATCAATTTGAGTTTGTTTGTTTGCTTGTATGTTCCTTATAGACTCAGAAACGCCTAAACCGTTTTTCTTGAAATTTTCACAGATGGTGCATAATGACCCCATGGTGAAAATAGGTATCCAAATTTCGGATGGGGTACATAGGGGGGCTGCCCCACCCTACAACCTACCAAACATATATTTAGACCAATCACGACAATATGGGTCTGAAATAAAAGATATTTAGGATAAGAAAATGTATCTGATTTCAATTTGTCGGACCAAGTGCTAGGGGGCCACCCCAAGCCCCTAAACACCCCTAAATCGGACATATATACCGACCATAGCAATATGGGACTCAAATGAAAGGTCTTTGGGAGTAAAGCACGAACTTGATAGCAATTTTCGGGAAAAGTGTCTATGGGGCCACCACAACACCACCCAAGTATTTCCTGACTATTGCAATATAAGGCTCAAATAAAAGGGTTTTTAGAGTAGAACACGATCCGATAGGCCAACTCACTGAGTGGCCACCCATCCCCCAAAAAACCCCCCAAACCGGTCATGTTTGCCGACTATGGTAATATGGGGCTCAAATTAAAGGTATGTGGAAGTAGACCACGTATCTGATATCAACATTAGGGGCCAACTGTCTAGCGGACGTCCCACTACCATAACAACCCCCAAATAGGACGTATTTGCTCACCAAGACAATTTGGGTCTTAAAGAGAGTGGAACTTGAATTTCATAGTTTTTAGGGCCAATATCCTAAACCGGACATATTTGCTGACTTTTGCAATAAGGAGTTTAAATGAGATTAGAAAACGAATTTGATATCCAAATTTGAGGGCAATGGCAATGGGGTTCAAATAAATTAGATATTCATATATGAGAATAGAGCACGATGCTGATATTTTTTCCGGACGTTGTGTTTGGGGGACCACCCCAATCCCCAAAACAGCGCTAAATCGGGCATATTTACTGACCATGTCAATGTGGAGCTTAAATGAAAGGTATTAGGGGATAGAGAAAGAATTGATACCCATTTTCGGGACCAATATTCTGGGGGTCTACTCCTTTCCAAAAATACCCCACAAACAGCAATTTTTTAGTGACCATCACAATATGGGGCTCAAATAAATGTATTTGGGAGTAGAATACAAATTTGATATCCAAACTTAGGACCATGTATTTACCCCTTTCCTAAAACACCCCCAAATTGAAAAAAAATGTTCGACCATGCCCATCTGTGGCTCGAATGAATGGTATTTGAGATTAGAAAACGAATTTGATAACCTATTTTGGGGCCATGTGTTTGAGGAACGCCTCATCCTGTAAAATCCTCTTAAGCCAATGGCAATATGGGGTTTAAATAAATGGTATTTGAGAGAAGAGCACAATGCTGATATTTTTCAGGCCCAAGTATCTGGGGCACCACCTCTCCCCCGAAAACACCACTAAATCAGACATCATGAGAATATCGGACTGAAATGAAGTATTTTAAGAATGGAGTACACCTTACATCCAAACTTAAGTTCGTAGACCAATAAAGATCATATGGGATTCAGATAAAGGCAATTATATTGTTAAACTGTTAGTCAAGTTATCATGGTATTTGGCTAAAAGATCTTTAATCGTCAAAAATAAATATTCCAAGGAAACTTTTGTTCCGCATAAAGTAAAACAAGGCGCAGCGGAGCGGACCCGGGTCAGCTAAATAGTATATCATAAAATTCAATACCCAATCCAGCATTGTGTTAACCAAAAAATTAATTTGGAGTTATTTGAAAATTTGTTGGTCAACTGTTTCTGGGATCGTCCCATATACCTACACTAATAGTTTATACAAACATATGTCAGACATGCGATAGATTTTTTATTCATTCTTCATTTTGATGTCAATCTTTGCATCCAACCAAATATCCCACACCATTCATTACCTCTCTGCATTTCCGACGTTTCATTTTACTGGGCCATCGTTCAGAACCAAAAATTAAAGCACAACACATGTAACAAATATCTTTACAATTATTGAGAGGACAGAGAACGAAGTCAAGGACCAAAACCCTGACCGAAGCCAACAAGGAAGCCTGTTCAAAACTGTAAGCCTAATTGTAAGTAAACAAATTAAATTAAGTAAAATTCTTTCTTATGGGTGATACAGACTCCATAGACTTAACCTCACACTACGTCTACGATTTGGAATTTGAGGCAAAAGTACACTTAGAAACACCACGTCCGACAGACACAGACCCAGGTTTCGACTTTAGTGACGAATACGCAACCGAAGTAAACGAAAGTATGAAATACCCGTACAAGGAGTTAGGATAATTACTAGACGTCAGAGGCGACTGGCATATAGGTCGAGGAGATTTAATTACTGGGAGCAATAAGAAGAAAGTTTAGAAATGGCACAACCAACGGCGCTTTCTGTTGTTATTGATCCTATTAAGAATCTGGAAAGATTTCCCGGATTCAGTGACGATAGGGACGACCTATATAATATCATATCGTTAGAGGACATGATACACCCAATGCTCCGGCAGTGTGGCGAGCCGTCACACTTGGTGTTCTAATGACAAGCCATCTGAAGGGTAAAGCTAGGGAAACAATCGAAATTAACTTTCACGCACAGTCTTGGACCACCATGAAGCTGATAATGATGAACAATTTCGGGGAAAAGCGTAGTGTAGAGGAATTATACGGCCGGATGCGTACGTTAAGGGCGAGCACGATCGAGTTTTACAACGTAAGTCAATTTTAATATAATTTGGTTGTGAGCAAAAGAAGTTGGGACGAACGTTCGAGACGGAACATATGTAGATGCTCTATAATCTATGGAGAGATGCATCTAAGTGCAGTCATTGGAATCATAACTGGACGTAACAACACATGTTAACACGTGTCTTGATAGGCGATATAAATAATTATATCTGCCGATGGTGTCACGATACAGAAGACAGCTTTCACTTCCTATGCCAAAGCCCTGCTCTATCCTTAAGTAGAAATATGATTCTTGGTTCTTTTTCTTTCAAGCACTAGATGAACTCAGAGGCGTAAAGCTAGTCAAATAAAAGGCATTCCCTAAAGCGGAAAAATGGCACCAGAAAGTTCATTGAGACCTGTCTCCTTCAGTCGGTTGTTAATGATCAGAGAAGGGGAAGAGTTCGCGAGGAGCAGTGGTGTCAGATCTTCTTCATGAAAAATCGTCAAAAATAAAAAAAAAATCGTCAAAATCGTAAAATTTTTTCTGATAAAACTTCTTAAAATCGTTACATCTAAATTGTACTGTTTCGTACAGATTTCCCAATTTTCGTTGGATGAAAATCTTCAGTAAGTCATATTATGAGGGCTGACCGATTTACTATTTTACTATTACATTAAAAAAAACATCAACATTTCTCTATTTAATATCCAGAGGCAACATTTCAATATTTCAAGACTTTAAATCGAAATATCACTCTACATGGCAGCTATATCCAAATCTGGACCGATTTGGGCCAAGTTGCAGAAAATGTCGAAGAGCCTAACACAACGCACTGTCCCAAATGTCGGCGAAATCTGACAATAAATGCGCCTTTTAAGGACCCAAAACCTTAAATCGAGAGATTGGTCTATGTGGCAGCTATATTCAAATCTGGACCGATCTGCGCCAAATTGAAGATGGATGTCGAAGAGCTTAACACAACTCCCTGTCTTACATTTTAGCGACATGGGACAACAAATGCGCCTTTTATGGCCCCAAAACCTAAAACCGAGAGATCGGTCTATATGGCAACTATATCCAAACCTGGAGGGATCGGTGCCATATTACAGAAGTATATCAATGGGCTTAACTTAACTCACTGTCCCAAATTTCGACGACTTCGGACAATAAATGCGCCTTTTATGGGTCCAAAACCTTAAATCGAGAGATCGGTCTATATGGCAGTTATATCCAAATCTGAACCGATCAGGGCCAAATTTAAGAAAGATGTCGAAGGGCCTAAGACAACTCACACTCCCAAATTTCAGCAAAGTCGGATAATAAATGTAGCCTTTATGGGCCTTAGACCCTAAATCGACGGATCGGTCTGTACGGCAGCTATATCCAAATCTGGACCGATCTGGGCCAAATTGACGAAGAATGTCGAAGGGCCTAAGACAAATCACCGTCCCAAATTTCAGCAAAATCGGATAATAAATGTGGCTTTTATGGGCCTTAGACCCTAAACCGGAGGATCGGTCTGTACGGCAGCTACATCCAAATCTGGGCCAAATTGACGAAAAATGTCGAAGGGGCTAATACAACTCACTGTCCCAAATTTCAGCAAAATCGGTGGCTTTTATGGGCCTAAGACCGTTAATCGGAGGGTCGGTATATATGGCAGCTATATCCAAATCTGGACCGATTTAGGCCAAATTGACGAAGGATGTCAAAGGGCCTAACACAACTTACTGTCTTAAATTTCAACAAAATCGGATAATAAATGTGGTTTTTAAGGGCCTAAGACCCTAAATCGGCCGATCGGTCTATATGGGGGCTATATGAAGATATAGTCCGATATAGCCCATCATCGAACTTAACCTGCTTATGGACAAAAAAAGAATCTGTGCAAAATTTCAGCTCAATATCCCTATTTTTAAAGACTGTTGCGTGATTTCAACAGGCAGACGGGCAGACGGACGGACATGTCTAGATTGTCTTAGATTTTTACGCTGATCATAGGGTCGGAAATGGATATTTCGATGTGTTGCAAACGGAATGACAAAATGAATATACCCCCTTCGGTGGTGGGTATAAAAAGTTTAGAAAAAGCTAAATATTAGTAGTTAATTTTGCTGCTGTTATAACAGTAGTTCTGCGATTTCAGAGCAGCAGGCTAACTGCTCAAAAGTCTGTTGTTTGCTGAAAATAACTGCTGCTTAAATGTGAAGAGGATGTTAGAAGAAACAAGTAAAAGCGTGCTAAGTTCGGCCGGGCCGAATCTTATATACCCTTCAGCATGGATTGAATTTGTCGAGTTCTTTTCCCGGCATCTCTTCTTAGGCAAAAAAGGATATAAGAAAAGATTTGCTCTGCTATTAGAGCGATATCAAGATATGGTCCGGTTTGGGTCACAATTAAATTATATATTGGAGACCTGTGAAAACTGTCAGCCAATACGAATAAGAATTGCGCCATTTGGGGGCTCAAGAAGTAAAATAGAGAGATCGATTTATATGGGAGCTGAATCGGGCTATAGGCCGATTCAGACCATAATAAACACGTATGTTGATGGTCAAGAGAGGATCCGTCGCACGAAATTTCAGCCAAATAGGATAGGAATTGCGTCCTCTAGAAGCTCAAGAAGTCAAGTCCCCAGATCTCTTTATATGACAGCTATATTAGGTTATGAACCGATTTTAACCATACTTGGCACAGTTGTTGTATATCATAACAAAACACGTCGTGCAAATTTCATTCTAATCGGATAAGAATTGCGCAATCTAGAGGCTCAAGAAATAAAGACCCAAGATCGGTTTATATGACAGCTATATCAAAAAATAGACCGATATGGCCCATTTACAATACCAACCGACCTACACTAATAAAACTAACT
This sequence comes from Stomoxys calcitrans, assembly GCF_963082655.1. NCBI lineage: Eukaryota > Metazoa > Arthropoda > Insecta > Diptera > Muscidae > Stomoxys > Stomoxys calcitrans. Next base: position 147,616,195 of record NC_081553.1, on the reverse strand, counting down.
AACTCCTTCGGAAGTTAGCGTGCTTTCGACACACAGACGCACATGGCTAGATCGACATAAAATATCGCGATGATCAAAAATATAAATATACTTTATAGGGTCTCAGACGAATATTTCGAGTAGTTACAAACAGAATGACGAAATTAGTATACCCCCCATCCTATGGTGGAGGGAACAAAAGAGACACACATTTACATTTGTTTTTATACCCTCCATTAAGATGGGGGGTATACTAATTTCGTCATTCTGTTTTTAACTACTCGAAATATTCGTCTGAGACCCTATAAAGTATATATATTCTTGATCGTCGTGAAATTTTGTGTCGGTCTAGCCATGTCCGTCCGTCTGTCCGTCCGTCCGTCTGTCTGTCGAAAGCACGCTAACTTCCGAAGGAGTAAAGCTAGCCGCTTGAAATTTTGCACAAATACTTTTTATAAGTGTAGGTCGGTTGGTATTGTAAATTGGCCATATCGGTCCATGTTTTGATAGAGCTGCCATATAAGCCGATCTTGGGTCTTGACTTCTTGAGCCTCTAGAGTGCGCAATTCTTATCCGATTCGAATGAATTTTTGCACGAAGTATTTCGTTATGATATCCAACAACTGTACCAAGTATGGTTGAAATCGGTCCATAACCTGATATAGCTGTCATATAAACAGATCTGGGGATTTGACTTCTTGAGCTTCTAGAAGCCGCAATTCCTATCCGATTTGGCTGAAATTTTACATGACGTATTTTATTTTTACTTTCAAGAACTGTGTCAAATAAGGTTCAAATCGGTTCATAACCTGATATAGCTGCCATATAAACCGATCTGGGATCTTGACTTCTTGACCCCTAGAAGTCGCAATTATTATCCGATATGCCTGAAATTTTGTACGACGGATCCTCTCATGACCATCAACAAACGTGTTTATTATGGTCTGAATCGGTCTATAGCCCGATACAGATCCCATATAAATCGTTCTCTCTATTTTACTTCGTGAGCAATGGGCGCAATTCTCATACGAATCGGCTGACATTTTACACAGGTCTCCAACATATAATTTAATTGTGGTCCAAACCGGACCATATCTTGATATCGTTTTAATAGCAGAGCAACTCTTTTCTTATATCCTTTTTTGCCTAAGAAGAGATGCCGGGAAAAGAACTCGACAAATGCGATCCATGGTGGAGGGTATATAAGATTCGGCCCGGCCGAACTTAGCACGCTTTTACTTGTTTATTTTTATACCCTCCACCATAGGATAATAGATGTAGCCTTTATGGGCCTTAGACCCTAAATCGACGGATCGGTCTGTACGGCAGCTATATCCAAATCTGGACCGATCTGGGCCAAATTGACAAGGAATGTCGAAGGGCCTAAGACAACTCACCGTCCCAAATTTCAGCAAAATCGGATAATAAATGTGGCTTTTATGGGCCTTAGACCCTAAACCGGAGGATCGGTCTGTACGGCAGCTACATCCAAATCTGGGCCAAATTGACGAAAAATGTCGAAGGGGCTAATACAACTCACGGTCCCAAATTTCAGCAAAATCGGTGGCTTTTATGGGCCTAAGACCGTTAATCGGAGGGTCGGTATATATGGCAGCTATATCCAAATCTGGACCGATTTAGGCCAAATTGACGAAGGATGTCAAAGGGCCTAATACAACTCACTGTCTTAAATTTCAACAAAATCGGATAATAAATGTGGCTTTTAAGGGCCTAAGACCCTAAATCGGCCGATCGGTCTATATGGGGGCTATATGAAGATATAGTCCGATATAGCCCATCTTTGAACTTAACCTGCTTATGGACAAAAAAAGAATCTGTGCAAAATTTCAGCTCAATATCCCTATTTTTAAAGACTGTTGCGTGATTTCAACAAGCAGACGAGCAGAAGGACGGACATGTCTAGATTGTCTTAGATTTTTACGCTGATCATAGGGTCGGAAATGGATATTTCGATGTGTTGCAAACGGAATGACAAAATGAATATACCCCCTTCGGTGATGGGTATAAAAAGTTTAGAAAAAGCTAAATATTAGTAGTTAATTTTGCTGCTGTTATAACAGTAGTTCTGCGATTTCAGAGCAGCAGGCTAACCTCAAAAGTCTGTTGTTTGCTGAAAATAACTGCTGCTTAAATGTGAAAAGGATGTTAGAAGAAACAAGTAAAAGCGTGCTAAGTTCGGCTGGGCCGAATCTTATATACCCTTCAGCATGGATTGAATTTGTCGAGTTCTTTTCCCGGCATCTCTTCTTAGGCAAAAAAGGATATAAGAAAAGATTTGCTCTGCTATTAGAGCGATATCAAGATATGGTCCGGTTTGGGTCACAATTAAATTATATGTTGGAAACCTGTGAAAAATGTCAGCCAATACGAATAAGAATTGCGACATTTGGGGGCTCAAGAAGTAAAATAGAGAGATCGATTTATATGGGAGCTGAATCGGGCTATAGGCTGATTCAGACCATAATAAACACGTAAGTTGATGGTCAAGAGAGGATCCGTCGCACGAAATTTCAGCCAAATAGGATAGGAATTACGTCCTCTAGAAGCTCAAGAAGTCAAGTCCCCAGATCTCTTTATATGACAGCTATATTAGGTTATGAACCGATTTTAACCATACTTGGCACAGTTGTTGTATATCATAACAAAACACGTCGTGCAAATTTCATTCTAATCGGATAAGAATTGCGCAATCTAGAGGCTCAAGAAATAAAGACCCAAGATCGGTTTATATGACAGCTATATCAAAAAATAGACCGATATGGCCCATTTACAATACCAACCGACCTACAATAATAAAAAGTATTTGTGCGAAATTTCAAGCGGCTAGCTTTACTCCTTCGGAAGTTAGCGTGCTTTCGACAGACAGACGCACACGGCTAGATCGACATAAAATATCGCGACGATCAAAAATATATATACTTTATAGGTTCTCAAACGAATATTTCGAGTAGTTACAAACAGAATGACGAAATTAATATACCCCCCATCCTATGGTGGAGGGTACAAAAGAGACACACATTTACATTTGTTTTTTATTTTTATACGCTCCACCATAGGATGGGGGTATACTAATTTCGTCATTCTGTTTGTTATTACTCGAAATATTCGTGTGAGACCCCATACAGTGTATAAATTCTTGATCGTCGCGATATTTTATGTCGATCTAACCATGTCCGTCCGTCTGTCTGTCGAAAGCACGCTAACTTCCGAAGGAGTAAAGCTAACCGCACAAAATTTTGCACAAATACTTCCTATTAGTGTAGATCGGTTGGTATTGTAAATGGGCCATATCGGTTCATGTTTTGATATAGCTGCCATATAAATCGATCTTGGGTCTTCACTTCTTGAGCCTCTAGAGTGCGCAATTCTTATCCGATTGGGATGAAATTTTGCACGACGTGTTTTGTTATAATATCCAACAACTGTGCCATGTATGGTTCAAATCGGTTTATAACCTGATATAGCTGCCATATAAACCGATCTTGAGTCTTGATTTATTGAGCCTCTAGAAGGCGCAATTCTTATCCGATTTGAATGAATTTTTGCACGTAGTATTTTGATATAATATCCAACAACTGTGCCAAATATGGTTCAAATCGGTTCATAACCTGATATAACTGTCATATAAACAGATCTGGGGACTTGACTTCTTGAGATTCTAAAGGGCGCAATTCCTATCCGATTTGGCTGAAATTTCGCAAGACGTTTTTTATTGTTATTTTCAACAACTATGTCAAATAAAGTACAAGTCGGTTCATAACCTGATTTAGCTGCCATATAAACCGATCTGGGATCTTGACTTCTTGAGCCTCTAGAGGTCGCAACTATTATCCGATTTGCCTGAAATTTTGTACGACAGATTCGCTCATGACCATTAACATACGTGTTTATTATGGTCTGAATCGGTCTATAGCCCGATACAGCTTCCATATAAATCGTTCTCTCTATTGTACTTCGTGAGCCCCAATGGGCGCAATTCTTATACGAATTGGCTGAAATTGTACACAGGTCTCCAACATATAGTTTAATTGTGGTCCGAACCGGACCATATCTTGATATCGCTCTAATAGCAGAGCAAATCTTTTCTTATATCCTTTTTTGGATATATACCCGATCCATGGTGGAGGGTATATAAGATTCGGCCCGGCCGAACTTCGCACGCTTTTACTTGTTAAATTTAGAAACAAAAGGCCATGCCCGTCATACACGCATTAGTAGAGCAATAACAAGAAATGCGAGTGAGCTCAGCCACATTTCGAAATGCACAACAATGGATGGATCAGGTGGCTTTTTTACAGTAATATTCCACAAATAAATAAAAACAGCAGTAATGTCTGCATTCCCATTTTCAGCAAAAAAAAAGTGATGTTTTAGCAAACATTTTTGCTGTTTTGAATAACACATTTGGTTGAGTGTAGATTTAAGAACTTTAAGAAATTTTTTTCAAAGAAAAAAATTTTACTGAAATTTTTCTTTTTTACTGAAACTTATTATGTTATTATCACAGAAAATAGATTTCCTATGGGTGAATTTTGCCTCTGCCAAAAAATGGCAACCACGAACAGCGATTAGAAATCGAACGTTTTCTTTTGTTTCATTCTTAAGAGTCATCTAACAGAGGAAAAACACAAGTAAATTTGTAAAAAGAAGCTAACAAGAAAGTTAATGAGTGTTTTGTAAAAATAATTTAAAGTTTAAAAGCAAATAAGTGTCCACAATCCATTGAAAACTCATTCATTGTTCATACACAGTTATATTGTAATTCTCTCTTCTCTTAATTTTCTTCATTTATTTCTAATCTTTGCACGTGGCTCTAAAAAGAGGCGATGGCACATCTTTACCTATTGAACATCTGTGGTTATTACAAAGAGCGAGGTGGATTAATAAAAGTGGTCTCATGCGAACAGCTAAAAACAGCCGGCAAGTTTGCCGATATTAAGATGACAGTTCTGTGCTTACATGCATAGCAAACTACCCCAAATTTTTGCACGTTCTCTCTGTTTCTTCGTTTGTGTTAAAAACAATGTAATTTTTGAATTGGCACCATATGATTTGTGGTTGTTGTACAAATGAGATCACCTTCAATTGTTTCGCAATGTATAAAGAGCAAACAAAGTACTGGCAAATAACATCTTAAAAAAGACGTGCCTTTGGTGTGACACAAAAACCGAAATAGTATAAACCCAACTATACTACTATATTCAGCAAAAAACATGATCCGTTATATCGACATGATAACCTGAATAATTATGTTACCTGCAAAGTAAAAAAAAATCGTCAAAACATAAAGGGAAGGGATACAAAAATGATCAATCTTGTCGCCACGCTCTTCCAACCTAACCTAACCTAATAATTTGGTTAAATTTTGCATAAAAAATTGCAAGTGTTAAATAAAATATACCCATCTTTAGTTAGTTGCAAATGGTTCATAAACTCGAATTTCAAAAGCAATTTTACTAAACCAAAATTCTATTCAACAAGTAATATATTATTTTCGAAGACAACGCTTTTATTTAATCATTATGAAAATTTCGATGTTTTCAGTTCAACAATCCGAAAAATCGATTTTCTTCATGTTAAACGATTCCTTAACTTTCTAGGAATACCAAGATTTACTCAATGTAATTACAAATTTCTTAAATAAATCGTCATATGCACTTGAAATTTTTTTCTTTATTTTTATGCGCATTTTTTTAACATAAATTATTAAAAAAATATGCTTAATTTGCTTTCAATATATCATTTAGTATTTTTCACATATGTACGTTTTTATAGCATTCATGCAATTATATCTCGATTGAAACGTTTGAAAAAAAGGTTTGGTTTATGACTTGAAATTACATAGGAGAATTAATATTTATGTTCTCCTTCTTCAAGGAGCTCTCATTTACAAAGATTGCTTATAATAGTTATACTTTGAATTGTCGACAAATTTACCTGTGCAGCGAAAACATTTAAGTAGGTGGCAAGTTGCCACATATTTGTTTGAGAAAAAGGACGTTTCGTAGCAATACTATTATTGGCAACTACTTGAACTTATATTTTACACATGCAGTTGGGTTTAATTTGTAGCCTATAACGAAATTGGATGTGGACGATGTTATAGGGAGTATGATCGAAGGGAATGCACGTTTGGTTCCAGCCTTATTGCTCGACGGAGGGGGGTTCGAAAACCTTTAATATTACATTACCACTTCGCTACCAAGAAATAAAAAGTTCACGTGCATTTGTTTTTGTTTTCGTTTAAAAGGAAGAGATAAAAAGTAGTTTAAAAGAAAATAGAGGAAACGGAGGTATAGATAGGAAATCTAGGTACAGGAGGTTTATACAAGATAGTGATTAGAAACATAGACAGACAGGAAACGGACGTCCAAATGATGTTTTGCAACAAGTTGTTAAGTTGCACACGAGCCCTCCCAACCATGGTTGCAACATTCCAAAATAAAACCAACTTTTGTTGCAACCCCAATAATGCCCATAACAAACCTTTTCCCTACATTACTAAGTGGTCAAACAGATCATTTTCGGGTTTACTCAGAGTACATCTTCTCTTTACTGACTAATCTCTTAATATATTCCATTCTATTCTCTTAATAGCAGTTAAAAGTAATTTTATAGCTTAAGCTTAATGAATTTTTATAGCAAAGAAAAATTTAAATAAAAAAAAATTTATGAAAATTTACATAAACAAAGTGATAAAAACAAAATGAAAACATTGGAAAACAGACCAAAACATTTCTTAAGCCATAAAAATTATTTGAATTCTTAGTAAATTTGAAAAAAATATTGGTTTTTGTTTTATGTACTGCTGTTAGCTATCAACACGAATCTTTTAGATCACACAGCAACTAAAAGAAAATAAAAGGGTGACCATGTTGCACATCACAAAAACACAAACGTGAGCAAATCTTAAAATTATTTAAAATTCATGCCGATTATTAATCTTGAAATCGATTTATTTGACATTTTTTTTAAATTCAAATGTCAACGCTCCATTTTTAAAAATATCCAAAATAATTTTCAAAGTTTAATTAAGATGAAACAAAATACGGACTTATGGTCACTCTTTTATACTCTCTTTCTTTTAGCTTCAGAAACATACATATGTTAAAAAAATCTAAAGTTCATTGACTTTGTATGATGTAGCTCTCTCACATTGACTTACAATACTTTGTATGATGTAGCTCTCACTCGTTGAAGTACTTTCGCAGAGTTTGGCGATGTTATCTCAGGTGGTTGATGTTGTCATTGTTATATAAGAGATATGTTGCGCGGCTTAAGCACATATGCTGGGCTCAGCTATGTTGACAAGCTGCTAACTGTGGTGGATGATGAGAAATGTTGCTTGACTTTAAAATGTTGCGTGTTATTAAAAAAAAAGAAAAATGATGCTATCGCAAAGCTTTAGAAACATTCCACACTTATCAACATGTTGTTTAATGATCTTGAAACATGCAGGAAGCAACATCACCTAGCTCAGTTGATATAGGCCTATTTTAAATGAGCGTAATGATCATTAAGGCCAATGAAATTCGAAAATATTTATGTAAAAATGTACGTACAGTGGGTGATGTTGATTCCAAACTAAAAAGGGAGTAAAAAATGTGTTTCACTCTGTATGATACATACAGACAATAGAAATAAAAAAAAACCAAAATAAAAAATTTTAGAAAAAAAAGAAATAACACTCGAAAAAGAAATGTTTGCAATCTATTAACATTTGGGAAAAACAAAATTAAGCCAACTTATCGTTGCAACTAGGATTTTTTTCATAATTTTATATTTCGAGTTGTACAATAGAACAAAACTAGTTATTGACTTTTACACAGTCTGACTTTTACACATTCCTGGTTATGGATGGCTGGCTAATTTAGATCATTCTCCCTCGCACATTTTTTCTGCAATTTTTCGATATTCGTATTATTGGGCATGAGGGGTACTTTTGTTTCCCTCCTTTTTGTTTTACATGCTTTTTGTTTTGAATGCAAATTAATACAGAAAATTTCACGTCGATTATATGTCACGTTTGAACACTTGGGCCGTATATATTTAGATTTAAGCACAAAAAGTCCTGTAGGTCGTGGTTTTAGCACTTCACCATTGTTTTAGACTTTCTCCGTCTAGACATCTTTCCTAGAGATGTGTGTTCGGGTTGCGGCGGCTAAATTAGCAACGACTCAGAGCAAAAACAATGCGATTAGCAAGGGGATCGATGAGAACTAAATTCGTGTGCTGGATCATCACAGTCTAAGCAATTTGGGGATTGAAGCTCAGAAATTTTTCTGTCTCGTCTGGTGTGTGGAGCTTCGAAGAGATCGATAGCAATTCAGCCTAGTGACCTATCAAGGCAAAACAACAATAAATGAGAAAATGCAACGTAGGCAAAATATACGAGGACAGATAAAAAAGTAAAATATTTACCAATTAAAATGCCGAGGAATTAATTGGAAATACCCTATTAAAATGGAGTGAGGTTCCCTGCAGGCAAAGCGAGGAGAAATTCACAGTGAATCAAGCGACCGTTCAACTAATTAGAATAAAATAACTTTTAAATCGACTTCACTGAAGAAAAATAGAAAAACATAACTTACAGGAAAACAATTAAGAAGAGTAATAAAGAAAAGAAACAGGAACATTTACTTGGTGGAAAAGAAGTATAACACTTTGAGTTTAAACTTAGGTTAAATTTTTAATTTAATCACACTTCACTATAAATTTTAAAGCACTGGTCGATGTTAACTCTTTGGATTTCTGCCAACTAAACGAACGAAATAAAATTAAAAACAGTAAAAACAAAAAAGAAAGAAAAATGAAAGCTAGGAATCGTTTGGCAAACAAGGTCTCCTAAAGCAAGCGTCATTACATATTTCATAGCTGAAAAGTTGTGTCGAGATTCTTCACATACTGTTTATACCGACCACAAATCAATGATGTATCGCCTCGAAGAATATGCCGTATTCTTATACCCACCACCGAAGGATGGGGGTATATTCATTCCGTTTGCAATACATCATAATCTCCATTTCCGACCCTATAAAGTATATATATTCTTGATCAGCGTAAAAATTTAAGACGATCTAGCCATGTCCGTACGCTTTTTTGTCCACAAGCAGGCTAAGTCCGCAGATGGGCTATATCGGACTATATCTTGATGTAGCCCCCATATAGACCGATCCGCCGATTTAGGGTCTTAGGCCCATATAAGCCACATTTATTATTCGATTTTGTTGAAATTTGGGACAGTGAGTTGTATTCGGTCCTTTGACATCCCTTATCAATTTTACCCAGATCGGTCCAGATTTGGATATAGCTGTCATATAGACCGATCCGGCGATTTAGGGTCTTGCTAACATAAAAGGCTCATTTATTTTCCGATTTTGCCAAAAATTGGGACAGTGAGTTGTGTTAGGCCCTTCGACATTCTTCGTCAATTTGGCCCTGATCAGTTCAGATTTGGATATAGCTGCCATAGAGACCGACCTCTTGATTTAAGGCATTTCACTGAAATTTGACGCAGAGACTTTAGTTAGGCTTTTCGACATCCGTGTCATATACGGTTCAGATCGGTTTATTTTTAGATATAGGTACTAAAAAGATCAATATTTTGTTACACGCAACGCCTTTTTACTTGTTTAAAGATCCTTCGGCAATTTTTTTCCTTTACCTTTTACCAATTATCACTATCAAAAAAGTTTAGTTTAACTCTACATTTGTTTTGAGTAACAGTTTAACATTATTCAGCTTTTAATCAAAGATATAAGTAATATGGAACAAAATTGGTTACGGGTTTTTATTGTAAAATATTTTGTTTGGGGCTGAAATGAGCAAATGGAGATCAGTTTATATGTTAATAGAAATTAAATTTAATGATCTGTAAAACTTTGTGTTCACTCTTAAGATATTTAAGAAAATAATTTCCATAATTTATGTTTTCTTAAAGAAATACTTGTCAGTCGATGGTTTGGTCAGACCAAATTTTATAAGGATGAGTTTTTGTCTACTTAAAATTTAGAAAGTTTTGTCTCTTTACCATTAAATATAAAAAAAAATAGTTAAATGTATGTTGATAAAAAGAATGAAATGCCTAATACGACCTTCTAGACACTGCCAAAAACAAAATTGTTCAATTTCCAATAAATACTTTTAAATTTTTATACCAGTTGCAACATTTATTTATCGTGAAGTGAAATAAACTCTATATATATAAAAGAGACGCGTGACTTACTGATCATCGCCCAGCCCAAAGGACTAAAGCTAAGATCATGAAACTTTGCACGAATGTTGGCCTTTGGTCATTGGCACTTGATAAGACGGGATTTGGGAATATTCGTACGTTATGGTACTAAAAAGTGCCAAATAGTACGAAGTGGTGACCTTTTACCCAGCGCGAACGGATAGGGCTAGAATTATGATTTTGGGCTTAAATTAAAGAGCGCCTTGAGAAAATAAATTTGCAAAATCGTTCCGGAAGTCGGAGAAATAGTACGTTACTACCGCAATTGGTACTATTTGGTACTTTCTTTTAAATTAAGCTAGAGCTCTGAATTTTGCAACTTATGTATGTGCACAATGGCAATTGAGTTTTTGGACATTTAGGTACTAATAAGTACCAAAAAAAGTTACGAAATAGGTGAACTTTGCACAGGGTGTACGGCTAAAGCTGGAACTTCGAAATTTGGCTTAAATCGATTTTGTTGCGAAATGAAGAGAGTAGATAAAAAAACATGTAAAAGCGTGCTAAGTTCGGCCGGGCCGAATCTTATATACCCTCCACTATGGATCGCATTTGTCGAGTTCTTTTTCCGGCATCTCTTCTTAGGCAAAAAAGGATATAAGAAAAGAGTTGCTCTGCTATTAAAACGATATCAAGATATGGTCCGGTTCGGACCACAATTAAATTATATGTTGGAGACCTGTGTAAAATTTCAGCCAATTCGTATAAGAATTGGGCCCATTGGGGCTCACGAAGTAAAATAGAGAGAACGATTTATATGGGATCTGTATCGGGTCGTACAAAATTTCAGGCATATCGGATAATAATTGCGACCTCTAGGGGTCAAGAAGTCAAGATCCCAGATCGGTTTATATGGCAGCTATATCAGGTTATGAACCGATTTGAACCTTATTTGACACATTTGTTGAGAGTAAAAATAAAATACGTCATGCAAAATTTCAGCCAAATCGGACAGGAATTGCGCCCTCTAAAAGTTCAAGAAGTCAAATCCCCAGATCTGTTTATATGACAGCTATATCAGGTTATGGACCGATTTCAACCACACTTGGCACAGTTATTGGATATCATAACGAAATACTTCGTGCAAAAATTCATTCAAATCGGATAAGAATTGTGCCCTCTAGAGGCTCAAGGAGTCAAGACCCAAGATCGGTTTATATGGCAGCTATATCAAAACATGGACCGACCTACACTAATAAGAAGTATTTGTGCAAAATTTCAAGCGGCTAGCTTTACTCCTTCGGAAGTTAGCGTGCTTTTGACAGACAGACGGACGGCGGACGGACAGACGGACGGACATGGCCAGATCGACATAAAATGTCACGACGATCAAGAATATATATACTTTATGGGGTCTCAGACGAATATTTCGAGTAGTTACAAACAGAATGACGAAATTAGTATACCCCCCATCTTATGGTGGAGGGTATAAAAATATGAAAAATAGTACTGGAAACTGGAGAAACGTTCGTTTAGTACCGTATTTGGAACCATTTTGTACTTTCTTGACGAATTGAAGTAAAGCTCTGAAATACATGTTGGTTGACTAAGTGATTTTTTCACAAATTGTACATTTTTGTACCAAGAAGTACGAAATAGCTTATTTAATTTTACAGTGAACGGCAGAATTACATAATTTGGTAAAAACTATCTCAGTCTTGACAAAAATACGATAAGTTGTAATACATACGAAATGATGAAATCGTTCCATGAGTAGAAGAAAACGTACTTAAGTGCTGTAATTGGTACTATTAGGTACTTTCTTTATAAATTGAGCGTAAGCTCTGAAATTTGGAATACAGGTACATCTTGACAGTATGTACCGGGCGACCAGAAGATTTTTTTGATATTCGTTAATTTTTTACAGCACTAAACTTTGGGATACAGGTACATCTTGGCAGTTTCTAACGAGTGTCTTGACGATTTTTTTTAATTTGCACATTTGGGTACTAAAACGTTCAAAATGGTACCTTCTTTATAGACTGAAATACAGCTCTGAAAATTAGGATATAGTAACTTCTAGACACTATGTACCGGTCGACTATTTTTTTTTTTGGTATTCGTTCCTTTTTGGTACTAAAACGTACAAAATTGTACTTTTTTCACAGACGGAGCTACAGCCCTGAGATTTGGGATACGGGTACATCTAGGCGATATGTACCGGGTGATTAGGAGAGATTTTTTTTTAATTTGTACATGTATCAAATGGCACTTTATTTATGGATTGAACTAAAGATCTCAAAATTGCGGTACAGTTACAACTTGACAGTATATATCGGCCGACTAGTTTTGTTTTTGTTTTAAATTCGTATATTTAGACAATGAAACTTTCAAAATGTTATTTTCTTTACAGATTTAGCTAAACTTCCTAAAATTGCGAAACAGTTACACCATGTTTGTGATGAAAAAGGCATTCTCCACAGTAAACAACGGGACTGATGGAGACACCGAAATCTTAGAATAATGAAGTTGATCGAAGGCTTATCATGACGGAATTTATGGTCAAGGAATCCTTGAAGTGCTTCCAACCATTTACGTCACCTGAACCTGATGGAATATTTCCGGGGTTACTACAAAAGGAGGCCGACTATTTGGCGCCTCATCTGGCCACTATTTTCACAGCGTGCCTAGGACTTGCATATACTCCAAAAGCCTGGCAGGAGGCAAAGGTGGGGTTTATACCCAAGCCCAAAGGCCTATAAGCCTTGCGTCCTTTCTACTCAGGATCCGTCGAGGCAAAGACGTACACATTGGCGATTTGCATTGCCATTGAGGGGCTTTTAACAATGAGCGTACCAACACACTGATCCAATCCTTAGACCAGTACAGGGCCACGCCCACTAGGGCACTGGAGATAATTCTGGATATCGACCCATTGACATACAGATTAAATGTGGGACAGCCACAGCGGCTATGAGACTTAAGGCGATCGCAGAATGGATTGGGGATGGGAGCAGCTCACACCTGGAAGGAAGGAAATAGGTTTCCGATCCGATACTTGAGATGAACCTTGAGGTCCAGTGCGAGGCATTGCTGCCAGCGGCACAGCCTTGGATTGACGGAACACTATTATTGCCATTTGGAAGATCATGTTACACGGATGGATCAAAGCTAGAGGACAGAGTGGACCTGTAGGTATACATTAAGATCCCAGAGACTGAGATCTGTTTTAGACAGTAAAATGGCGATAAGGGCAATAAGGGCAATAACAACCAGGTCACGAATAGCCTTGCAGTGTAAGAAGGAGATTAACGCCTTCGCTGAGGATGGAACAATCCACATCATTTGGGTGGCGGGCCATAACGGAGTAAGGGGGAATGAAATGGCAGACGATTTGGCGGTGAAGGCCAGAGAACTGGCCTTTCGGGCTTAACAAATATTTTATAATGGCGTCAACATTTTAAATACAAAGCTCAACAACACACAATGACTACAATATCAATGTTACGCCGTCAATTCTTAATAGCCGCCTTTGTCTGGTATTGAATTGATACCAAATGGTATCTTGGCCGATGACGCGAACAAAATAATACCACCGTCATTTTTCTATCAGTGTAGTTAAGTGCTTCAATTGGTAATTTTGTTGCTTTCTTTATTGAATGAGCTAGAGCTCTGAAATTTGGAATACAGGCCAATCTTGGCAGTTTGTACCGGGCAACTAAATGTTTTTTTTTTATATTCGTCCATTTTGGTACAAAACAGTACAGAATGGCAATTTCTTTACAGAATAAGCTACAGCTCTTAAATTTAGAATACAGGAACACCTAAACAATATGTATTGGCCGATTAGAAGTGTTTCTTTGAAATTAGATTTAAGTACTTGAACATACAAAATGGTACTTTCCTTACGGATTAATCTACAGCTCTAAAACTTAGGAAACAATAACACCTTGCGGTGTATATTGGTGACTAAAAGGTTTTTCGAAATACCTATATTTAGGTGTCAAACCGTACAAAATTGTCCTTTCTTTGCAGACAAAGTTACAACTCTGCAATTTGGAATACAGCTACACCTTGGCCCTATGTATTTGACAATTAGAAAAATGTTTGAAATCCGAAAATCCAGGTACTAAAAGCTCTATAGTCGAGGCGACGATAGGAAACCTGGAAGAAATGGGCGAAGTTTCCCATCGGATACCTGAGATGAACCTTCAGGTCGAGTGCGAGGCACTGCTGCCAGCGGTACAGTCTTGGATTGACGGAACCCTAGTATTGCTATCTGGAAGATCATGTTACACGGATGGATCAAAGCTTAAGGGCAGAGTGGGTCTACATTAAGAACCAAGGGACTGAAATCTGTTTTAGACTGCGTGACCATAGCACGATCCTGCAGGCGGAGATCCGAGCGATCGTGGAATGCGTGAGATGGTATGGTGCTTACGCGTGGACGTCGAGTGTGAAAATCTTTACGAACAGTAAAATTGCACATAAGGGCAATAACAACCAGGACGTTAAGGTCACGAAGAGTCTTGTAGTCTAAGAAGGAGATTAACGCCTTCTCCGAGGATGGCAAAATCCGCATCGTTTGGGTGTCGAGCCATAACGGAGTAAGTGGGAATGAAAGGGCAGACGAATTGGCGGTAAAGGCCAGAGGACTGCCGTCAATAAACTTGGTTAAACCGCAAGCCTTTCGGATCGACGCAGTCCGAGTAGAGGAGTGGGCGACGAATGCGCATGCAACCCCGTAGAACGCGCAAAACGGTCGATAGGACCGAGAAAATCCTATGGGGGGATCCAGATCGTGGGAAGACGAGGCTATTGCTGAATGGAAGTAAGAAGGAGGTCAGCATAGCTATTGGTGTCATGACGGGACACATAGGACTACAAGCTCATTTATGTAAAATCAGTGCGGCAAGTTATATCATGTGTAGGGCATGCGGGGAAGTTGATGAGACGTTGGAGCATTTGCTTTGTCATTGCCTCGCTTTCGCGTTTAGGGGAGTGACAGGGAAAACAATTAAGGATATATAATATATAAGTAGCACGGAATTCCTCACTTAGATTTTCTTTTTCGATGTTACTTTCTTGTATTTAGAGCGCACAACAAGCCGATTACTGGTTCAGGTGTATGTCCATAGTGGCATGGGACGTATTAATATATGCACCCTCTTTTCTACCTAACCTAACCTTAAAGCTGTAACCCTCAAAACTTTGAATATTGTTACACCTATATTTTCCTTACCGATTGAACGAAAACTGCTAGAACACTTTGGAAAGTAGTATCAAAATGATACTGTTGCCGCCAGTGGTCAGTGTTTTGGTTGTATCTGGGACCATTCTTCAGCACCAATGTACAACACAAATCGTTTATACAGTCCGTCACTTTTGTTTAGTGTTCACTTTTATTGGTAAAATATTATTGAGGTTGCCTCCAGTGGCATGTATAAACAAACAACAATTTTAAAATTAAACTTCTTACCCAAATATAATTATTTTGCCTCCAGCGGCCGTAGAAAAACAAAAAACAATATTTTCTGGACTTAAATTCTACACTTCTACTTAGCTCGCTGTCAAAATTGAATAATGAAAAAAACAAGTAAAAGCGTGCTAAGTTCGGCCAACGGAAACAAAGGGGTGAAATGACAAGCTGCCAGAATAGAAAGAAAAGTGGTTGAAAGTATAGAAACATATTAAAGTTTATGGGTGAAAGAAGCAGCAAACCATTTCAAAAGGCTTACCAAACGTGCTATTTTTAGTACCATAGGGTATTGATAGTAGAGCAACACCGTATGGTACGAAAACAACACTGGATGGTATAGATGAGCCATCAAATAGTACCGTTCGGAACTAGCCTTATTACCGAGCTAGTAATGTTTTTAATACCAATCTGTTATTGGTTTTAGCACCAGATCGTAATTGATTATTCCAACCCCCCAATGAACCAAGAAAAACATTGTAAAAATTTAAATCTAATTTTATTTCGTTTATTTACAATATGTTAATAATTATAAAAGTAAAGTTATACCGTGACCGACCTCAATTCTTTGTATTCAGCAATTTATTCCATATCCATTGATTCCCAGAAATGGTTTTCAAATGAATACACCAATGCAGCATCGTTTTCCACACAAAATGTTTTTGATATAGAATGTCCTTAGAATTTGTACAATTTCGATTTTCACCACTTTCGAGCATTTGAACAGGTTTTTACGCACTTAAATTTTATAAAACATATTATTTATTTGATTAACAAATATTTTATAATGGCGACAAT
This sequence comes from Stomoxys calcitrans, assembly GCF_963082655.1. Classification (NCBI taxonomy): domain Eukaryota; kingdom Metazoa; phylum Arthropoda; class Insecta; order Diptera; family Muscidae; genus Stomoxys; species Stomoxys calcitrans. The sequence goes on along the minus strand of NC_081553.1, from coordinate 147,599,747 downwards.
ATTTTAAGTACAAGGCTCAACGACACTTCTGGCGCGATGACAAGAATTTAAATGTGACGATGTCTATTCTTAATAGCCTCCTTTGTCTTGTATTGAATTGATACCATATGGTATTAAAAACCATTACCAATGACGTAAACAATATAATATCGGGCGGTATTGGCAAAGCACCGTCATTTTTCTTTCAGTGAACGACTCGTTGTGTTGCCATTATTTCCCACCCAACCATGGTCAAAACAATCGACTGTAATCCGCCATATCTTTCATGTTATGACCCCTTACATGGATCCGACAAGCCTTACCCGACCTTAGGAGTAATTTAATAGATATATTTTTATGCTCACGCAAAATTCATTATAATATATTTAAATAAAAAATCAGACAAACAAAAGATCATTACTTACACTAGTCCAAATTAAGTTTATGTTTCAATTTGCATGGAAAAGGTATATAAATTATATAAACATTCCTAAACATATAAACAACTTAAATTAGACATCTCATATAAATTTACGGCTACATCGATGTTCAAAACTCATTAATTCATAAGAAAGGGAAAAAACCTTATAAAAGATACATAAATTAAATTGCAAATAAAATAGGTAAATTAGTTAAGGAATATAATCCATAAAGAATAAAAATGGAGTTTATTTAATTTCATAAAAAAATTTTGCATGATTTTCATACGCTAGATTAAGAAACCAACAAATTGTTTTTATACCCACCACCGAAGGATGGGGGTATATTCATTTTGTCATTAAGTTTGGACCACATCGAAATATCCATTTCCAACCCTATAAAGTATATTAATTCTTGATCAGCGTAAAAATCTAAGACGATCTAGACATGTCCGTCCGTCTGTCCACCTGTCTGTTGAAATCACGCTACAGTCTTTAAAAATTGAAATATTTAGCTGAAATTTTGCACAGCTTCTTTTTTTGTCCATAAGCAGGTTAAGTTCGAAGATGGGCTATATCGGATATATCTTGATATAGCCCCCATATAGAACGACCGGCCGATTTAGGGTTTTAGAGCCATTAAAGCCACATTTATTATACGATTTTGCTGAAATTCGAGACAGTCAGCTGTGTTAAGCCAGCTGCCATATAGACCGAGCTTTCGATTTAAAGTCTTAGGCCCATAAAAAGCGCGTTTATTGTCTGATTTTGCCTAAATTTGAGACAGTGAGTTGTGCTAGGTCCTTCGACATCCTTCTTCTAGGCGCAGATTTGGATAAAGCAGCCACCGATCTCTCGATATAAGGTCTTTGGCTCATAAAAGGCGCATTTATTTTCCGCTTTCGCCGAAATTTGGGACAGCGAGTTGTGTTGGGCCCTTCAACATCCTTCTTCAATTTGGCCTAGATCGGTCCAGATTTGGATATAGCTGCCATATAGACCGGTCTCTCGATACAAGGTCTTGGACCCAAAAAGGCGCATTTATTGTCAGATTTTGCCAATATTTGAGACAGTGAGTTGTGCTAGGGCCTTCGACATCCTTCTTCAAATTGGCTTAGATCGGCCCAGATTTGGATATAGCTGTCATATATAACGATTTTCCGATTAAGGGTTTTAGACCCATAAAAGCCACATTTATTATCCGATTTTGCTGAAACTTGGGACAGTGAGTTGTATTAGGCCCTTCGTCATTCTTCGTCAATTTGGCCCAGATAGGTCCAGATTTGGATATAGCTGCCATATAGACCGATCCTCCCAATTTGGGTCTAAGGCCCATAAAAGCCACATTTATTATCCGATTTTGCTGAAATTTGGGACAGTGAGTTGTCTCAGGCCCTGATCGGTTTAGATTTGGATATAGCTGTCATATAGACCGATCTCTCGATTTAAGGTTTTGAGCCCATAAAAGGCGCATTTATTGTCCGATGTCGCCGAAATTTGGGACAGTTAGTTAATTTAAGAGCAGAGTCTCAGTGAGAAGTCAGTCGACACTGGCTCTTAATTAAATACTGAGTGCCAATGATACTCGAGATGACAAGGCGAGATATTGGCGCCTTCAAATAACCAATGGCCAATATCAGCGTCTGTTCCCAGATTAGGGGAGCCTGGCGGTGAGCGTCGGATCTTGGAGCAAGCGGCACGCCACAACGAGAGATACATGTACAATCCCACAAAACCCATGCGGTTGGGGCGCTGGGCCAGTACTATGAGAAACAAAGGAATAGTACAAAGTTGACGACCCACGCAAACCAAAAAAGTTCCATGATTTGCGGATCTGCACCTTGAATGTCAACACGCATAAAAGCAAAATTCTTCTACATCAGCTTTATTTGTGTCCATGCCCCGACGGAAGACAAAGACGAGCAGACCAAGGATATTTTCTACGAGCGCCTAGAGAGAGAATATGACCGCTGCCCCGCCCATGATATTAAAATCGTTCTGGGAGATTTTAATGCGAAAATAGGCAAGGAAGACATTTTTGGTCCAACATTCGGAAAGTTTAGCCTCCACGAGATAACGTCCAGTAATAGGTTGAGGCTGATAGATTTCGCCGCGGCAAAAACATGGTAGTTAGTAGCACCAGATTAACAATATAATATGTCACCCGATCAAAACACGATACACCAAATTGGTCACGTTGTGTGTTGTGTTAGATGTACGATCGATCCGTGGAGCGAATATAGATTCGGATCATTACCTTGTTGCAACAAAGCTGTCACCCGATCAAAACACGAGAAACCAAATTGATCACGTTTTGATAGATGGAAGGCATTTATCCAGCGTGTTAGATGTACGATCGATCCGTGGAGCGAATATAGATTCGGATCATTACCCTGTTGCAGCAAAGGTTCGCACGAGTTTGAACATGGCGAGGAAAGTACGATCTGACATTGAAAAGCTGCAAACACAACAAATGGCAGCAGCATACTCCACTCGACTGACCCAACTGCTTGATGAAAGCACTCCTTGTTCCGATGATATAATGGCGCAATGGCAAACTAATGGAAAATGCTTCGAAATCCGTATTTGGGTACCGGAAGCCTCTTCCAAGAAACCCATAGTACGACCAAGAGTGTCGAGATGCTACTGAAGCCAAGAATGCGGCATATAGAGCAACTCTGCAATCAGCAGCAGATGAAGGGGAGGTATCGGGAGAAAAGGAGAGAGGAGAAATGTCTATTCCGATGAAAGGAAAAGGAAATGGAATGTCGAGTGTGTGAGCGAATTGAGATGTACAGGAGTCAGAAAGAAGTCCGTAAATTCTACCAAAGAATTAAACATCAAACCGATGGCTTTGGTGCAGGCACATCCTCCTGAAGAGACAAAGGAGGAAATCTGGTACCTGACAGATAACATGGTGAGGATATGCAAAGAACATTTTACCCAACTGCTAGTATCCGATGTGGGCGGCGAAGAGGATACCGCAGAACCAATCCCTGATGATGGTATAGAACGATTACCTCCTAGTCAGAATGTGGTCCAAGTAGCAGTGATCCGAATAAAGAACAACAAGGCAGCAGGAGCCGACGGGTTACCCGCTGAACTATTTAAGACCGGAGGCGAAACGCGAAAGACGTATTGCAAATTGCAAATTTTGTCCATGATTATTCCACTAAGGAACAGTCGCAAACTTCTCAGTGCAGTGCAGTCCGATTCAAGTTTAAGCTCAACGATAAGGGGCCTCCTTTTTATAGCCGAGTCCGAACAACTTCTTCGGAAATATGCGAGTTCTAACATGGCATATTACCACACAAATGTTGCCAGCATTAGGAGGGGAAAGCCACCGCTGAAAATGTTTTCTGATGATCTCGCCAGGATTCGTACCCAGGCGTTCAGCGTCATAGGCGGACATGCTAACCTCTGCGCTACGGTGGCCTCCACTAATACGGCGTATGCATCAGCTTATCTGCGCAATCTGGCTAGAAGAACGCATATCCGATGATTGAAGCCTCATCATACTATGTCCCATACACATGAAAGGAGACAAGACGGAATGTGCCAACTACAGAGGAATAAGTCTCCCCCCCCCCCCCATCGCACACAAGATACTCTCGAGCGTACTGGGTGAAAGATTAAACCTAAAGTCAATGAGATAATTGGGTCCTATCAACGCGGCTTTAAACCTGGTAAATCCACTCTAGACCAGATAATCACACTGCGCCAAATCGTGGAAAAAACCCGAGAAGGGCAAATCAACACCCACCATCTCTTTGTTGACTACAAAGCCGCCTATGATACACCTTTACGTTCAAAGGTATTTCAAGCCATGTCTGAGTTTGGTATCCCTGCGAAATTAACAATAGACTCTGCAGGTTGACACTTTCTGATACGCGCTCCTCAGTAAGAATAGGAGACGAGGTTTCATACAAGGAGACAGCCTATCGTGTGATCTCTTTAATATCCTGCTGGAGAAGATTATACTAGATGCAGATGTGAATAGATATGGCACACTAATCACAAGAGAACACATGCTACTCGCCTATGACGACGACATCGATATCATAGGTCGGTCACCGGAAGTAGTAACTGCAGCCTTTGAAAGAATCGAAAGAGAGTCAGTGAAAATGGGTCTGGCAGTAAATGGAGGTAAGACGAAGTGGATGGTTTCAATTCCCAAAAAGCCTTGCACAACCGAGCAGATAAACAAAATGGAGAAAGTTGGGAACCACAACTTTGAGACAGTCAGTAACTTTATCTAAATCGGCACCGCCATAAACGAAACGAATGACACCAGTTTAGAGATTAAGCGAAGTATAATACTGGCAAACAAATGCTACTTTGGACTAAGTAAGCAGTTTAGAAACAAGGCCACCTCTCGACAGACGAAGACTACACTATACAAGACACTGATACTACCTGTGCTGTTATATGGTTCTGAAGCATGGGTACTTGTGAAAGAAGATGAGGCAGTGCTTGGGGTATTTGAGAGAAAGATTCTTCGTAAAATATATGGACCAGTTTGCGTTACCGGAGAATATAGGCGACGTATGAACCACGAGCTGTATGAGCTGTATGATGACGATAGCATAGTTACACGCATCAAAATACAACGTTGGCAAGGTCATGTTTTCAGAATGGATGAAAAAGCTCCAGCAAAGAAGTCTTTTGAAGGCAAAAAGGGAAGACCAAAAGTCCGATGGAAAGATCAAGTTGTTAATTGGCTATGACAAATAATCTGTCATAGCCAATTAAAGTAAAGTAAGTAGAAAATAGTTAAGTTAAAACCCTTGACATACTTCTGCAATATGGCACAGATCGGTCCAGATTTGGATATAGCTGCCATATAGACCGATCTCTCGGTTTAAGGTTTTGGGCCATAAAAGGCGCATTTATTGTCCGATGTCGCTACAGTTTGAGACAGTGACTGAAATATGACACAGTGACTTATGTCAGGCTTTTCGACATTCGTGTCGTATAGGTCTCAGATCGGTTTATTTTTAGAAATAACTACTAAAAAGACCAGCATTTTGTTATACACAATTGAACAAAGATTTGAATATACCTACCATATAGACCGATATCTCGATTTAAAGTCTTGGTCCGATGAAAAGGCGCATTTACAATCCGATTTCACTGAAATTTGACACAGTAAGCTATGTAAGGCTTTTCGACATCCGTGTTGTATATGGTTCAGAACGGTTTATTTGTAGATATAGCTACTAAAAAGACCAGTATTTTGTTATACACAATGGAACAAAGACTTGAATATAGCTACCATATAGACCGATCTCTCGATTTTAGGTTTTGGGTCCTTAAAAGGCGCATTTATTGTCAGATTTCGCCGACATTTGGGACAGTGCGTTGTGTTAGGCTCTTCGACATTTTCTGCAACTTGGCCCAAATCGGTCCAGATTTGGATATAGCTGCCATGTAGACCGATATCTCGATTTGAAGTCTTGGTGCGACAAAAAGGCGCATTTATAATCCGATTTCATTCAAATTTAACACAGCGACTTATGTGAGGCTTTTCGACATCTGTGTCGTATATGGTTCAGATCGGTTTCTTTCTTCTGTTTAGTCGAGGGACCACTTTTGCTGTATTTTCTCCAGGGCTAATACTAATATAATGATGATCAGAGAAGCTGTGGTCATCCAACAATCGCATATTCTTCCACTTTTATCTTCCGATATCTAGTACCTTCTGCCTGTTCCTCGTAATAAAATCGGTTTATCCCCTTTATTACAAATTGCGAGATTACAACTTATAATATATTCAATAAGCAGCTCACCCCTTTCATTGACATCCGAACTTCCCCATACTGGTGATGGGCATTAGCATCACTTCCTGCAATCAGGCTTTTCTTCCCTGCAGAAGCAGCTTTAAGCGACTTTAGGTTTGAAGGCGGCACCTCTGAATCGTATGCCATATATAGAGACTTGTTCATTTCAAGTCTACTAAAATTTCAGTACTTAGCGACGGAAGAAGAAAACATTTAGACTACCCTTTGCAAGAATACAGGCTCTGTGCCTCCCATTGCCCGTACCCTTGAGAAGTTTAAATTCCGAAATTCTTAGTCCACGAACCATTCCTCCACACACCCATGGTTCCTGGATAAGAACCACGTCAAATCCCCTTGCCATCAGGAGGGCCTTACTATGGTGGAGATTTATTTGTAGAAACCGGATCATCATCCTCAGAAGATTTGTTAGATCTTGTCATGATGAAGTGAGAGCTGGGGAACCACTCTTCCTCAGGTCGATGTACACTTGCGGTGTGGACAATTTCTCCTAAGATACTTCACTAACTGCTGCTGTCGAAGTACTTTCTGAGTTCGATGCTTCCCCGCTGGCGCGCACTTTGAGCCCAGTCCAACTTTGTGACGCAACCATACATCTCGCAATCCGCGAGATTTTAGCGATGTGATCGATAGTTCCTCAGGCAAGTGTTCAACAGGCCTTCAGTTTCAACTTGTTGAATCCGTAGGATACAACCCCTTTAGACTTGTTGAGGTCTGCGACAGCCGGAGTTTAGTACGAATACTGCACGTCTCCGGTCACCATCTGCCTCATACTATCTACCAATCTTACAGTCGGTGGTTGAAAGATTGGGATTAAATTCCCTTAGTCTTCCAAGTATCGCTTCAGGATTTGGGGGAATTCTTGGTATTCAAGCATGCGCCATTGGTTAAAAGGAATATCTTCCTTTTAACCAATGGTGCACTTGACCAGATCTCACCAATCTTTTTAAGGGCACAACGATAATTTAAATTGAGCACTGATCGCCGAAGGCAATTAGTCTGTATCGGCCCCAATACGGGCCTACATCGTCACAAACTGGAGGAGACCCAGGAAATTCCGCAAGGACATCGGGTCATACTGATGACAGTCCATTGACTATCCCACTCCAGTTATTCCTAGGTATGCAGCCCTGTTCTTCTCCCTTGTCTACAACTGCCATCACCAAACTATCCCTAGCGACATTAGCAAAGCTTCTTGGACCCATCTTACTGTAGTTCCCCCTAGTTCTTTTAAGCATGGGATGCCCTCCAGGTAACCGCGGCTTTTTGGCTGACTGCAGTGCAGTTACCGAATCTAGACGTGTAGTCTTTGGGGTAACCTGTGCAGCGAATTCCAGAGCCCAATTTAGGGAATCTCTCTCGCTATCAGTAAGAGTCTTAGGATCATTCGCACCAAGCCTCTCAATAAACCTGAGAGCGATGCGTCTTCTATTATTCCAACCTCTTAAAGAGAGTATTGGTTTGCCGGGGAAGGCCGATGGCCTAGACAAATTATAGGCATGCGAAGAAGGAATATGTTCGGCCTCGTCCTTTAGACTCGAACTAGGTGTCTTCGTCAAAAGCCCCTGCTGACCAGTCGTCTATCGGCTAGTGGTGCCTGAAGCAACCGCTCCACCAGTCGCGGTTTAAGTAGCAGACAACCTGCTACGATTTCTTGAGCCTCTAGAGGGCTTCTATAGCTGCCATATAAACCGACTTTTGGTCTTGACTTCTAGAGCTTCTAGAGGGCGCAATTCTTATCGATTTGGCCGAAATTTTGCATGAAGTGTTTTATTTTGACTTCCAACAACTGTGTTAAGTATAGATAAGACTTCTTGGGCTTCTATAGGGCGAAACTCTTATCCAATATGGTTGAAATTTTGCATATGTCGTTAAGGTATGAATTCCAACAAATGTTCTATGTATGGTCTAAATCGGTATATAACCTGATATAGCTGCCATATAAAACGATCCCCCAGTTTGACTTTTTAGAGGCTCAAAAAGTCAAACTGGGAGATCGGAGAGAGAGGTCGCAATTATTTCTCGATTTGTCTGAAATTTTGGTGGTGGTGTTTTTCTATGACTGGTGTTTTTCTATTCGAAAAAGTCATTAAAAGAACTTGACAAATGCGATCCATGGTGGAGGGTATAATGGATTGGGCCCGGCCGAACTTAGCACGCTTTTTCTTGTTTTATTTTAGCTGTCTCCATTCTCTGTAAAAGTAAAAAAGCAATTTTGGTACCGAAATTTACAATGAGTTAAGCAATAATTTAGTTGCCAAACATAAATTTTCGAGTTGTACCCACGAGCCAAATTTTAGAGCTCTAGCTCAATCCGTAAAGAAATTACCAAATAGTACCAATTGCGGTATCTCAACAAATTTCTCATAAATTCTTTCGGTACCTCTCATTCAAATAATCACAGTTTTCGTACTATTGGATACCATTTAGTACCTGATCGTACGAACATCGCCAAATCCGGTCATATCTCATTCCTTTGACCCAATAGCAACATTCGTGAAAAATTTCATGATTCCAGCTTTAGCCGTTTGGGCTGGGCCGTGATCAATCAGTCAGTCAGCCAATCAGTCAATCATGCACTCTTTTATATATAGAGAAGAAGAAGATAGCGTAACTCTGGTCCACTTCGCTGTCGGAATTTTTATAACATATATTGTAGTATACATAGAACTCAATGCAAAACATTTACTGTGGCACATTTCATTGCCTCTTCATTTGATGCAAACGGCATTTTTCTTTGCTTAATTTATCCAAGGCTTATTTTATGGGTTTATTACACCGCTCTTTGCCCATTGGATGGCATAATTTATATTAGTTATTTGCTCTTTTATGAGTCTTATGTGATTTTGTAAAGTTAAAGCTATTTCGTTATTTAAGTAACTATTCTTGCCTATGGCATTGGATATTTCATTAACTTTTTTTGTTATATTAATCAATCTGTTATTTAGCATTTGGTGTTCATCAGTTTTAATGCACTTAATGACAGATGGATTTAGGCAGTGTTTTAAAATGTTTACTAAATTTTCTGAGTCATATGATTTTTCTGCTTCGTACGTTGGAAAAAACTATTTTAAATTCATATGGTTGATTTGGACCTTGGTTTGGATAAATTTTAATTTTTGAAAATAAATTTAAATTTTAAATTATTAGTGGGTACTTCTGCTAAATTAATCAAACAATGCGAAGAGCTTTCATCGCTGCGCCCGCTTGATGTTAGCGTATTTATTTCGGGTAGAATTCTTGACAATGCATCGGCTACTACCTTGGTTCTTTCTTGTTTATAGCGGGGCTTAGAGTTATACTCTTCTAGAACTGCTTTCCTGCATTTAAATTTAGTGTTATAATTTTTGTATATATTTTCACCTTAGCAGTACTGTATAAATAATTTCTTAGGGAATTTAATGCCCATATAAGCGCTAACATTTCCTTCTCATTAGCGGCATACATTTCCTCAGTCTTGCTCAAAGTTCTAGATATGAAAACGATCGGTTTATTTTCTTGGGAAAGTACTGCACCAAATTCCTCATCATAATTTGGATATGCCAACACTACATCTTCGGAAACAAGGGTTAAAATCAACAAATTTATTAAAAGGTGAAATGGCTTCTGAATTTATACTTATTTAAATTTTTGAGGAATTGTTTTTGGATGCGCGTCCTTCCTCCCCTCTTAAAAGAGATATCAGGGGTTTAGCGAGTTTCACGTAGTTTTTAATGAAACAACGATAATACCCTGTTATAGCTAAAAATGATCTTAAATTTTGTAATGTTTTGGGTTGTGAAATTTTGGAAATAGTTTCTGTTCTTTTTGGATTTGTTTTTATTCCGTCAGAAGATATAACGAAACCTAGAAACTCAACAGATTTTTTAAAGAAATGGGATTTGTCCCATTGGACTTTTATGTTGGCGTTTTCAAGAGTTCTGTAAACTTTAACTAAATCGTGAACTTGATTGTCCTTGTTGCGACTGAAAACAATTGTGTCTTCGATATAAACGAAACAACACACTCCGATACATTCGCATAAAATTGCTTCAAGTGCTCTTTGAAAAATAGAAGGGTAATTTTTTAAGCTAAACGGTAGTCTTGTTTATTCGTGTTTTCCATTGATAATGGAGAAAGCTGAAAGGGATCTGATGGAAGCTGGAGGGATCCCATGAAATCCGCTCTACAGATCAAGTACTGAGAAAAACTTAATATTTCCCAACTGCGCAAAAACTTCACTAATAGTCGGTATGAAGTATATACATTCTTGATCAGCGTAAAAATCCAAGACGATCTAGACCTGTCCGTCCGTCTGTCTATTGAAATTACGTTATAGTCTTTAAAAAAAGAGATATTGAACAGAAATTTTTGCACAGATTATTTTTTTGTCCACAAGCAGGTTAAGTTTGAACATTATAGCCCATCTTCGAACTTAACCTGCTTATGGACAAAAAAGAATCTGTGCAAATATTTCGGACTATGTCTTGATATAGCCCCCATATAGACCGATCCGCCGATTTAGGGTCTTGCGCCCATAAAAGCCACCTTTTTTAACCGATTTCGCTGAAATTTGGAACAGTGAGTTATGTTAGGCCCTTCGACATCCTTCGTCAATTTGGCTCAAATCGGTCCAGATTTGGATATAGCTGCCATATATAACGATCCTCCGATTTTGGGTCTTAGGCCCATTAAAGCCACATTTATTATCCGATTTTGCTGAAATTTGGGTCAGTGAGTTGTACAAGGCCCTTCGATATTCTTCGTCAATTTGGCCCAGATCGGTCCAGATTTGGATATAGCTATCATATAGATCGATCCTCCGATGTAGGGTCTAAGGCCCATAAAAGCCACATTTATTATCCGATTTTGATGAAATTTGGGATAGTGAGTTGTCTTAGGCCCTTCAACATCTTTCTTCAAATTGGTCCTGCCCGGTTCAGGTTCATAGCTGCCATATAGACCGATCTCTCGATTTAAGGTTTTGGACCCATAAAAGGAGCATTTATTGTCCGATGTCGCCGAAATTTGGGACAGTGAGTTAAGTTAAGCCCCTTGACATACTTCTGCAATATGGCACAAATCGGTTCAGATTTGGATATAGCTGCCATATAGACCGATCACTTGGTTTTAGGTTTTGGGGTCATAAAAGGCGCATTTATTTTCCGATGTCGCCGAAATTTGGGACAGTGAGTTATGTGAGGCTCCTTGACATCTTTTTATACCCACCGCCATAAGATAGGGGTATACTAATCTAGTCATTCCGTTTGTAACACCTCGAAATATTGATCTACGATCCCATAAGGTATAAATATTCTTGATCGTCTCGAAATTGTGATTCGAACTAGCCGTCATCGTCTGTCGAAATCACGATTGCGGTCGACAATTTTTGTCCGATTTGGCTGAAATTTTACACATAGTATTCTGTTACGACCCCCAACAACGGAGCCAAGTACGGTCCAAATCGGTTAAGAACCTGATTAGCTCCCATATAAACAGATCTCTCGGTTTGACTTGTTGAGTCCATGGAAGCCACAATTTTTGTCCGATTTGGTTGAAATTTTGGTCATAGTATTATGACTCCCAATAACTGAGCCAAGTACGATCTAACTAGGTCTATAAACTGATATAGCTCCCATATAAAACGATCACGCGATTTGGAATTTTTGTCCGATTTTGCTGAAATTTTGCACATAATGTTCTATTTTTACTTCCAACAACTGTGCCATGTACAGTTCAAATCGGTGAAAAACATGATATAGCTCCCATATAAACCGATCTCCCGATTTGACTTCTTGAGCCCTTACATGCCGTGATTTTTATCGGATTTAGCTAAAATTTTGCATAAAGTGTTCTATTATGACTCGCAACAGCTGCGTAAATTACGGTTCAATTCAGTCTATAACTATAAAGCTCCCATATTTTAGTAGAATCCATGGTGGTGGCTTCCCAAGATTCGGCCCGTCCGAACTTAGCACGCTTTTACTTGTTGCAATTTGGCCCAGATCGGTCTAGATTCAGACATAACTGTCATATGGACCGATCTTTGGATTTATGATCTTGGCCGAATTTATTGTCCAATTTTACCGAAATTTGGGATTGTGAGGCGAGTTAGGCCCTTCGAAATCCTTCTTCTATTTGGCCTACATTGGTTCATATTTAGATATAGCTGCCATATTGACCGATCTCTCGATTTAAGTTTTTTTGTTTTTTTTTATAATACTATAGATAATGAATACCATTACAGACTAATAACAAGTAAAAGCGTGCTAAGTTCGGCCGGGCCGAATCTTATATACCCTTCACCATGGATCCCATTTGTCGAGTTGTTTTCCCGGCATCTCTTCTTAGGCTAAAAAGGATATAAGAAAAGAGTTGCTCTGTTATTAAAACGATATCAAGATATGGTCCGGTTTGGACCACAATTAAATTATATGTTGGAGACCTGTGTAAAATTTCAGCCAATTCGAATAAGAATTGCGCCCATTGGGGCTCACGAAGTAAAATAGAGAGAACGATTTATATGGGATCTGTATCGGGCTATAGACCGATTCAGAACATAATAAACACGTTTGTTGATGGTCATGAGAGGATCCGTCGTACAAAATTTCAGGCATATCGGATAATAATTGCGACCTCTAGGGGTCAAGAAGTCACGATCCCAGTTCGGTTTATATGACAGCTATATCAGGTTATGAACCGATTTGAACCTTATTTGACACAGTTGTTGAAAGTAAAAATAAAATACGTCATGCAAAATTTCAGCCAAATCGGATAGGAATTGCGCCCTCTAGAGGCTCAAGAAGTCAAGACCCATGATCTGTTTATATGGCAGCTATATCAGGTTATGGACCGATTTGAACCATACTTGGCACAGTTGTTGGATATAATAACAAAACCCGTCGTGCAAAATTTCATTTCAATCAGTTAAGAATTGCGCACTCTAGAGGCTCAAGAAGTCAAGACCCAAGATCGGTTTATATGGCAGCTATATCAGGTTATGAACCGATTTGAACCATACTTAACACAGTTGTTGGATATAATAACAAAACACGTCGTGCAAAATTTTATTTCAATCGGATAAGAATTGCGCACTCTAGAGGCTCAAGAAGTCAAGACCCTAGATCGGTTTATATGGCAGCTATATCAAAACATGGACCGATATGGCCCATTTACAATACCACACTAACCACACGACCTACACTAATAAGAAGTGTTTGTACAAAATTTCAAGCGGCTAGCTTTACTCCTTCGGAAGTTAGCGTGCTTTCGACAGACGGACGGACGGACAGACGGACGGACATGGCTAGATCGACACAAAATGTCGCGACGATCAAGAATATATGTACTTTATGGGGTCTCAGACGAATATTTCGAGTAGTTACAATCAGGATGACGAAATTAGTATACCCCCCATCTTATGGTGGAGGGTATAACAATTTATTTACAAATGTATTAATCTAGGAATTTTATAATAATATAATTTTCCTTTTTAAATTTTCACGACTCTTAGAGAGTCGTTGTCTTTCAGTTGATTACATTGACAGCATAGGTGCCGAAAACCATCATTATTGGCATAGTTGGTTCTATAATAAGGAACTTTCAAAAGTTATATGTGGTAAGTCTGATAGGAACGTTAAAGAAAATTCGACTCAAAAGAAAGCAAGAATCTATTTGAACCATGAATTAATTTAGTCAAAACGTCATGTTTAGCATGGTTCTACAACTTTTTAAGTGTAGGAAGCTTTATAAGATTTAATCGGTATTCATACGAAGGTAATGCATTTCTCTCCCACCCAGTTCAACGGAGACAAAATAATAGAAATTGTTTTTGAACCGATTCTATCAAATCAGAATGAATATTGTAGTACGGATCCCATACCACTGAACCGTACTCGAGATTACTTCTGACTAGCGACGTATATAAGTTTTTCGTCACAGAGAAATCAATTCTTTACTCCAGCGTTTCATGAAGCCAAGAGCACCACGTGCTTTGTTTACAACCATTGAGATGTGTTGACGGAAGTTTAAACGTTGGTCCAGAAGAAATCCAAGGTCTTCAAAGCTATAGACTACTTCATGCTGATTGGAACCCAAAAAGTATCTAGTTTTAAGAGAGGTTATTCTTGAAAATAATATGCGTTTGCATTCGGAAACATTAAGTTCCATAAAGTTCTGGTTGCACCATTCGTAAAGAGTATTAAGGTCGATCTGAAGATCTTTACATCATCTGCATACATCAAAATATTCGAGTACTTTAAAGTAAAAGGGAGATCGTTTATGAAGAAACAAAACAGCACAGGGCCAAGATGACTACGCTGTGGAAAACCTGAAGAGACAACAATTGATTTGGAAACTGCAGTACCAATTTAACTCTTTGACTACGTCCAGTCAAATATGATCTGATCCACAACTTTCTTAACAGATGCAGCTGAAACGATTTTCATGAAATTTTTGAAGAATTTAGAGTTTGGCCCTCAATTAAAATAGTGTACATCATTTTTTGAATCTGATATAGAAACCTGGTCTTAAGTGACATAGAAACGTGTCCTCAAGTTTCTATATCAGATATCCTTCAACTGGGCTTGTATACCGATTTGTAATAGTCAGATTTTAAAATATGAACCCCGTTGGAAATACTGTACTTACTTCCGTAATTATATTTAAACAAGTTAAAAGACATTAAGTTCGGTCGGGCCGAAATTTGGGTAGTGGTGTGATGTGTACTCAAATATATTGTAACATTTTTACTGTAGACGTTTTACTTCCAATTAAAACACGGCTTATTTACAATTACTTTACTTCACAATGATTTATTGATCTACTTATTTGCTTTACAACTTGCTAACTGCTGTTTGCTGATACGCATTTTCAGATAAGACTGTTGTCTTGTGCTACTGCTTTATATACCTCTTGCTGGCCACTTCGATGTTTCGAGAATACCCAATCTGGAAACTTCGCGATAAGTCCCTTTTCAATCTCTGCTTAAGCTGGCCATTGATATTTGACAGGCAATACATACACTTACACCTATTGAAAAAGCATGGGGTGGAGTTAAAGAAAAAGCAACACCACAAGCATTATTACGAACAAGAGAATATCAACAAAGACCATTAAAGAAACTCTAGGAAATACCAGAAAAAAATGTTTGATGACGTAATAAGAAAACCGTTACAATTTGAAATTTAGAATAACGGACTTTAAACTGAAGGGACCATAAAACTAAAAAAAAAAACAAATTGTAACACTACTCCCCGCTTAAGCCTATTCGTCCCGAATAGGCACAGTTCCCGTTACAATATGAGGCTAACCGCTCTAGATACACCACTTTTATTTTTGACTTCGGACATCCGTCCTTCTGGATGCGATATACGACGTCATATTTTCTCTTGGTGACTTTGTAGTAGCCTTCCCAATGTGTTTGCAATGTCGGACATAATCCCCTCTTTCGTTGTGGGTTTAGCAGTAGTACCAGTTGTCCCTCTTGGAATCCTTCAGTATTTGCCGCACGGTCGTATCTAGCCTTCATCCGATTAAAATGGTCAGCAAGACCATTTTAATTTGATGGCGAACTGAATCGTGGACGTCACAAAAGGTTTCCTGAACATCTATTCCGAAGTCTTCAGAGCTATCTGTTTTGGAACCAAATATCAAATCAACAGGCATCTTTAACTCGCTTCCAAATAAAATCTTGGCCGGCGTCTGAGATGTGGAATCGTGTATCGCAGATCTATACAACAGCAAAAATTTCGTTATGTGCACGTCCCTGTGATTCTGGCCATTATCTACCACTTTCCGTAGGTGTTCTTCCAGGGTGCGATTGAACCTTTCCACCATGCCGTCGGATTGCGGATGTAGAGGCGTTGTTTTGATGATTCCATATGATTCATCCATATCAAATTTTTGCTGAAAAATCAACAATTGTCTTTGCTTCTCGATTTGGCATGGCACAATCCTTTGGCCATTTACTGAAATAGCCCATGACAACTAGGATATAACGGTTTACTGAGTCGCTAATTGGGAATGGTCCAGCCACATCCATTGCTATCTTTTCCAACGGTGCTCCCGAATTATACTGTTGCACGTTACCTCGACTTTTCTTTGTTGTACCTTTAGTTTTCATACGTCTTTCGCAATTGGCTACCCAACCCAGTAAAATCGTTGTTTTACCTTTTCGGCTGTTTTCGTTATTCGAAGGTGTGCTCCGCTTGGGCCACCGTGCAACTCTGCTAATACATCTTTAAGTTTGAAATCTGGTACGATAATTAGATTTCGGCTTCCCATCTTCGCTTTCCCATTTTTGGTACAGACACCAATTCACGAGAAACAGACTGTCCCATTGAGCCCAATATGATTTCAGCAGAGGGCTTTCCGGAGCGATTTCCTTTCGGGTTGGTTTTTTGTCTTCTTCCTTTGACAGAATTATCTTGTCCAGGATAGGATCTTTTCGCTGTTTTAGTGCCCAATCCTCACCAGATTCAATCGTCAGCAGTCTAATGTCCACGATGGTTTCCTTAGATTCAGCCTTTGAGCAATGCTTGCATCAATCTTGTATGGTCGCCGTGACAGGGCGTCAACACTGCCGGGTTTGACTCCGTTTCTATGCTCGATGTTGAAATCGTAGCTTTGAAGCTGCTCCAACAAGCCAGTTGAGCTTCTGGATTATTGAACTGGAGCAACCATCGGAGAGCTGAATGGTCAGTCCTTAGAAGAATTACCAATTACCATATAGGTAATTGTGATAATGTTTTATGGCTTCTACAACTGCCAGAAACTTCCTTCTCGTTACGCAGTAATTCCAGAAAATTACTGCCAACGTACGGCTGTAGTATCCTTCTTTTCTTGACCATTGACTTGATGCGACAGGACACCTCCGATACCATGTGCTCCAGCGTCAGTATCCAAAACAAAGTTCTCGCCAGGAACGGGGTAAGCCAAAAGAGGGGCTGTACATAGCAGTCCTTTCAGTTTCTCGAATGATTCCACTTGTTCGTCGCTCCACTGCAATTTCTGGCCTATCTGTGTCGATTTGTGTAAACTGGCTGCTGTTCTGGCAAAATTTGGGTGAATCGTCTGTAAGGTAGTTCATGTAGGTTACGGGGATGTGGACAATCTCCCACAGTCTGTACTTTGTCGTCATCCCTTGATATACTCTACGCCATAACACGATGTCCCAGATATTTTACTTCTTGCTGGAAAAAGTTGCACTTTTTCGCATTAAGTCTCTGTCCGGCGGCTGAGAGTTGATGGAGAACATCCTTCAAATTCTTAAGATGCTCGTTAAAGGTTTCTCCCATGACTAAGACATCATCCAGGTATATCACGCATGACTTCCAATGAAGCCCCTTCAATACACGCTCCATAAGTCTCTCTAATGTGGCCGGGGCGTTGCAGAGTCCGAATAACATAACATTGAATTGATGGAGACCGCCTTAACACCAAATTCAGTTTTCTTCTAGTCTTTCTCTGCGATATCTACCTGCCAGTAACCACTCTGCAGATCAAGGGTGGAAAACCATTTTGTCCCGGTAGAGTGTCCAGCGTATCATAAATTCTGGGGAGTGGGTAGCTGGCCTTTTTAGCGACATCGTTGAGCTTTCTATAATCCACACAGAATCGAGTTTTTCCGTCTTTCTTTTTAACTACCACCACTGGGGAGCACAATGGACTTGATGATGCTTCTATGAAACCACTTTCTTCCATTTCACTTACTAGCTTCTGGATTTCCTCCCTTTTTGCACTTCTTGGAACCTGTTTTATCGGACTTGCTTCTGTGGTATTTATTTCATGTTTTACTGCTGATGTTCTTCTTCGATTTTCATTCGTAAAGGCAAGAGCGGATACGTCTTTAAAAAGCAATTGCTTATTCATTCTCATTCTGTCATTACTGTTTGTAACTACTCGAAATATTCGTCTGAGCCCCATAAAGTATATATATTCTTGATCGTCGAAACACTCAATGTCGATCTAGCCATGTCTGTCCGTCCGTCTATTTGTCGAAGGCACGCTATCTTCCGAAGGAGTAAAGCTAGCCGCTTAAATTTGGCACAAATACTTCTTATTAGTGTAGGTCGGTTGGTTTTGTAAATGGGCCATATCTGTCCATGTTTTGATATAGCTGCCATATAAACCGATCTTGGGTTTGTTATAATATACAAAAACTGTGCCAAGTATGGTTCAAATCGGTCCATAACCTGATATAGCTGTCATATAAACCGATCTTGGGTCTTGACTTCTTGAGCCTCTAGAGGGTGATTTTCTTATCCGATTGGAATGAAATTTTGAACGACGGATTCTCTCATGACCAGCAACATACATGTTTATTATGGTCTGTATCGGTATATAGCCCGATACAGCTCCCATATAAATCGATCTCTCTACTTTACTTCTTGAGCCCCCAAAGGGCGCAATTCTTTTTCGAATTGGCTGACATTTTATACAAGTCTACAAAATATAATTTCATTGTGGTCCACACCGGACCATATATTGATATCGTTCTAATTGCAGAGAAAATCTTTTCTAATATCCGTTTTTGCCTAAGAGAGATGCCGGGAAGAACTCGACAAATGCGATCCATGGTGGAGGGTATATAAGATTCGGCCCGGCCGAACTTAGCACGCTTTTACTTGTTATTATTAATATGTAGCAAATGCCTCAATTGTTGTTTAGAAGTTCAATATTTTTGAATGGTTTATTCAAAAGTTTAAAACTTATAATTGATACAAAACAATTTAGCCATTTGCTATTGTATATTTTTATATTACATTTTATAGTACATTTTTTGTTTAACAGCATAAATATAATAGTAGAGGGTGATTTTTTAGCTACTATCTTTTTGGCAACACTAGTTTAAACAGCTCACGCACATTCCGTATTTTGCTTCTTCAGTTTGGTCTATAATTTAACCATGAATCGTCTTACAAACGAACAATACTTGCAAATTATTGAATTTTATTATTAAAAATGTGTGTCTGTTTGGAAATTTCATCTCGGTTTTCCTCCATTTTATGGTCTGTTTTATCGACCCACTAAAGCGGCTATTCTAGCTATTGTGACTAAATTTCGCACCAAATTTATATTCTTGGACATAAAAGAATATAAAATGAAAATATCGCAGCTGTATTAGCCAGTGTTAACGATGACCATCAATTATCGATTCGTCGCCGTTCGCGGCTATTGGGCCTCTGTTCCTCAACAATGTGGACAATTTTGCGGTTGGATTTAGGTTTGAAGTCTTTCAAAATATAGCTGGTGCAAGAATTGGAGCCGAACGATGGTGTCGTCCTCAGTGCGGATGGTGTCGTGCTCAGTGCGGCACAAACAAGCCATCCTTTGGATCCGGTTAAATATTGAACAGTAGGTGGGTTTTTGCAGCGCCTTCCACCAGACCACAAAACCGTATAGCATTATAGGTCTGACAACTGCAGTATATACCCAATGCATGACACGCGGTCTAAATCCCCATTTTTTGCCAATGGCTCTCTTGAAGTTGTATAGGGCAATGGTTGCCTTCCTTGCCCTTTCCAAAATGTTGGATTTGAAGTTCAATTTTCTGTCCAGCAAAACACCCAGGTATTTATAAATGGAACATCCTCTCCTCCCAAGGAAACAGGTGCCACTGTAGGCAACTTGTATCTCCTGCTGAAAAGAACTACTTCTGTCTTGCACGGATTTATACCCAAACCACTTTCGGTAGTCCACTTTGCTATTGCACGTTGAGCTTCCTGAAGTATATCTCTTAGAGTGCTGGGAAACTTTCCTCTATCCGCAATTGCCACGTCATCAGCATACACTACCACTTTTCCACCTTTTTCTTTCTGAGACAATAACATATTGTTAATGGCTATATTTCAAAGTAGAGGAGGCAGAACACCTCCTAGTGGTGTTTCTTTGCTGATCCATCTTTTTAGATCCACAGATCCCAAACCTGCCGTAATGCATCTTTTAGTAAGCAAATTATTAATAAACTTTCTTACTGTAGAGTTGATGCCTAGAAACTCCAACTCCTTCATGATTGAGGTCGGCTTTACATTATTGAAAGCACCTTCAATGTCAAAAAATGCTACCATTGTTTATTTCTTGACAGCGATAGAAACCTCTATGTAGCCGACTAGGTCGTGATGCATGCTGCTGCCAAGACAGGCGATCTCGAGGGATAGATCTCAAGAACAGAATCTTCCCTAGTCTAAAGGCCTTCTTCTGTTTAGTCGAGCGACCACTTCTGCACTATCTTCTCCAAGGCTGAAACTAATATATCGATGTTCAGAGAAGCTGTGGTCATCCAACACTTCCCAGTCGGATATTGTTTCGCTTTTATCTTCCGATTCAAAGGTAATATCTAGTACCTCCTGCCTGTTCCTGGTAATAAAGGTCGGCTTAGCCCCTTTATTACAAATCGCCAGATTGCAACTTATAATATATTCGATAAGCACCTTACCTCTTTTGTTGACATCCAACCTTCCCCATATCTGGTAATGTGCATTAGCATCACTTCCCACAATGAGACTCTTCTTCCCTACAAAAGCGGCTTCAACCAGCAACTTAATGTTTGAAGGTGGCATCTCTGAATCGTGTGTCATATATATTGATGCCAACCAGTTACATATGGTCAGAGTTTAGTCATACTCTTCACGGACGTCAAAGGGCCTTAAGTGTGCCAAATTACAGCAAAATCGGGTAAAAAATCTGGAGAACGGTATATATGAAAGCTATTTAAAAATATAGGCCGATCTGAACCATATTCCGAAGGCAGGACAGAGTACCAAACGCATTAAACCGACGATATGGCTTGTAAATTACAATGTGCTTCGTCCGTCGTTTGTTATAGATTATTGTTTTCTGTGGGATGCGAAATTTGTAAATGCTAGCTGCAATGGTTTCATATATGGGTGTACTTCCCTTCTTTGCAATTGGTTTTCTTGTAATTATCTTTATGTCTACAAAGAATGTTATTCCCACAGGTGTTTCATTACAATTCACAGTCATCATCAGCATACAAATTGCCTTGCACGAATTCCAGTTTTAAATATCTACTTATTTTGTAAGAAACTGGGAGTCATACCTCCAAATGAGGACATCTTTATGGATTCACAAATCCATCCCCTTTTGAATTTTCAACGAATTTGGTGATTGCTTTAGATAATATACATTCTATTTGTCAGTGGCAATAGCAGACATAGGACTCTGTGGTTATCAACATCAACCGTTGAATGTAATAAATCAAGAATTGTGTATGCTGCTTTTGTATTTTCGGCAAATGTCAACAGCTAAACAAAAGCTCAGCAAGGATGTTTCAAGCTTCTTCATTTTTGAATGTATTCATAAGAGAGAGTTGTCACCCACACACAGAATTTGGTAAAGCGTTTTAACTATTGCTCATGACAAAAGAGTGATATTGGGAGAAATATGTATATTATATCCTTACTGCGTCATTTCCTTTTTAACACCTCAAGACATTGGAGTAAGACATAGGAAGGAACTGGTGTAAGATGTGATAAGGAATATCTTCAGTAATACCTCGATTTATGTCGTCTCATTTAGAGTTGTTTCGCTTTACGTCCCCTCAGAGGCTGCAAAGCAAAAAACAGTTTGTGTTCATTTTTGATTTTTCTTCTTATGTTTTTGTTTTATTAATTTGAGAAATCCGAATTTTGGTCGGTGTACATACGTGTTTTTGCGCTATCGTTCGCAGTGCAAGCGGTGAATAAATCCTCACCCAGATGAAGAAAAAAATTAACGGCTAAAATTGGCATTTTTTTATTTATATATAGCAATTGCCTCAATTGTTGTTAGAAGTTCAAAGTTTTTGAATATCAAAATTTTCAGCAGATAGTGTTTACCGATATCAGCGACTAATTTTAATGGGTGCAGCAGCCGAAGAGTCAAACTTAACAATATTCAGAAAAAAGGAGGTAATGCGGCTGGAGGTTTTACCATTAACCCAAAAATACTGCTGTCTTAGAAAAGTTCTAGCTCGAGTTAGGATAGAGGAATGCGGTTTGGGTTGGCATAAAGTGGAAGAATGAAATTATTTAAAAGCAATTGTTTCTCGTCACATTATGGGGAAAATAAAGGATTATCAAAAGTCCGACATTTTCGTATATACATATGTGTATGGCGCCCAAAAATTCAAACAAAACGTTTTCTGAAAAATGTTGGGAATGTCTTGTTGCATTTGATGTTTATGCAATGCATGCTTTTATTACCTACCTGGACCTGAATACGAGGATAGTCCACTGGCGCTACAGGAGCGTGATAAGACAAACACTTTCATACGCCTCAGTAGTTAAGGACCATACAATCGGCTCAGAGAGCATGTTGTGTTGGCATAGGCGGAGCAATGAGGACCACGCCCACTGGAGACTATGCCAGTTATCCGACCCATTGTCATACAGATTAAGTGTGAGGCAACCACTGCAGCTATGAGACTTAAGGCGATGGGGGAATGGATTGAGGATGGGGACAGCTCATACCATCGCGGTATAATTGAGGCGAGGATAGGAAACCTGAAGAAGGGGAAGAGTTTTCCGATCGGATACCTGAGATGAACCTTGAGAACGAGTGAAGGGCACTGCTGCCAGCGGCACAGTCCTGGATTAGCGGAACTCTAGTATTGCCATCTGGAAGATGGCGGATGGACGACGGATGGATCAAAGCTAGAGAACAGAGTGGGCTTGGAGGTCTACATTGAGAAGCCAGGGACTGAGATCTGTTTTAGACTGCCTGACCGGCCATATCGGAGGGAATGAAAGTGCAGATGATTTGGCGGTGAAGGCCAGAGCACTGCCGTCAATAAACTTGGTTAAACCGAAGCCTTTCGGGTCGACGCCGTCCGATTTCAGGGCGTGGGCGACGAATGCGCATGCAACATTGTGGACTATCAAAACGGTCAGTATTACGGCGAAGATACTATGGGGGATCCAGATCGTGAGAAGAGGAGGCTATTACTGAAAGGAAGTAAGAAGGAGGTCAGTATAGATATTGGTATCATGACGGTACACATAGGACTATGAGCTCACTTATGGAAAATCGGTACGACAAGTGATAGCATGTGTAGGGCATGCTGGGAAGATGATTAGATGTTGGAGCATTTCCTTTGTCATTGCCCGGCTTATGCGTCTAACATTAATATCTGCACCCTCATTTCAACCTAACCTAACCTACTTTAATTAGCTTTGATAGAACATTTGTCCCACTAGCCGAAACCAGATTAGCGTTCCACGCATCTTTATCTTCTGCGCTCATTCTTAAATCACTGACACCAAGTTTCGTGATTTCTCCCACCACTTGATCCCTCTTGATTGCCTTCAAAAAGCTTCTTTGCTGGAGCTTCGTCATCCATTCTGACAACATGACACAACAAACAAGCTTGTATTTTGATACGTGTGACTATACTATACTCGTCATACAGCTCGTGATTCATACAACGCCTATTTTCTCCATTAACGCACGCCGGTCCATATATGATACGAAGTATCTTTCTCTCAAAAACTCCAAGCACTGCCTCATCTGCTTTCACAAGTACCCAACGCCTCGGAACCATATAATAACATGGGTAGTATCAGCTTGTAGAGTACAATCTTCGCCTGATGAGAGGTGGCCTTGTTTCTAAACTGCCTACTTAAATTAAAGCAGCATCTGTTTGCCAGTATTATTCTTTGCCTTATTTCAAAACTGGTGTCACTCGTTTCGTTTACGGCGGTGCCGAGGTAGATACAGTTGCTGACTATCTCAAAGTTGTGGTTCCCAACTCTCTCCATTTTCTTTAACTGATCGGTTGTACATGGATTTGTTGGAGTTGATGCCATCCATTTCCTCTTGTCTCCATTTACTGCCAGACCCATTTTCATTGATTCTCTCTCGATTCCTTCAAAGGCTGCAATTACTACTTCCAGTGATCGACCCATGATATTGATGTCGTCGGCGTAGGCGAGTAGGATGTGTTTTCTTGTGAGTAGTGTGCCATATCTATTCATTTCTGTATCTCGTATAATCTTCTCCAGCAGGATATTAAAGATTTCACACGATAAGCTTTCTCCTTGTCTGAATACTCGCTTGGTATTAAATGGTTCGGAGAGTTTCTTTCCTATTCTTACTGAGAAACGTGTATCAGCATGTGTCATCCTGCACTGTTTTATTAATTTTGAGGGATACCAAACTCACAGTACGCTTGAGAGTATCCTGTATGCGATGGGGAGGAGACTTATTCCTCTGTAGTTGGCACATTCCGTCTTGTCGCCTTTCTTGTGTACGGGATATAGTATGCTGAGGTTCCAATCATCGAGTATGCGATCTTCTAGCCAGATAGCGCAGATAACCTGATGCATACGTCTTATCAGCATGTCGCCTCCAGTCTTAAATAGTTCAGCGGGTAACCCGTCGGCTCCTGCTGCCTTGTTGTTCTTTAGTCGGGTCAATGCTACTTGGACCTCATTCTGACTAGGAGGTAAACATTCTATACCATCATCAGGGATTGGTTCTGCGGTATCCTCTTCGCCGCCAACGTCGGACACTAGCAGTTGGCTAAAATGTTCTTTCCATATGCTTAGCACACTATCTGTGTGAGTTACTAGATTTCCTATTTTGTCTCTGCAGGAGGATGTGCCTGCACCAAAGCCATCGGTTTGATGTTTAATTCTTTGATCGAATTTTCGGACTTCATTCTGACTCCTGTACATCTAATTTATTTTTTCTTTCTCCTCTCTCCTTTTCTCCCGATACCACTCCTTCATCTAACGCTTTGCTAGTGATTACATGGTCGCTCTGCATGGCGCATCTGTTTTGTTTGCAGCTTTTCAATGTCCAGCTTCCATGCAGTGCCAGAACGTGCCAGTTTCGTGCCACACAAAGACGAGAGCGAACCTTTGCTGCAGCAAGGTAATGATCCGAATCGGATTAACGGATGTTAAAAGTGACATCACGAAGAGATTTGTGTCCACAATTGAGGTGAAGGAAGACCAAAATAAGCCTGGATTTTGCCCAGCCAAAACCAATCAGAACCGTTGTTTGGTTTCCAACATCCGGAGTGCCAGGTTGAAATTAATAGAGAGAAAAATGATATGTTAATTTTTTATTTATTTATTCATGAAATTTAACTTATAGAAAACATAAGAATAATGTAAAGGAAAGCATTGACAACTAGGACCATCAGCATAATAATGTATTAATAATTATAGCATAACTAACTTACAATTTTTTGGAATTCGTTTTAAATGATGAATGAAGTAACATCTTGAAACTTGTTAGAATAGGTTAGGTTGATACGAAGGTGCAGATATTAAAACGCACCATGCCACTTTGGACATACACCTAAGCCAGTAATCGGCTTGTTGTGAGCTCTAAAAACTGTAAAGTAACCTCTAAAAAGAAAATTTTAAATTAGGAATACCGTGCTACTTACAAAATACTTAATTCTTTTCAATACCACTCCCCTAAGTTTGTTCATGTATGATATTGTGTCTCCACCTAAGTGCCGGTATCTGTTCGACGCGAAAGCCGGGCAGTGACAAAGGAAATGCTCCAACGTGCCACCATCTTCCCCGCATGCCCTACGCATGCTATCATTTGCTCGTAGTCCTATGTGCTCCGTTATGATACCAATACCTATACTTACCTCCGTCTTGCTTCATTTCAGTAATAGCCTCGTCTTCTCACGATCTGAATCCCCCCATAGGATTTTCTCCGTCCTACCGACCGTTTGGCTGTTCCCCAATGTTGCATGCGCATTCGTCGCCCACTCCTTTAACTCGGACTGCGTCGACCCGAAAGGCATCGGGTAAACCAAGTTTATTGACGGCAGTCCTCTGGCTTTCACCGCCAAATCGTCTGCCCATTCATTTCTCCTTACTCCGTTGTGGCCCAGCACCCAAACGATGCGGATTTTGGCATACTCAGAGAAGACGTTAATCTCCTTCTTACACTGCAAGACTATTCGTGACCTTACCGTCCTGGTTGTTATTGCCCTTATGACAATTTTACTTTCGGTACAAATGTTCACACTCGACGTCCTCGAATTAGCACCACACCACCTCACGCATTCCGTGATCGCCCGGATCTCCGCCTGCAGGACCGTATTATGGTCAGGCAGTCTAAAACAGATCTCAGTCCCTGGGTTCTCAATGTAAAACTCCAGGCCCACTCTGTACTCTAGCTTTGATCCATCCGTGTAACATGATTTCCAGATTACAATACGAGGGTTCTGGGAATCCAAGACTGTGCCGATGGCAGCAGTGTCTCACATTCAACTTTAAGGTTCATCTCAGGTATCCGATCGGAAACCTCTTCCCATCCCAATCGTCACCTCGATTATACCGCGATGGTATGAGCTGCTCCCATCGTCTTAAGTTTCATAGCCGCAGTGGCTGCCTCACACTTAATCTGTATGTTAATGGATCGGATATCTCGAATAGTCTCCAATGCCCTAGTGGGCGTGGTCCTCATCGCTCCGCCTATGCCAAGAGAACATGTTCTCTGAACCTGGTGTGTGGCCCTTATGTTGCACATTTTCTCCATAGCAGTCCACTAAACTACTGAGGCGTAAGTAAGTATTGGTCTAATCACGCTCTATCCCCGATTCAAGCCTCATTTCGTGTTAGTATATGCAATTAAATACTTGTGGTATTGATACTTTGTTTTTACGTTTTAATTTAATCAAGTATGCTTTGTTCTTGTATGTATATTAGAAGCATAATTTTTCTTTTTCTCGTCAGTCGTACAAAACTTTTTCTTCAATAAAAACCTTTTCTTGTGTTACCCTAAACATTTTAATTTGTTGAAAGTTATCTGGTTATGGGCCCAGATATGGCGGAAGTGATGTTCGCACTGCATTTGTTCGAGGGTCGGAATAACGATAGTTGGAAGTTTAGATTGGAAACGGTTTTGAACGAACACGATCTGTTGGAACTGATACAGAAAGATGTCACGGAACTTATTTCGCAAGAAACTGTTGAGGCTAAGAAATTGGAATGGAAGAAGAAGGACGCAAAGGCGAAATCTTTGATAATAAGATGAATTGGGGATTCACATTTGGAATATGTAAAGGACCACAAAAGTTCTTTTGAAATCCTGCAATCATTATCAAATGCGTTTGCCAAGAAAAGCGTTGCATATCAATTGTTCCTCAGGAGAAAGCTGTTGACTATGAAATGTGAAAGCAATGAAAATTTGAATTCGTTTTTCCTCAAGTTTGATAGTGTTGTTTGACTACTGAAATCGTCGGGAGCTACATTGGAAAAGTTGGATACCATTTTTTTGCTACTTTTTACTTTGCCGGAATCTTACAATAATGTGATAACAGCAATTGATACATTGAACCCGGATAGTCTTGAAATAGACTTTGTCAAAAAATCGTTTGCTTGAAGAGGAAAGAAAACGTATGTTTTCTAGCAATGAACATCCAGTGGAAGAAAGTGTTGCTATGAAAGTTTCATTTAAATTCAAATGCCATTATTGTGGCAAAATTGGACACAAAAAGAAAAACTGTTTCAAACTGAAGCAATATACTGTGCTAATTATGTCACAAACAGAAGTCCAACCAGCTCTCTTTCATCCAACAAAACTCCTGCTGAAGTCTGGTCCGGAAATAAGCCTAACTTGTCAAACTTGAGAGTGTTTGGCTGTGCTGCATATTACCATATTCTAAAAGCTCAACGAACGAATCTAAATATGAAATCGTGGAAACTACTTATGATTGGTTATAGTGGAAATGGCTACCGTTAATGGGATTCAGCTGAAAGGAAGGTAGTTCTGTCAAGATTTGTTTTATTTAATGAGGCCGAGTTTACTAATCCGCTGCCTATAAGAAAGGATGTAACTATAGTACTAGAGAAGTCGTATAAGGAAAATTAAAATAGCCTGGAACAAAGTACTGGGACTGAAGAAAAAAACAGTGAGGATGAAATATTCGAAGAAACAGTTAATTTCCCGGAAGAACAAAATATGTTAGAAAATGGCGATATAGATCCAGCTGTGCTTAATGAAAGCACAGAACCAACTGTAGAATTACGTAGAAGTACAAGAACAATAAATCCCCCTAGACGATTTTATTATATGGCTTTGGCTTTAAGTGCAGAACAATTTGTATCAGAAGTTCCTACTAGATTCTTTGACCAAGAACAACACATGGAAATTAGTTCAACGTCTAAAGGCAAAACGTGTCGTAAGTTCCAAATGGGCATTTCGGCGAAAGTTGGATGCAAACGGGAATACAGGTGATTACAAAGCACAAATTGCTGCTATAGGATTTACTCTTGAAGGTCTTGAATGTGAATCAAATGTTGTGTGTAAACTTAACCGTTCCCTGTAGGTATTTAATCAATCACCTAGAATGTGGAATGAAAGATGTAATTCCTTTACATTATCATTGAATTTTACAAGATCGAAAAATGACTATTGCTTGTCTAGCCCCACAGACAATGGCAATATAATATATTTACTGCTTTTCAATCCACAATTGAAATGACCCAAAAAGGTTTCATAGTGAATCTATTAAAGAAGTTTGGAATTTAAAACTGTCACAATGCAGATACTCCAATTGAGCCTAAGTTGTCCTTACCTAATGATATCAATGAGAAAACTCAACTCACTAAAGAACCTTACAAAGAATTGATTGGATCTTTAATGTATTTGATGTTTACTTCGCGGCCTGATATAAGTATCAGTGTAAACTATTTAAGCCGTTTTAAAAATTGTGCTACAGATTGTCACCGGAGTCATCTATAAAGAATTCTTCGGTATCTACAGAAGACCAAAGATATGAAGCTTTTATTTGATGGAAAATCTGATGAGACATTATTTGCATATTGCGACGCAGATTGGGGAAATGATATCGACGATAGAAAATCTTTGAGTGGTTATTTAATAAAATTATTTGGATCTACGGTTTCATGGTCTACTAAGAAACAACCAACGGTTTCACTTTCTTCGACCAAGGCAAAATACAAAGCCCTTTGTATTACAGCTAGTGAAATTATGTATCTACTGAAATTATTGCAGGATTTTAACATAAATATTGACTTGCCTATAACTATTTACGAAGATAATATGTCTCGCATAAAGATCACGGAAGAGCCTAAAGAACATCCACGAATGAAACATATTGATATCAAATATGATTTTCTCTGAGATCTGGTTCAAGATAAGATAATCAACATTGTTTACAAATCAAGTTCGGAAGAAGTCGCAGATTTCTTTACCAAGTCTTTGACAAAAAATTCTTTTTGAAAAATTTGGATTTATTTAATTGGATGGGGGTGTTAGTGGTATTGGTACTTTGCTTCAACATTTTAATTTCATCAAGTATGCTTTGTTCTCGAATGTATATTAGAAGCATAATTTTTCTATTTCTTGTCAGTCGTACAAAACTTTTTCTTCAATAAAAACCTTTTCTTGTATTACCCTAAACATATTAATTTGTTGAAAGTTATCTTTTCGAGCCTACAGCCCGTCTACATAGTGCCCAACATTTGTGAGCCTTCTCAGTACGCACCTGAATGTGACACTTCCAATTCAGTTTCTTGTCCAAGATCACACCTAAGTATTTGACATTGTCAGATATCGAAATCGTCTTATAGAGGAAAAGATTCTTCTATTTTATGCACAGCCTCATGCAGGGCAGTCTCCACCGACCTTCCCTAGACATAGGCATACTGTTTGTAGTTGAGCAGTTCGCTGGATGTCCTACTCTTTATCATGGTGTCCACAATACGTTCCATTGTTTTGAGTAGAAAGTACGTAAGGCCTATGGGTCTGTAGGCCTTTGGTGTCGCATAACTTGCCTTGCCGGGTTTGGTTATAGAACCAACCAACCATCATCCTTGCTTCCTGCCAGGCTCACGGAGTATATGCAAGTCTTAGGCACGCTGTGAAAATTTTGGCCAGACGAGGAGCCAGATTGTCTACCTCTTTTTGTAGTAAAGCCGGAAATATCCCATCAGGTCCGGGTGACTTAAATGGTTTGAAGATTCTCAAGGATTCCTTCCGTTATTATAAACCGTCGATCAACGTCATTATTCCAAGATTCCGGTGTTTCCGTGAGTCCCGTCGTATCCTGTGGAAAATGGGTTTTCATCAAAAGCCTCAACATGTCCTCCGTTGTTTCTGCTCTCACTCCCATATCGCCTACTAATGTTTCAGTTTTGACATGGGTTTTTGGGAGAAACTTTTTATCTTGGCGGCGTCATTAAGGCTATCGACCTGCTATACACATCGCAATAAATTTCCGTTTTTTACGACGCGCTCTGTTAAAAAGTCTGCGGACCTCTTTCCCAAAATTGGGAATCTCCCCGGTCATCCAGGGTTTTCTTGGGCTGATTTCCTTCCCCGAAGAGGACAGCTATCGAAAAATCATGACTCCTGTATTAAGGCAATATGAATCTTGCTCTTGCTGATTTTCTCCATCAGGGCGTGTGAAGCACTCTCCCTCCAGATAATCTGGATTACTTTAATCATTGGTCTTCCAGTAAATGGGCAGCTTGGAAGTAGAAGATGATCGCATCGTCTGCTCCCTGTTCTTTAGACTGCATTGACTTTCCTGTCACTGCACTGCCTTATATTTTAGTATTAGGATCTTTGCTTCTCCTAGTCTTTCCAATATTGAGAGATGCCGTGATAGTCTCGTTGTTGGCCCCCTGTTTGTTAAGCGGTGTTGGGTCACCTCCCACTGCACGGCCTGATGTCGCAGAATGAAAATTTCTGCCTATACTAACTAGTCTTTCCAATGTTGAAATAGACAGCTTTGCTCTCATAGTGCGCCATGCCTTTAGTCTTAGCCAAACTCGTCACGGACTTGATCGATGCCAACCACAAGGAGAGTTCCTTCTTCCTTCTCCTCCCTGTGGAAGACATTCCACTTTTCTGCTCACAAACCTTCGTTTTGCTTGCCCAAGAATCCCAACATGCGTTCCGATGCAAATTGGCTGCCCCGTCACTTTTGTGAGCTTTGGGATATCCATCTTTCTCACCAGGTCGAGCTTTGTGCCCTCCCATCGAGCGTGAATACCCATGACGAGCTGTTTGACGGTATCAATACATTCCGCCGACACAAAACGCAGCGTAAAGATGTCCCCTCTAAACTTGCTGCTCATCATTTAAATGGGTGGACCCTCTACAAAGTTCCACACATGTTCAAAAACCCGATCGTTGACCAGATTCTCCATTTGGGACCGATGATCTGGTGGAATCCAACCGGATGCACACCCTATATTGAGGACAGCATAAGTCAGCTCATCTTGGTTGTGCTTCCTTGCCACTCTGGCGTAAGAGGACGGTTGCTTACCATTATCAGCGACCATATTCCTCATAATGGCTATGGCCTCCTATTGGAAGTCACAGTCCTCCATGAAGACTCAGGAGCCGTGCGCGCTTCCTGTTCCGACCTTGTCTACCTACGCAGGACACTGTCTGGAGTCTTCATTGCGGGATGGCTGTCTTGGTTTTCCCAGTACTTGAAAGCGAGGGACTCTTTTACTTTTTCAGCATTTTAGCAGTGTTAAGCTTTTCGGGAGATCTGATTCTTTTTCCAGCTTCCTTCCAGCATCCTGCACTTTCGCCCGATTGCGCTGTCGGTACATACTCCTCTGTCTCCTTCGTCGTGCACCGAATCGCTTTCTCGGTCCGCTTGTGATCTTAGCAAAGCCATCGCTCACTTCTGCCGCCATCTCGATGCCCTCATCTCTCGATTCGGCTGCGATGATCCTGTGGTACAGGGTATTATAACTTTGTGCATTTGTTTGCAACGCTTAGAAGTCGCATTTATTGTCCGAAATTGTCATGAAATTTTGCACATGTCTCTTTTTTGGCTCAAGGACAAACTCTATTGATTTTGAAATAAATCGGTTCAGATTTAGATATAGCTCCCATATATATCTTTCAACCGATTTGGCCTTTTAAGGCTGTAGAATCCACAATTCCGATCCGATCTTTACAAAATTTGGCATGAGGTGAGTTTACCGTCTTCAGATGTGTGCAAAATTTCGTAAAAATCGGTTCAGATTTAGATATAGCTCCCATATATATATATTTTATCTGGTATGGAGTTTTAAGGCTTTAGCAGCCACAATTTTGGTCCGATCTTTACAAAATTTGGCATGGGGTGCTTTATTTGACGTCTTCATATGTGTGCAATATTTCACAAAAATCTGTTCAGATTTATATATACCTCCAATATATATATATATACCTCCAAATATATATATTTTATCCGAAATGGTCTTTTTAGTCCCATCTTAACAGTACGAGGTGTTTTATTCTTAATACGTATGCTAAATTTCATAAAATTCAATTTAGATTTAGATATAGGTCCCGATATATCTTTCATCCGAAATAGACTTTGGACTGTAGAAACCACAATTTTCGTCCGATTTTGCATGAGACGTTTTATTTAACGTTCCAATAAGTGCACAAAATTTTATTAAAATCGGTCCTGATTTAGATATAGCTTCAATGCATATATTTCATCCGATATGGACTTTTAATGGAAGTAAAAACCAAAATTTTGGTCACATCTCTAAAATTTAGAGCGTGAGATGTTCTTTTTGACGTCATCAAAATTGGCACAGGCTTCGATATAACTCCCATATAAACTTTTATCCGATATGGCCTTTTAAGGATGTGAAAATCCAAATTTGTTGTCCTATCGTAGGAAAATCATACAAGGTTCTATTTGATATTTCAATAGATATCCAAATTAAAGTCTGACTAGATTTCGAGATAAATTCTACATATAAAAAGTACTACGTACATTTGGTGGTGTAGAGTATTTATAGTCGGCTCCGCCCGACTTCTGCCTGTGCTTACTGGTTTTCACCTCATTTTCTGCACGTGTTTTTAAACCCTACACCATAGGATGGGGTATACTAATTTCGTCTTTCTGTTTTGTAACTACTCGAAATATTCGTCTGAGACCCTATAAAGTATATATATTCTTGGTCGTCATGACATTTTAGGTCGATCTAGACATGTCCGTCCGTCTATCTGTCGAAAGGACATTAACTTTCGAAGGAATAAAACTAGCCACTTAATATTTTGCCCAAATACTTCTTATTAGTGTAGGTCGGTTGGGATTGTAAATGGGCCATATCGGTCCATGTTTTGATATAGCCGCCATATAAACTGATCTTGGATTTTGACTTCTTGAGCCACTAGAGGGCACAATTCTTATCTGGTTTGTCTGAAATTTTGCACGACGTGCTTTGTCATGACTTTCAACAACTGTGCCAAATATGGTTCGAATTAGTCCATAACCTGATATAGCTGCCATATAAACCGATTTGGGATATTGACTTCTTGAGCCTCTAGAGGTCGCAATTATAATCCGATTTGTCTGAAACTTTGTAAGACGGATCCTCTCATGACCATCAACATACGTGTTTATTATGGTGTGAATCGGCCTATAGCCTGATACAGCTCCCATATAAACCGATCTCCCAATTTTACTTCTTAGGCACCCTAAGGGCTCTATTCTATTCTAATTCGAATTGACTGAAATTTTACGCACTTCTCCATCATATAACTTAATTATGGTCCGAATCGGACCCTAACTTGATGTCGCTCTAACAGCAGAACAAATCGTTTCTTTTATACTTTTTCTGCCTAAGAAGAGATGCCGGGAAAAGACCTTGACAAATGCGAATGGTGGAGGGTATATAAGATTCGGTCCGACCGAATTTAGCACGATATGTCTTGTTTTCCGTTAACGATGCGCCCTTCATATCATTTAATTCACTTTTTAAAAATCACCATAAATATTTCCATAGCACCTCCACTGGACTTGAAAATTTTTTTTTTCTTTGAAATTTCTACCTCTTTTTCTACATATTGCTTTTTTCTTACTGTTGTAGCAAAACCAACTCTCCAGAACTTTGAAGTGGTCCCAAACTGGTGATTTCAGCGATTATCAGTGACTGATCCACATTACCCATATCAGTGACTATCCATATTACCGGTGATTTTTGTATAGGCATGTCATATCTAGGGACCAATAATTTTGAACCGGTCATTTCATCGGTTTAAAACACTGGTAATTTCTCTGTTTTTAAAAATCGGTTATTTCACCGGTGGAAAATAGCACACAGACTAAACTTATTTGCCAAACTGCAGCTAAAACGAAAAGCATCAACTTCTCTGCGCATTAGAAACGGTTTATATTTTTGTTTTGTTTTGGTATGTTTTTTATAATACGCATAGTATTATAAAAAACAACGTGTTGTACAACAAGAAAAGCACAAAAAACAACGAATGTGTACTTATAAAACAACGATCTGTCCCCAACATAGAGACAGTTACACCGGTTTATTCTGCGAAAAAAAAAAATACATCAAAGCAGCCACTCAATGGTCTAAAATGACAGGTGATATGACCGGTAATTTATGCTAATAGGGGTGAAATTATCTCAAACTTTCTGCAGGAAACTGGACGGCGTACATTAACACGAATATAAATACGATATTTTCGTGTGCATGCATGAATGTTTACCCGTCAATTCACACGCAGTCATTCGTTTAATAGCCAAGTCGAATAAGAATTGCTCAAGAAGTAAAATTGAGAGATCGATTTATATGGGAGCTGTATCGGGCTATAGACCGATTCAAGAAGTCAAGATCCCAGATCGGTTTATATGGCAGCTATATCGGGTTATTAACCGATTTGAACCTTATTTGACACAGTTGTTGAAAGTAAGAATAAAATACGTCATGCAAAATTTCAGCTAAATCGGATAGGAATTGCGCCCTCTAGAAGCTCAAGAAGTCAAGTCCCCAGATCTGTTTATATGACAGCTATATCAGGTTATGAACCGATTTGAACCATATTTGGCACAGTTGTTGTATATCATAACAAACTACTACGTGCAAAAATTCATTCAAATCGGATAAGAATTGCGCACTCTAGAAGCTCAAGAAGTCAAGTCCCCAGATCTGTTTATATGACAGCTATATCAGGTTATTGACCGATTTGAACCATACTTGGCACAGTTGTTAGATATCATAATAAAACACGTCGTGCAAAATTTCATTGCAATCGGATAAAAATTGCGCACTCTAGAGGCTCAAGAAGTCAAGACCCAAGATCGGTTTATATGGCAGCTATATCAAAACATGGACCGATATGGCCCATTTACAATACCAACCGATCTACACTAATAAGAAGTATTTGTGCCAAATTCAAGCGGCTAGCTAACCTCCTACGGAAGTTAGCGTGCTTTCGACAGACAGACGGACGGACATGGCTATATCGACATAAAATGTCGCGACGACCAAGAATATATATACTTTATGGGGTCTCAGACAAATATTGCGAGTAGTTACAAACAGAATGACGAAATTAGTATACCCCCCATCCTATGGTGGAGGGTATAAAAAGAATGAAAAATACGTTACTTTGTATGCGGGTACAGTCGAAGGAGGTGGAAGCGATCGTTGGCATATAAACAATTCCTCGCTTTCACGAGGTAGTTGTTTCAACAACTTGAAATGACCTGCAAAACAAGAATGAGCATTCCTCATTCGCGCACTGCCTTTTATACCCTAAAGCCGAGAGCATTCAAAAACAACTCAACGAATGAAAATGACACATACAATTACATATTAACGAAGAAAAGAAATGAGTGGTAATGCAACATTAATCTATCCGTTAAGTCAAACAAAAGCAAGTTACGTTAATTCAAATATTGATATTAAATAATATTAAGCTATATATTGGGTTGCCCAAAAAGTAATTGCGGATTTTTTAAAAGAAAGTAAATGCATTTTTAATAGAACTTAGAATGAACTTTAATCAAATATACTTTTTTACACTTTTTTCTAAAGCAAGCTAAAAGTAACAGCTGATAACTGACAGAAGAAAGAATGCAATTACAGAGTCACAAGCTGTGAAAAAATTTGTCAAAATCCGCAATTACTTTTTGGGCAACCCAATATATCCGCTACAGTCTTCCCCATTGACGTGCTGGATCTCGGCCCGAGAAGTACGTCAATATTGTAGCAAGTCATCCTTCAATAGACATTTTTCTTATCCTGCCACGTTTTCTCACGGGATGAACTGGTGTGGGAAAAGCTTCTGTGTTGGTTCCTCTATAAAGCGTAAGGGCAGACGCGTGGTAGGTCTCAAGAGGAATATCTATATTACCTGGCGACGATAGTTCGTCTGATTATGTAAGGGCCATCTATCTTCGGTACAAACTTGGATGAAATACCTCTGGATGAATTACTAATTATATGCGTTTCTTCATGTACCTCAAATTCTAGTTGGGCACGCCTATGCTGGTAGACGTACGCCTCATTACTGACCTGAGCCTTTGCCTCTCGCTCCTTAGCGTCCTTCAGGGTGTTAACCATAGTCTTGAGATACGAGTATATATCTGGAATACAATTCTCAGACTCTATGATGGCTGTCACGTCATGGTCTACGTCATCTAGGGTACGCATTTCCCTTCCAAAGGTCAGATAAGCCGCCGTAAACCCTGTACTTCGACATTTAGCAGAATTCATCATTCAGAATATAGCTCTGACAACTGCAGTATATACCCAGTGCATGACACGCGGTTTAAACCCCAAACTTTTTCCAATGGCTCTCTTGCAAGTGAATAGGGCAAGAGTTGCTTTTCTTGCCCTTTCGAAAATGTTGGATGTGAAGTTGAATTTCCCATCCAGTTGAGTTTCTCCTCTTAAGAAGACAGGTGCCACTTTAGGTAACCGTGGTGTATTCACATTTATTTATTCTTAATCGTTTAATTTTTTTATTTTTTAACAAAGTAGGTTAAGTTTTCATTTTCCTTGTTAGTTTATATAACACTTTTGAGTTTTAAAAAATATGTCAAATTGAGTAGGCATTGGATTGACATTTTCTTTTCATTATACAAAAAAATTTGATTCATTCGAAAAAATATAAGTGACGTGTCAGGAAGCAAAATTAAAAATATTCATAAATTTGTAAATTGTTTGCGTTTTATTTCGTTTTGCACCCTTAACCACGTCATAACTTATATCACCTGCTGAAAAGAGCTACTTCTGTCTTACACGGATTTACGCCTAAACCACTTTCGGTAGCCCACTTTGCTGTGGCACGTAAAGCTTCCTGAAGAATACCTCTCAGAGTGCTGGGAAACTTTCCCCTAATAGCAATAGCCACGTCATCAGCATACGTGACCGCTTTTACACCTTTTTCTTTCACGTACAATAATATAGATCCCCAGATCATAAGCCTTCCGTAATGCATCTTGTAGTAACTAAGTTATTAATAAATTGTCTTATGGTAGTGTAGATGCCTACAAACTCCAGCTCCTTCATGATTGACGTCGATTTTACATTATTGAAAGCACCTTCAATGTCAATGCTACCATTGTGTATTCCTTGACAGCGATATAACCCTCTATGTAGCCGACTAGGATAAGAAGGGCAGTTTCAGTTAACTTGCCCTTACTATATCCATCAGAAAAAGTTTTCAGCGGCGGTTTTCCCGCTTATCATTGTGCTTAAACTTGAATCGGACTCCACTCATTGATATGTGAGAAGTTTGTCCCTGTTCCTTAGTGGAATGCTAATGGGCAAAATTTGCCATATGCATTATGTTGCCGAGAAAAGCGATCTCCAGTTATCTTTGCCCTAAGATATGATTCTATCAACCTCTCAAGGGTCTTAAGCATGAAAGATGACAGACTAATAGGGCGAAAATCTTTCGCTTTCGTATGGTACGGTTTTTCTGCTGCTTTTGGATCCTTTGTGTCTCTCCATCCCACAGGTATATACGACGTGCTGATACAAGCAGAGCCTATTTCCCTAAGCCAAGCAGCCAGTCTGTCGGACACTGCTTGTAATTCAACCAGTGATACATCATCAGTGTCTGGCGTCTTAAAGGAGTGGAAACTTTTTATCGCCTAAAGCATTTTCCGCTCAGACACAATTTTCACAATAACCTCCCACGAATGCATACCAGTGGCAACCTCTTCTAGAGCCACGTTGTTCGTTGGAGAGTTTTACGGAAACTGTGTGTCAACGAGTAGTTCCAGAGTTTCCTCACTAGACATTGTCCATGCATTCCCTGACTTCTGAACATAGCAAATTTTGCCCATGAACATTCCACTAAGGAACAGGGCCAAACTTCTCACATATCAACAAGTGCAGTCCGATTCCACTTTAAGCTCAATGATAAGGGGCCTCCTTTTTATAGCCGAGTCCGAACGGCGTGCAGCAGTGCGACACCTCTTTGGAGAGAAGTTTTACATGGCATAGTACCTCACAAATGTTGCCAGCATTAGGAGGGGAAAACCACCGCTGAAAATTTTTCTGATGGTCTCGCCAGGATTCGAACCCAGGCGTTCAGCGCCATAGGCGGACATACTAACCTCTGCGCTACGGTGGCCTCCGACTTCTGAACATATCCCAACGTAATAGGTCTCGAGGATATGACCTTCCTTAGCCTACAGACTTTAGATGTATCCTCCACGGAGCTTCAGAATTCCACGCAGGATTTTTTCTGAGCCTTTCCCAGTTTGCCCTTGCATTTTCTTAGCTCAGCCCTATAGACGTCCCAATCGTGTGGCGCCTTTATGGCTTTCGCTCTGTTGAAGAGATTTCTGCAATCCTTCCTCAGACCAACCAGCTCTGGTGTCCACCATGGCGGTCACTGTTTGCCTCTTGGCTTGGCCCTAGGACATGCCGATACAAGCAAGTCATTCAGAGCCTTCGTGATCCGCTTGACCACTATGTCTATATCTTTGGCAGTTTCCACTTCCTTTTCTGGCCTAGAAGGAACAGTCGTGCAGAATGAGTGCCGAAATCTTTCCCAATCCGCCTCTCTTCTGTTTTGCTGAGGGACCACTTTTGCAGTATTTTCTCCAGGGATGAAACTGATATACCGATGATCAGAGAAGCTATGGTCATTCTGCTTTTTCCTGGTAATAAAGGTCGATTTATTCCCTTTATTTCATATCGCCGGATTGCAATTTTTAACATATTCGATAAGCAGCTCACCCCTTTCTTTTACATCCGAACTTCCCCATATATGGTGGTGTGCGTTGGCATTACTTGCTATAATTAGGCTCTTCATCCCCACAGAAGCGGCTTCAGCCAGCGACTTATGGTTTGAAGGCCGCATCTCTGAATCGTGTGCCATACATAGAGAAGCCAGCCAGTAATGAGACTTATTTATTTCAAGGCTGGCTACGAAAGAAGAGAAACTATTAGGCTACTCTTTGCAAGAATACAGGCTCTGTGTCTTCCATTCCCTTGAGTAGTTTAAATCCAGGAATTCTTAGTCCACGAACCATTCTTCCACACAACCATAGTTCCTGGATAAGAACCACGTCAAGTCCTCCAGCCATCAGAAAGACCTTAAGTGCCATGAGGAGGACCTTAAGTATCACCACTGTAAAATGGTGGAGATTTACCTGCAGAAAACGGACCATAGACAGGATTCAGAATTGGCACCTCTGTTACGTTAGCCTCGTCCTCTAAGTCCGCCTGGAGTTCATTCTCACAAAATTCGTTCGATCTTGTCGTGATGAGTTTCCTTAAGCATCCAGGGGCAGCTGGGAAAGCAGTGGAACCACTCTTCCTCAGGACTCCGGACACTTGCGGTTTGGATGACTCCTCCTTAGATACTTGACTTGCTGCTGTTGTCGAAGTTCCTTTTCAGTTCGGTTTTTCCTTGCTGGCGCACACCTTAAGTCCAATCCAACTGGATGACCCACCCGCAGGGCTTGTCGGGTCCCGTTTCCCGGTAGGATAGCTCCATGGTTTTCGAGATATCATTTTCAGGCACTTGTTCTGAATAATTTGCATTATTTTAGGTGACATTTTGCAGCATGGGATAATCATGGTCTTATTACAAATTTGAAAATAAGATATTTATTTTGTTATGTTTTAAAACGACCGTCTATTTAGATGGGGCAATAGACCCCGAAATGTTTTTAATGCCTTTTCACACGAGCTTTTGATATGACTTCCAAACAACAGTTTTTTTTGTTTAACACTACCCCAAGATATTTTACCTCATTTGAAATAGCTATTTCATTTCCTTCAAAGCTTATGTTTCTGACTGGAAGATTTGTTGGCGACTTACCAGAGGAAAGATAATTCATTGTGTGTTGGACCCACTAGGGTCCCCAAACTTTGCATACTTCTTAGAAAATACCTCAACATTGACTATGTATGTTTCGCGTATATATCTCTAACCGTTCAAAAAATTCAGAATTATTTCCAAGATTTTTCGATATGGTAGCACTCTGCGCTGGGTTACAATGTTCGGCTCCTCCTTCCCGTAACAAAAGTAAACGCCAATGGACGACTCCATTTATTTTTTATTAATCAAAACACAATTTTATATTTTAATTAAGCGTTGAGCTTGTGTATGTGATTGAAACCAATAAGAAAACGTTAGGTTAGATTGAACAAGTAAAAGCGTGCTAAGTTCGGCCGGGCCGAATCTTATATACCCTCCACCATGGATCGCATTTGTCGAGTTCTTTTCCCGGCATCTCTTCTTAGGCAAAAAAGGATATAAGAAAAGAGTTGCTCTGCTATTAAAACGATATCAAGATATGGTCCGGTTCGGACCACAATTAAACTATATGTTGGAGACCTGTGTAAAATTTCAGCCAATTCGTATAAGAATTGCGCCCATTGGGGGCTCACGAAGTAAAATAGAGAGAACAATTTATATGGGATCTGTATCGGGCTATAGACCGATTCAGACCATAATAAACACGTATGTTGATGGTCATTAGAGGATCCGTCGTACAAAATTTCAGGCATATCGGATAATAATTGCGACCTCTAGGGGTCAAGAAGTCAAGATCCCAGATCGGTTTATATGGCAGCTATATCAGGTTATGAACCGATTTGAACCTTATTTGACACAGTTGTTGAAAGTAAAAATAAAATACGTCATGCAAAATTTCAGCCAAATCGGATAGGAATTGCGCCCTCTAGAAGCTCAAGAAGTCAAATCCCCAGATCTGTTTATATGACAGCTATATCAGGTTATTAACCGATTGCAACCATACTTAGCACAGTTGTTGGATATCATAACAAAATACGTCGTGCAAAATTTCATTCCAATCGGATAAGAATTGCGCACGCTAGAGGCTCAAGAAGTCAAGACCCAAGATCGGTTTATATGGCAGCTATATCAAAACATGGACCGATATGGCCCATTTACAATACCAACCGACCTACACTAATAAGAGGTATTTGTGCAAAATTTCAAGCGGCTAGCTTTACTCCTTCGGAAGTTAGCGTGCTTTCGACAGACAGACGGACGGACATGGCTAGATCGACATAAAATGTCGCGACGATCAAGAATATATATACTTTATGGGGTCTCAGACGAATATTTCGAGTAGTTACAAACAGAATGACGAAATTAGTATACCCCCCATCTTATGGTGGAGGGTACAAAAAAGGGTGCAAATATTAATCCGCCCCATGCCATTATGGACAGACACCTATGCCAGTAATCGGCTTGTTGTGAGCTCTAGACACAAAAAAGTTACCTCGAAAAAGAAAATCTAAGTTAAGGATATCGTGCTACTTACAAAATCTTTAATTGTTTTCCATGCGCGCCCCTAATTTGGTTCATGTCTGGTATTGTGTCCCCACCTAAGTGCCCGTATCTTTTAGTTGCGAAAGGCAATGACATAGGAAATGCTCCAACATCTCATCATTTTCCCCGCATGCCCTACCCATGCT
Source organism: Stomoxys calcitrans (assembly GCF_963082655.1). Classification (NCBI taxonomy): domain Eukaryota; kingdom Metazoa; phylum Arthropoda; class Insecta; order Diptera; family Muscidae; genus Stomoxys; species Stomoxys calcitrans. Next base: position 147,557,891 of record NC_081553.1, on the reverse strand, counting down.
ATCACTTGCCGCACCGATTTTATATAAGTGAGCTCGTAGACCTATGTGCCCGTTATAATAGCAGTACTGACCTCATTCTTACTCCCTTTCAGTAATAGTCTCGTCTCCTCACGATCTGAATCCTCCCATAGGATTTTCGTCCTACCGACGGCGCCCACGCTCTTTACTTAGACTGCGTCGACCTGAAAGGCTTCGGGTTAACTAAGTTTATTGACGGCAGTCCTCCGGGCTTCACCGCCAAATCGTCTGCCCATTCATTCCCCCTTACTCCTTTATGGCCCGGCAGCCAAACGATGCGGATTTTCCCATCCTCAGAGAAGGCGTTAATCTCCTTCTTACACTGCAAGAATGTTCGTGACCTTACCGTCCTGGTTGTTATTGCCCTAATGGCAATTTTACTGTCGGTAAAGATGTTCACATTCGACGTCCTCGCGTTGGCACCACACCACTTTACGCATTCCGTGATCAGCAGGAACTCCGCCTGATCTCAGTCCCTGGCTTCTTAATGTAGATATGAGTAACATGATCTTCCATTGGTAATCTTGGTAACACCGCTACCTTTGTTAATAGGATTAGCGAGGAGGAGGTATTAGAAGTGACGATATGTTCCGAAAATCTGATCGATGAGGTTCAGGATTGGAGGGTCTACATGAAACACTCTCTCTCTGACCATCGCTATATTAGGTTTAGATTAGCACGGCCAGCGCCGTATCCGATAAGCTTCCGGAATAAGTTGAAAACTAACTGGACAAAATTCGGAAGGCTACTCAGAAGAAGACTTGGGCAAGATAATTTAGATTGTCCAAGCATAGAAGAGATCAATCTTGAAAAAGACAGATTTGCTTCCGTAGTGCGCCATGCCTTTAGTCTTAGCCAAACTTGTCATGGAGACTTGATCAATGCCATCCACAAAGGGAGTTCCTTCTCCTTCTCCTCCCTGTGGAAGACCTCCCACTTCTCTGCGACCAAAACATCGTTTTGGTTGCCCAAGAATCCCAACATGCGTTCCGTCGCAAATTTACTGCCCCATCCCTTGATGAAGACCGTAGCCTTTGTGAGCTGGGGGATATCCATCTTTCTCACCAGGGAGCGTGAATACCTCAGACGAGCTGTTTTACGGTATCAATACATTCCGCCGACGCAAAACGCAGCGTAAAGATGTCCCCTCTAAACTCGCAGCTCATCATTTGTATGGGTGGAACCTCTACAGAGTTCCAGACATGTTAAAAAATCCTATCGTTAACTAGATCCTCCACTTGGGACCGTCGATTTGGTGGAATCCTACTGGATTCATAGCCGATATTGATGACAGCATAAGTCAGCTCATCTCTGTTGTGCTTACTTGCCACTCTGGCATTAGGAGGGCAGCTCTGGCTAACTTACTTACTAAAAGATGCATAACGGCTGGCTTGGGATCTGCGGATCTAAAAAGATAGGTCAGCAGAGGAACACCTCAAGGTGTACTGTCTCCTCTACTTTGGAATATAGCCATTAACAATATATTATTGTCTCATGAAGAAGAAGGTGCAAAAGTGGTCGCGTATGCTGGTAACTTGGCAACTGTGGTTAGGGGAAAGTTTCCCAGCACTCTAAGAGATATACTAAAGGAAACTCTATGAGCACGGAATTTGGGTGTAAGTCCGTGCAAGGCAGAAATTGTTCTTTACAGTAGCACCTGTCTCCAATAGCATTTTCGCATTCCCAGATTTTTTCAATTCAATCCTCGAATGGTTCATAACATTGATTTTTGTCAGATGTTTTTTATATTCTCCACCATAAGATAGGAATATACTAAATTCGTCACTCCGTTTGTAACTCAACAAAATATTGATCTGAGACCCCACAAAGAATATACATTCTTGATCGTGTTGAAATTATAAGTCGACTAGCTGACCCGGGCTCGCTCCGCTGCGCCTTCTTTTACTTTATATGGAACAAAAGTTTTCTTGGATTATTTACTTTCGACAATTAAAGAGCTTTTAGTGAAATACCATGCTACGAATATAGTATATCGCTTGACTAATTGTTCAACAATATAAGTGCCTTTGTTCGTAGATCTTTATTGGTCTACGAATTTAAGTTTGGATGTAAGGTGTACTCCATTATTAAAATACTTTATTTCAGCCCGCTACTCTCATGAGATCTGACTTAGAGGTGTTTTCGGGGGTGAGGTAGTCCTCCAGGCACTTTTTTACCCTTCGCGGGGTGGTTTGGGGAAGGGGTGATTCCCTAAATACATGGTCCTAAATTTGGATATCAAATTCGTATTCTACTCCCAAATACCTTTATTTGAGCCCCATTTTGCGATGGTCACTAAAAACCTGCTGCTTGTGGGGTATTTTGGGAAAGGGGTTGACCCCCAGAAAATTGGTCCCGATATCATATATTTGAACCTCATATTGCCATTGTCCTGAAAATTGGATATCAAATTCGTTTTCAAATCTCATTTAAACTCCTTATTGCAAAAGTCGGAAAATATGTCCGGTTTGAAGTATTGACCCTATAAACTATAAATATTTAGTTCCACTCTCTTTACGACCCAAATTGTCTTGGTGAGCCAATACGTCCTATTTGGGGGTTGTTATAGTGGTGGGACGTCCCCTAGACAGTTGGTTCCTAATGTTGATATCAGATACGTGGTCTACTCCCAAATACCTTTAATTTGAGCCCCATATTTCCATAGTCGGCAAACGTGACCGGCTTGGGGGATGGGCGGCCACTCAGTGAGTTGGCCTTGAAAATATATATCGGATTCGTGTTCCACTCTAAAAACACTCTTATTTGAGTCCCATATTCCAAAAGTCCGCAAATACTTACTATTTGGGTGGTGTTGTGGGGGTGGGTTGGCCCCATAGACACTTTTCCCAAATATTGATTTGTGCTTTACTCCTAAAGACCTTTCATTTGAGCCCCATGTGGCTATGGTCGTAAATGTGTCCCCTTTGGGGGAGGTTTTGGGGAGAGGCAGCCCCCCAAACACTTGGTCTCATATTTGGATATCAGATTCTAATTCTACACTCAAATACCTTTTATTTAAGCCCCATATTCCCATGGTTACTGAACATGGGAATATGCGGCTTAAATAAAAGGTATGTTACGTGGCGTTTTTGAGTAGCAGTTATAGGTGGCCCACTGTAATGTCATCGAAAAGATAGAATACAACTCAGGTTCTAAATTACTGGTGAGTGGATTGTTATTGGAGAGAGAAGGGAGGGAAGTAGGGGAAATCAAAAGCTTTTCTCTGACAGGTTTCTTAGTTTTTTTTTTCTCGAACTAAGGTTAATTGGTGGATATGGGTTAGAAAAGATACAGGTGTCAGAAAGAAGAACGGGTTAAAAAAAAAAAACAAAAAAATGTTTTTAATTTGAGCTCAATTTGCTAATAAACTAAAAAAAAAGGAAGTTCATAAAATAATAATAAAAGTACATATCTCAAAAGCATTAGCCACGTAAAAAAAAGAAAACTTTTGACTAAGGTGTTTGTTTTCACCATAAAGTGAACAGCTAAAGGCCAAAATATATATAGGAACAAAAGGAAAAATGAATATAATAAAATACTATGTTTTCCTAAAGAGTGATTTGTTAAGAGCTTGATAACTTTTTTTTTAAAAAAAACGCATAAAATTTGCAAAATCTCATCGGTTCTTTATTTGAAACGTTAGATTGGTCCATGACATTTACTTTTTGAAGATAATTTCATTTAAATGTTGACCGCGGCTGCGTCTTAGGTGGTCCATTCGGAAAGTCCAATTTTGGGCAACATTTTCGAGCATTTCGGCCGGAATAGCCCGAATTTCTTCGGAAATGTTGTCTTCCAAAGCTGGAATAGTTGCTGGCTTATTTCTGTAGACTTTAGACTTGACGTAGCCCCACAAAAAATAGTCTAAAGGCGTCAAATCCCATGATCTTGGTGGCCAACTTACGGGTACATTTCTTGAGATGAATTGTTCTCCGAAGTTTTCCCTCAAAATGGCCATAGAATCGCGAGCTGTGTGGCATGTAGCGCCATCTTGTTGAAACCACATGTCAACCAAGTTCAGTTCTTCCATTTTTGGCAACAAAAAGTTTGTTAGCATCGAACGATAGCGATCGCCATTCACCGTAACGTTGCGTCCAACAGCATCTTTGAAAAAATACGGTCCAATGATTCCACCAGCGTACAAACCACACCAAACAGTGCATTTTTCGGGATGTATGGGCAGTTCTTGAACGGCTTCTGGTTGCTCTTCACTCCAAATGCGGCAATTTTGCTTATTTACGTAGCCATTCAACCAGAAATGAGCCTCATCGCTGAACAAAATTTGTCGATAAAAAAGCGGATTTTCTGCCAACTTTTCTAGGGCCCATTCATTGAAAATTCGACGTTGTGGCAGATCGTTCGGCTTCAGTTCTTGCACAAGCTGTATTTTATACGGTTTTACACCAAGATCTTTGCGTAAAATCTTCCATGTGGTCGAATAACACAAACCCAATTGCTGCGAACGGCGACGAATCGACATTTCACGGTCTTCAGCAACACTCTCAGAAACAGACGCAATATTCTCTTCTGTACGCATTCGTGTGGTTGGTTTAATGTCCAATAAAGTAAACTGAGTGCGAAACTTGGTCACAATCGCATTAATTGTTTGCTCACTTGGTCGATTATGTAGACCATAAATCGGACGTAAAGCGCGAAACACATTTCGAACCGAACACTGATTTTGGTAATAAAATTCAATGATTTGCAAGCGTTGCTCGTTAGTAAGTCTATTCATGATGAAATGTCAAAGCATACTGAGCATCTTTCTCTTTGACACCATGTCTGAAATCCCACGTGATCTGTCAAATACTAATGCATGAAAATCCTAACCTCAAAAAAATCACCCTTTATAAGGGCCTAACTGAAATCAATAGTGCAAAAAAAAAACAAATGAATAAATAAATTAATAACTTGTACCAGTTTAGTTATAAATAAAGAAACTAACCTAAAGCCGATTTCCCTTAAATAGAAGTGTATACAATTACTTGAAGTGACCAAACAGAGCCTATAAAGAAAATTGATTTAGAAAACTTAAGAAAAAAAATATGAAGGCGCAAACCTAGCAAGAGAAAAAGAAAAATAAAAAACTTATCACCATATGAAAACCCATAAATAAACCAACTCCGTTGTGAAACATGTGTCCATACACCACCCCCTAATCGCAGAACTAGCTTATCTCAGCAGCCCATAATCTTTGGATCCGACGCATTTATTTGCACCCTTCGACTTGGTGCCCTGATCAAAGAAAATCAAAAGAAAGAAAAAAACGACGTTGATCGAGAAATATTTCCAAATTAAATTTTATTTTTGTTCATAATTTTAATCCTAATTATGTATATACACAAACGAAAAGAGAAGTGAAGAACAAAACAAAACAAAAAAAATTGTAACCTATTTCATTATATGTAGAATTAAAAAAAAAAAAAAAGAAAGAAAAGGAAACAAGAATATAGAGACGTCAATATTGCGAAACAGAATAATAACAATAAACAAGTAAAAGCGTGCTAATTTCGGCCGGGCCGAATCTTATATACCCTCCACCATGGATCGCATTTGTCGAGTTCTTTTCCCGGCATCTCTTCTTAGGCAAAAAAGGATATAAGAAAAGAGTTGCTCTGCTATTAAAACGATATCAAGATATGGTCCGGTTCGGACCACAATTAAACTATATGTTGGAGACCTGTGTAAAATTTCAGCCAATTCGTATAAGAATTGCGCCCATTGGGGGCTCACGAAGTAAAATAGAGAGAACGATTTATATGGGATCTGTATCGGGCTATAGACCGATTCAGACCATAATAATGATGGACCATGTTGATGGTCATTAGAGGATCCATCGTAAAAAATTTCAGGCATATCGGATAATAATTGCGACCTCTAGGGGTCAAGAAGTCAAGATCCCAGATCGGTTTATATGGCAGCTATATCAGGTTATGAACCGATTTGGACCTTATTTGACACAGTTGTTGAAAGTAAAAATAAAATACGTTATGCAAAATCTCAGCCAAATCGGATAGGAATTACGCCCTCTAGAAGCTCAAGAAGTCAAATCCCCAGATCTGTTTATATGACAGCTATATCAGGTTATGGGCCGATTGCAACCATACTTAGCACAGTTGTTGGATATCATAACGAAATACTTTGTGCATAAATTCATTCAAATCGGATAAGAATTGCGCCCTCTAGAGGCTCAAGAAGTCAAGACCCAAGTTCGGTTTATATGGCAGCTATATCAGGTTATTGACCGATTTAAACCGTACTTGGCACAGTTGTTGGGTATTATAACAAAACACGTCGTGCAAAATTCCATTCCAATCGGATAAGAATTGCGCCCTCTAGAGGCTCAAGAAGTCAAGACCCAAGATCGGTTTATATGGCAGCTATATCAGGTTATTGACCGATTTAAACCATACTTGGCACAGTTGTTGGGTATCATAACAAAACACGTCGTGCAAAATTTCATTTCTATCGGATAAGAATTGCGCACTCTAGAGACTCAAAAAGTCAAGACCCAAGATCGGTTTATATGGCAGCTATATCAAAACATGGACCGATGTGGCCCATTTACAATACCAACCGACCTACACTAATAAGAAGTGTTTGTGCAAAATTTCAAGCGGCTAGCTTTACTCCTTCGGAAGTTAGCGTGCTTTCGACAGACAGACGGACGGACGGACGGACAGACGGACGGACATGGCTAGATCGACATAAAATGTCGCGACGATCAAGAATATATATACTTTATGGGGTCTCAGACGAATATTTCGAGTAGTTACAAACAGAATGACGAAATTAGTATACCCCCCATCTTATGGTGGAGGGTATAAAAAGAAAAGAGAAGCCAGAGAAAAAAAAAAAAAATATTTTAGTGATATTCACAAATGTCAAAGCCGCGTTAACGTAAAGTATACCTCACTTAAGAGAATTTACGCAATTATTGTGTTTATGTATTGTGGGTGAGTACGCTAACTGAGCGAATAACAAAAAAAAAATGGGAATATACTACTAATAAAGAGAAATTTTAAAGAGTAGGCGGCTATGACATTTGTGTCTTTTTTACTTGCATGCATATTAGAAACTAAGAAGAGATGCATCTCGTAATATTTTTAATATTTAAGCGAAAAACAAATGTAGTTTAAGCCCCATTCTCTTTTTTTTAATATTTTATTTTTTTTCATATTTTTTTTTATGTTCCTCTATATACATATTAATTTTTTTTATATACCTAATTTGCATCGTATTAATTTCTTTATATGTATAGACTTAACTCTGTTGAAATAATGAAAAAAAAAAGAAATTAAATGTCATTGAATTTTAAACCCATTTTTTCTTCTTGTTCTTTTTGACCATGACGATAGAAATGTCGGAGTAGATTTCGTAAGTCAATGAAGGGGGTGCTGGAGGGGATACATTGCAAGTAAAGAGAAAAAATGGATAAAATGGACAGTGCGCATCTTTGTACTTTGGTCGTGTAACAAATAGTAGGGTATTACCGATACTGATTTATTTTGAGCCAGGTAATACGCAGGCTGATTGTTCGCAAAGCATCAGGAGGGGAGGGTGGCTCATATCTACTGTCCGTCCGTCCAACAAATGTTAAAATTGTGTTGTTCTTTCAATCTCTTTTCTAATATTCTCAAGTGTTGTTGTTGTTCTTTCTTTCTTTAATCTATTTTCTCACTTCCCTATAACTTTTCTATCCCATGAGACAAATAAAAGAAGCTTTTCTGGCACGAAAGTTATGTCTATGATTGAATGTATCTCGTGATAAGGAGGATCCCCCCGAATAGCTAATGAGCAGCCGGCTCTGCCACCGTGCCAATGTAACACCTAATGAGATACGTACCCTACACCTGGCAATTATAACATATGGCGCCCAACGAACGGGATATCTTTTTGTATTGTTTTAGGTATTCTATCTGTTTAGCTGAAGTGCATATGGAACTTATTGCTTTGAGGTTCCAGGTTAGATTTCAGTATATATGTTGATGATGATTCACCCTCTTTTGAGATTTTAACTCGGAAGTTGTGTGTTTCGTTTCTTTTGATTTTTGCGGATGACATAGGATTGCTCGGAATAAGGCTCAGAAGTAGGCGTGATTTCGGGTGATTCCTTGTATTTATTTGTATGTTTGAGGGGTTTGAACAACCTGGTGCAATTACCTTACGTGTTCAACCCTACGACCTTTGTTCTGTGTTCTGTGTATATTTGTTGAGGAGTTATTATCCATTTTATAGTTGCATTTGAAGAAATGTGTCGTCTTCCAGCACCTACCATTGACGATTTATATTGGCCTATATATACATACATACATATGTATGTATATTTTAATATTTTTTTTTTTTAGAATTTTTTTTTACCTGAATTTTCTTTTCAATTTTTTTTTATTTTTATTTAATTGTGTTTGGGTGGAAGTACACAAATAGTGCATGGAAAGAAGAGAGGAACGTCTGGAGAATCCATTGAGTGGGATAATATCGCGGGAAAGGCGTGTAACACGATGTGTCACCAGGGCTCTCGAATCACAAGTAGTAGGATCGATTTTGACGCAGATCGATACCGGTATTCCAAGGTCAGTGGACTTTGTCCCAACTGATTATCTGAACAGGTGTGCAGACTTAGTATTTGGCAGAACCTCGGACGTCTCTGCTGGTGCCTTAGTAAGAGTAACAGACGAGTTGGTAATTGACGATTTAGAAAATTCCTTGAGTTTTAGTAGAAAATTAGAGAAGATAGGTGGGATGTCCGAACAGGAGGAAAGCGGTGCGTCATTGCCAACAACTCAGGGGCAACCGGCACCTAGCAACGCCCCCGCCGATCAGCTGGCACAGATGATGTCGTTGATATACCAACAGAATCAGCTAATGACAAATTGCATGGACGAACTTCGACGCATGCGTGGCGAGATGGCATCACTTAGCCATAGGGTTGCTGATGTTGAGGGATCTACTAATGCTTCGGCAATAGCTCCTCCCGGTTCAAGCTCGACTCCGGATAGAGATACGACAACGGAACCTGCTCCGGACCCCAGGGGGAGTAGAACTTCAGAAAAATCTGTGAATCGGAGTGGAAATAGGAGCAGTGATGCCACTAATTCACAATCTGGGCGTGGGGACGGAGACTTAGGGATGTCGTATAGTCAGCGGGAACTGAATAAGAGAAAACCAGTAGACCTTGACAGGTGGCATATCAAATTCGATGGATCTGCTCGCGACATGACTATTGAAAGTTTTATTTTTAGAATTGAGAAAATGTGAGAATAGCATCACATTTCATATGACCAATTATTTACTGATTTTTCGTCACTTCTCTCCGGCTCCGCGGCTCAGTGGTACTGGCAGGTGTTAGAGGATCACGCTGACGATGTGGACTTTGATTATTTCGCGCTAAAGGAGGAGTTACTTAACCATTTCAAGTCATCTGACTCGGACTATGAAATAATCAGAGATATCATGGAACGGAAGCAACAGCCAGGAGAAGGATTTGAATCTTTTTATTCTGATATACACAATTTGACTTTTAGACTGCGAAAAAGGATTCCAGAAGCTGAATTGGTCAGCATTATTCGTGGTAATGTACGACATAATATAGGGACACTTATATTTGCCTCCAAAATATCTACAATGGCTGATCTTAAAACAGAATGTCGTCGAGCTGAGAGACTTCTTAGAGAGGGCCGCCAAAGGACGAAGCCGGTGAATGAGGTTTCGTTGACAAATTCTGTTGAGAAAGAGGAATGTAGTTTCGGTATTGAAGCCGTTACATTGCCAGCACGACCAGTGGGGCCTGATAAAGGAACTAGCGGTTGCCACCCGAGAAATGCTCAGAATAGATCGAATAATATGGGTAACCCTGCTCCGAGACCTTATACGGAAGTTGGACAAAAATGTTCTTGGAAGTTCCAAGAAGGTGTTTTGTCCCTCGCTTCACTTGTGGAATGCCTGGCGACTTCTATCGCAAGAATGTTCAAATGATTAGGCAGGAAAACGTTTGTAAATCCACTTTCCATGACATGAAGTGTTTTTCCTGTGGAAAGGATGAGTCATACTGGGAATTAGTTTTAAAAATCGGGTTGTGGCGGAGTTGACCGGGTCCTCTTGCCCGACAGTGGAAAACCCGGATCCCAATCTATAAGAATATTGCAAAGACCTCCACGCGAAGCTGTCGAGGGCAAAAATGAGGTGCATCAGGAGCATAGATCACTTCATCAGAGAAAAATGGATTATGAAATTGTTAGAACACGAATTTTTAATGAAGAAATGAAAATTAATAGTAAGAAATATAAAAAAAATTGCTAAACTTCGAGAAAAGACTGCAAAATATAAGAAGGCGAAACGAATGGCAATCGAGACAATTGTCAGCATAGGGGGCGATAATCGCTTCTTTGTTAATACATCGGTTGGAGGAAAAATGGTGATGGCCTTGTTAAATTCAGGGGCAGCAGCATGCTGCATTGGAAGAGGGGCGGATAGATTTGTGGAAGGTTTGGACAAGCCTGTGGTAAAATTACGCAATCAAGATGTACGGACGGCTAATGGAGGGGTTGTGACTGTAACTGGAATGGTAACCCTTCCAGTCGTATGGAAGGATCAAACAAAGGACATGGACTTCTTGATAGTACCTTATTTGGAACAAGAAATGTATTTTGGGATTGACTTTTGGCGTGTCTTCGGATTATCATTGATTGGAGAAGAGAAAGTGCGGCCAGTCAGTATTTCTGAGGTTCTAGAAGGTGTTGAGTGCATAGAAGAAGCAAACCGACATGTGTTATCTCAGGACCAACAAGCAAAGCTAGCCGAGGTTAAGTTAAGTTTCCCTTCGTTCGCTGTTCTCGGACTAGGTCGAACGTCTCTCGAGGAACATATTATAGAGGTGACCAACGATGATATCCCTATAAAACAGAGACATTATCCTGTTTCCCCCGTTATCCAAAAGTTACTGTATGACGAATTGGATCGCATGCTGGCCTTGGGTGTAATTGAACTGAGCAATAGCAGCTGGAGCTCACCCGTGACTCTAGTGAGGAAGGAAACGAAGAACCGCTTGTGCCTTGACGCCCGGAAGGTTAACGCAAGGACCATAAAGGATGCGTATCCTCTCCCCCACATAGAGGGAATTTTGAGCAGGCTTCAGGCCTTTCGGATGTGGCACGTCGATTGGCGGCTGCAGGTCTTACAATTAATTTGGAGAAGAGCAAGTTTTGCTATAGAGAGGTCAGGTATTTGGGATTTGTGGTGGGCGAGGGATGCATACGCACAGATGAAGCTAAGGTTGAGGCAGTCAAATCATTCCCCATGCTCAAAACTCCTAAACAGCTTCGACGCTTTTTGGGAATGTGTGGCCGGTATCGCTGCTTCATAAGGGATTATGCATCCATCGCCGCACCACTTCATGATTGCTTGACCAAAGAGCGTATACGGAATTTTTGTTTGACCCCTGAAGCTCTTGGATCCTTCGAGACACTCAAAGTGAGCCTTACGTCCGCGCCCGTTTTAATAAACCCAGATTTTCAACGCCGATTTTATGTGCAGTGTGATGCTTCATCATTAGGAGTAGGCGGCGTTTTGTTCCAGATGGACGATAATGGCCACGAGCACCCCTTAGCTTACATGTCGGCGAAGTTAAACAAGGCTCAGCGCAATTATAGCGTAACGGAGCTTAAATGCTACGCTGCGGTGCTAAGTGTTAAAAGATTTCGACCATATGTGGAAGGCCTGCCATTTACAATCATAACTGACCACGCCTGCCTAAAGTGGCTGATGAATCAGACGGAGCTGACGGGTCGATTGGCCAGATGGAGTTTGAAACTTCAAAGCTTTGAGTTCGACATACAGCACCGAAAGGGATCACTTAATGTCGTAGCGGATACACTTTCGCGTGTGGATATTGAGGCGATTCAGCTGCAACGGATATTGGACGTGGATCTAGATAGTCCTCACTTTAGATCAGAGGCTTATGAGCTACTCAAGAATCAGATCCTTGAGAAAAAAGGCAGTTTACCGGATGTATGCGTTTCAGATGGTTATGTGTATAAAAGGACCAATTTTGCTACCAGTGATGCGATTGACGAAGAAAGAATGTGGAAGTTATGGGTACCTGATGAATACAGGATGGAGTTAGTTAATGCAGCACATTTTTCACCATCCTCAGGACATGGAGGCATTTCCAAGACCCTGTCACGCCTCCGAGATCGTTATTATTGGCCCAATATGGCTAGGGATGTAAGTGAGGTGGTGAAAAGCTGTGATACTTGTAACGCCTGCAAATCGACAAATGCCTTTAAAAAACCATTAATGGGTAAGCAGCTCGTCACCGAACGTCCATATCAACGTCTGTATATAGATTTCATGGGTCCCTACCCCCGCAGCAAGGACGGAAATACAGTAATCTTTGTCTGTCTAGATCACTTCACGAAATTTGTTCACCTCGAGCCATTGAGAAAGGCAACTGCCCTAAACGTCGTGAACTTCTTGGAAAAACGCATCTTCCATACCTTCGGGGTACCGGAATATATTCATTCCGACAATGGACGACAATTTACGTCGGATATTTTTAGGGAGTTCTTGTTAAAGTACGGTGTTAAGCACATTCGAACAGGTCTATATGCCCCCCAATCCAACGCGGCCGAAAGAGTAAATAGATCCGTTCTCCAAATGATTCGATCATATATTGGCCGCGATCAGCGCAACTGGGACCAACATCTCAGCGATGTTGCGTTCGCACTTAGAAGCACCCATCATTCTGCTATTGGAGTCGCTCCCTATTATGCTCTTTTTGGCCAAGAGATGGTGCAGCACGGAGCAGCATATGAGGTGTTGAGGAGCATTGCGTCATTAAAAAACGTGGATTTTACTATCAACAATATTTCAGATAAACTTCAACTCATAAGGGACAAAGTCTTTTCGAACTTAGAAGCGGCACATGAGCGTGGTAAACGCTATTATAATCTACGGTCTAGAAATATCACATTTCACAAGGGTCAGGTTGTCTATCGTAAAAACTTTAGCCTTAGTAAGAAGATTGACAATTTTAATTCTAAACTGGCCCCTACTAGAATAAAGTGTGTTGTTTTGGAAACTCTCGGAAACTCTTTATATAAAGTAGCAGGGATGGATGAAAAAATTATGGGCGTGTTTCACGGAAAGGACCTGTTTTCTGCATAGTTTTACAGTTAAGCCCGGCATTTTATATAGTGGTGGGTCATGGATCGAGGCCACACGTTTTGGGTTAGATGATTTGTTTTACTTTCTAGTTATATTAATGGATATTCCCAAAAGGAGTCATATCAATATGCTTTTACGCACACGTTCCATACCAGTTATAGTATCGACCAGTGCGAGCCTGTTACGTGGCGTTTTTGAGTAGCAGTTATAGGTGGCCCACTGTAATGCCATCGAAAAGATAGAATACAACTCAGGTTCTAAATTACTGGTGAGTGGATTGTTATTGGAGAGAGAAGGGAGGGAAGTAGGGGAAATCAAAAGCTTTTCTCTGACAGGTTTCTTAGTTTTTTTTTCTCGAACTAAGGTTAATTGGTGGATTTGGGTTAAAAAAGATACACGTGTCAGAAGAACGGGTTTAAAAAAAACAAAAAAATGTTTTTAATTTGAGCTCAATTTGCTAATAAACTAAAAAAAAAATAAAAAAAGGAAGTTCATTAAATAATAATAAAAGTACATATCTCAAAAGCATTAGCATTAACATATCTCAAAAGCATTAGCATTAACCATAAAGTGAACAGCTAAAGGCAAAATATATATAGGAACAAAAGGAAATATGTATATAATAAAATACTATGTTTTCCTATAAGGACCTAATTGAAATCAATAGTGCAAAAAAAATGAATAAATAAATTAATAACTTGTACCAGTTTAGTTATAAATAAAGAAACTAACCTAAAGCCGATTTCCCTTAAATAAAAGGGTATACAATTACTTGAAGTGACCAAACAGAGCCTATAAAGAAAATTAATTTAGAAAACTTAAAAAAAAATATGAAGGCGCAAACCTAGCAAGAGAAAAAGAAAAATAAAAAACTTATCACCATATGAAAACCCATAAATAAACCAACTCCGTTGTGAAACATGTGTCCATACACCACCCCCTAATCGCAGAACTAGCTTATCTCAGCAGCCCATAATCTTTGGATCCGACGCATTTATTTGCACCCTTCGACTTGGTGCCCTGATCAAAGAAAATCAAAAGAAAGAAAAAAACGACGTTGATCGAGAAATATTTCCAAATTAAATTTTATTTTTGTTAATAATTTTAATCCTAATTATGCATATACACAAACGAAAAGAGAAGTGAAGAACAAAACAAAACAAAAAAAATTGTAACCTATTTCATTATATGTAGAATTAAAAAAAAAAAAAAGAAAGAAAAGGAAACAAGAATATAGAGACGTCAATATTGCGAAACAGAATAATAACAATAAACAAGTAAAAGCGTGCTAAGTTCGGCCGGGCCGAATCTTATATACCCTCCACCATGGATCGCATTTGTCGAGTTCTTTTCCCGGCATCTCTTCTTAGGCAAAAAAGGATATAAGAAAAGAGTTGCTCTGCTATTAAAACGATATCAAGATATGGTCCGGTTCGGACCACAATTAAACTATATGTTGGAGACCTGTGTAAAATTTCAGCCAATTCGTATAAGAATTGCGCCCATTGGGGGCTCACGAAGTAAAATAGAGAGAACGATTTATATGGGATCTGTATCGGGCTATAGACCGATTCAGACCATAATAATGATGGACCATGTTGATGGTCATTAGAGGATCCGTCGTACAAAATTTCAGGCATATCGGATAATAATTGCGACCTCTAGGGGTCAAGAAGTCAAGATCCCAGATCGGTTTATATGGCAGCTATATCAGGTTACGAACCGATTTGAACCTTATTTGACACAGTTGTTGAAAGTAAAAATAAAATACGTCATGCAAAATTTCAGCCATATCGGATAGGAATTGCGCCCTCTAGAAGCTCAAGAAGTCAAATCCCCAGATCTGTTTATATGACAGCTATATCAGGTTATGGACCAATTGCAACCATACTTGGCACAGTTGTTGGGTATCATAACAAAACACGTCGTGCAAAATTCCATTCCAATCGAATAAAAATTGCGCCCTCTAGAGGCTCAAGAAGTCAAGACCCAAGATCGGTTTATATGGCAGCTATATCAGGTTATGGACCAATTGCAACCATACTTGCACCGTTGTTGGACGTCATAACGAAATACTTCGTGCAAAAATTCATTCAAATCGGATAAGAATTGTGCCCTCTAGAGGCTCAAGAAGTCAAGACCCAAGTTCGGTTTATATGGCAGCTATATAAGGTTATGGACCGATTTAAACCATACTTGGCACAGTTGTTGGGTATCATAACAAAACACGTCGTGCAAAATTCCATTCCAATCGGATAAAAATTGCGCCCTCTAGAGGCTCAAGAAGTCAAGACCCAAGATCGGTTTATATGGCAGCTATATCAGGTTATGGACCGATTTAAACCATAATTGGCACAGTTGTTGGATATAATAACAAAACACGTCGTGCAAAATTTCATTTCTATCGGATAAGAATTGCGCACTCTAGAGGCTCAAGAATTCAAGACCCAAGATCGGTTTATATGGCAGCTATATCAAAACATGGACCGATATGGCCCATTTACAATACCAACCGACCTACACTAATAAGAAGTATTTGTGCAAAATTTCAAGCGGCTAGCTTTACTCCTTCGGAAGTTAGCGTGCTTTCAACAGACAGACGGACGGACGGACAGACGGACGGACATGGCTAGATCGATATAAAATGTCGCGACGATCAAGAATATATATACTTTATGGGGTCTCAGACGAATATTTCGAGTAGTTACAAACAGAATGTCGAAATTATTATACCCCCCATCTTATGGTGGAGGGTATAAAAAGAAAAGAGAAGCCAGAGAAAAAACAAGTAAAAGCGTGCTAAGTTCGGCCGGGCCGAATCTTATATACCCTCCACCATGGATCGCATTTGTCGAGTTCTTTTCCCGGCATCTCTTCTTAGGCAAAAAAGGATATAAGAAAAGAGTTGCTCTGCTATTAAAACGATATCAAGATATGGTCCGGTTCGGACCACAATTAAATTATATGTTTCGTATAAGAATTGCGCCCATTGCTCACGTAGTAAAATAGAGAGAACGATTTATATGGGATCTGTATCGGGCTATAGACCGATTCAGACCATAATAAACACGTTTGTTGATGGTCATGAGAGGATCCGTCGTACAAAATTTCAGGCATATCGGATAATAATTGCGACTTCTAGGGGTCAAGAAGTCAAGATCCCAGATCGGTTTATATGGCAGCTATATCAGGTTATGAACCGATTTGAACCTTATTTGACACAGTTGTTGAAAGTAAAAATAAAATACGTCATGTAAAATTTCAGCCAAATCGGATAGGAATTGCGGCTTCTAGAAGCTCAAGAAGTCAAATCCCCAGATCTGTTTATATGACAGCTATATCAGGTTATGGACCGATTTAAACCATACATGGCACAGTTGTTGCGTATCATAACAAAACACGTCGTGCGAAATTCCATTCCATTCGGATAAGAATTGCGCCCTCTAGAGGCTCAAGAAGTCAAGACCCAAGATCGGTTTATATGGCAGCTATATCAGGTTAATAACCGATTTGAACCATACTTGGCACAGTTGTTGCATATCGTAACATAACACGTCGTGCAAAATTTCATTCTGATCGGATAAGAATTGCGCACGCTAGAGGCTCAAGAAGTCAAGACCCAAGATCGGTTTATATGGCAGCTATATCAGGTTATTGACCGATTTGAACCATACTTGGTACAGTTGTTGGATATCATAACAAAACATGTCGTGCAAAATTTCATTCCAATCGGATAAGAATTGCGCACTCTAGAGGCTCAAGAAGTCAAGACCCAAGATCGGTTTATATGGCAGCTATATCAAAACATGGACCGATATGGCCAATTTACAATACCAACCGACCTATACTAATAAGAAGTGTTTGTGCAAAATTTCAAGCGGCTAGCTTTACTCCTTCGGAAGTTTGCGTGCTTTCGACAGACAGACGGACGGACGGACGGACAGACGGACGGACATGGCTAGATCGACATAAAATGTCGCGACGATCAAGAATATATATACTTTATGGGGTCTCAGACGAATATTTCGAGTAGTTACAAACAGAATGACGAAATTAGTATACCCCCCATCTTATGGTGGAGGGTATAAAAAGAAAAGAGAAGCCAGAGAAAAAAAAATATTTTAGTGATATTCACAAATGTCAAAGCCGCGTTAACGTAAAGTATACCTCACTTAAGAGAATTTACGCAATTATTGTGTTAATGTATTGTGGGTGAGTACGCTAACTGAGCGAATAATAAAAAAAAATGGGAATATACTACTAATAAAGAGAAATTTTAAAGAGTAGGCGGCTATGACATTTGTGTCTTTTTTACTTGCATGCATATTAGAAACTAAGAAGAGATGCATCTCGTAAAATTTTTAATATTTAAGCGAAAAACAAATGTAGTTTAAGCCCCATTCTCTTTTTTTTAAATATTTTATTTTTTTTCATATTTTTTTTTATGTTCCTCTATATACATATTAATTTTTTTTATATACCTAATTTGCATCGTATTAATTTCTTTATATAGACTAAACTCTGTTGAAATAATGAAAAAAAAAAAAAAAAGAAATTAAATGTCATTGAATTTTAAACCCATTTTTTCTTCTTTTTCTTTTTGACCATGACGATAGAAATGTCGGAGTAGATTTCGTAAGTCAATGAAGGGGGTGCTGGAGGGGATACATTGCAAGTAAAGAGAAAAAAATGGATCAAATGGACAGTGCGCATCTTTGTACTTTGGTCGTGTAACAAGATGGTGTAATGGCAAATAGTAGGGTATTACCGATACTGATTTATTTTGAGCCAGGTAATATGCAGGCTGATTGTTCGCAGAGCATCAGGAGGGGAGGGTGGCTCATATCTACTGTCCGTCCGTCCAACAAATGTTAAAATTGTGTTGTTCTTTCAATCTCTTTTCTAATATTCTCAAGTGTTGTTGTTGTTCTTTCTTTCTTAAATCTATTTTCTCACTTCCCCATAACTTTTCTATCCCATGAGACAAATAAAAGAAGCTTTTCTGGCACGAAAGTTATGTCTATGATTGAATGTATCTCGTGATAAGGAGGATCCCCCCGAATAGCTGTTGAGCAGCCGGCTCTGCCACCGTGCCAATTTAACACCTAATGAGATATGTACCCTACACCTGGCAATCATAACAGGTATTTGAGTCTTGTTTTGGGGGGTGTTTTGGGGAAGGGGTGAACTCCCAGAAACGTGGTCCCACATTTGGATATCAGATTCGTATTCTACTCGCAAATACCTTTTATTTCAGTCCCATATTGCCATGGTCGGTAAATATGTCCGATCTAGAGGTGTTTTAGGGGTTGGGGTGGTCTCCCTAGCACTTGGTTCGACAATTGGATATCAGATATGTTTTCTTATCCTAGATACCTTTTATTTGAGTCCCATATTGTCGTCATTGGTGTAAATATATGTTTGGTAGGTTTTAGGGTGGGGCGGCCCCCCTAGTACCCCATCCGAAATTTGAATACCAGATTTTTATTTCTAGGGTACTATATGAGGGCACACAAAATTTCGCTAAAATCGTACCACCCATCTCCAAGATCTGGCGTTTCTGAAAATTAGGGTAAGGGGGAGGGTCCGCCCCCCCTTCAGATATCAGAATATGTAGTACCCTATTTTCACCACGGGATCATTATGCACCATCTGTGAAAATTTCAAGAAAATCGATTCAGCCGTTTCTGAGTCTATAAGGAACACACAAACATAGAAACAAACAAACAATTGATTTTTCTACCCTCCACCTTAAGATTGGGGGTATACTAATTTCGTCATTCTGTTTGTAACTACTCGAAATATTCGTCTGAGACCCCATAAAGTATATTTATTCTTGATCGTCGCGACATTTTATGTCGATCTAGCCATGTCCGTCCGTCTGTCCGTCCGTCCGTCTGTCTGTCCGTCCGTCCGTCTGTCTGTCGAAAGCACGCTAACTTCCGAAGGAGTAAAGCTAGCCGCTTGAAATTTTGCACAAATACTTCTTATTAGTATAGGTCGGTTGGTATTGTAAATGGGCCATATCGGTCCATGTTTTGATATAGCTGCCAATTTAACACCTAATGAGATACGTACCCTACACCTGGCAATCATAACAGGTATTTGAGTCTTGTTTTGGGGGGTGTTTTGGGAAAGGGGTGAACCCCCAGAAACGTGGTCCCACATTTGGATATCAGATTCGTATTCTACTCGCAAATACCTTTTATTTCAGTCCCATATTGCCATGGTCGATCTAGAGGTGTTTTGGGGGTTGGGGTGGTCTACCTAGCACTTGGTTCGACAATTGGATATCAGATATGTTTTCTTATCCTAGATACCTTTTATTTGAGTCCCATATTGTCGTCATTGGTCTAAATATATGTTTGGTAGGTTTTAGGGTGGGGCGGCCCCCCTAAGTACCCCATCCGAAATTTGAATACCAGATTTTTATTTCTAGGGTACTATATGAGGGCACACAAAATTTCGCTAAAATCGTACCACCCATCTCCAATATCTGGCGTTTCTCCAAGATCTTCTATATTCTTGATCGTCGCGACATTTTATGTCGATCTAGCCATGTCCGTCCGTCTGTCCGTCCGTCCGTCTGTCTGTCGAAAGCACGCTAACTTCCGAAGGAGTAAAGCTAGCCGCTTGAAATTTTGCACAAATACTTCTTATTAGTAGGTCGGTTGGTATTGTAAATGGGCCATATCGGTCCATGTTTTGATATAGCTGCCATATAAACCGATCTTGGGTCTTGACTTCTTGAGCCTCTAGAGTGCGCAATTCTTATCCGATTGGAATGAAATTTTGCACGACGTATTTTGTTATGATACCCAACAACTGTGCCAAGTATGGTTTAAATCGGTCCATAACCTGATATAGCTGCCATATAAACAGATCTGGGGATTTGACTTCTTGAGCTTCTAGAGGGCGCAATTCCTATCCGATTTGGCTGAAATTTTGCATGACGTATTTTATTTTTACTTTCAACAACTGTGTAAAATAAGGTTCAAATCGGTTCATAACCTGATATAGCTGCCATATAAACCGATCTTGGGTCTTGACTTCTTGAGCCTCTAGAGGGCACAATTCTTATCCGATTTGAATGAATTTTTGCACGAAGTATTTCGTTATGATATCCAACAACTGTGCTAAGTATGGTTGCAATCGGTCCATAACCTGATATAGCTGTCATATAAACAGATCTGGGGATTTGACTTCTTGAGCTTCTAGAGGGCGCAATTCCTATCCGATTTGGCTGAAATTTTGCATGACGTATTTTATTTTTACTTTCAACAACTGTGTCAAATAAGGTTCAAATCGGTTCATAACCTGATATAGCTGCCATATAAACCGATCTGGGATCTTGACTTCTTGACCCCTAGATGTCGCAATTATTATCCGATATGCCTGAAATTTTGTGCGACGGATCCTCTAATGACCATCAACATACGTGTTTAATATGGTCTGAATCGGTCTATAGCCCGATACAGATCCCATATAAATCGTTCTCTCTATTTTACTTCGTGAGCCCCCAATGGGCGCAATTCTTGGAATTGGCTGAAATTTTACACAGGTCTCCAACATATAGGTTAATTGTGGTCCGAACCGGACCATATCTTGATATCGTTTTAATAGCAGAGCAACTCTTTTCTTATATCCTTTTTTGCCTAAGAAGAGATGCCGGGAAAAGAACTCGACAAATGCGATCCATGGTGGAGGGTATATAAGATTCGGCCCGGCCGAACTTAGCTCGCTTTTACTTGTTATATATAAGATTTTGACATGCCCATCCGTCTGTATGTGGAACGCGCGCTTACTTTCGAGCGAGTAAAACTAGTCGCTTGAAATTTTGCACAAATTCTTATTGTTCTTGTGTAGGTTCGTTGTAAAGCCCCGCAAATGTAATTTTTTTCGTTATTATTGCCATCGGTCGAAAATAAATGCAGTGCTACAATATGCAATCAACGCAACGACAACAAAGACACAAGGCCTGTTAGAGACAGCTATTATGCCAAAGCTACCACGATCCATGCACTGTTTAAGCAGCAATACGGCATACCTGCAATACATCAAACAGCAGTGCCAATTTGAAGGTATTTGAGAAATGAAAAAAAAAACCAAAGGAAAATTGTTTACCTATTATATGATGGCGTCAAACAAACATTTGACAAAGTGGGTGAAGACATCATAAAACCTTATCGCCATTTTGACTTTCTTATGGTACCACAATTAGCTGTTAAAACGCAATTACAGACTGATGTAGAAAGCTGGTGACTTTTTCATCTATTTAACTAGCCATGTATTTAAAAATCGTAGAAGTTTTTATACCCACCACCGAAGGATGGGGGTATATTCATTTTGTCATTCCGTTTGCAACACATCGAAATATCCATTTCCGACCCTATAAAGTATATATATTCTTGATCAGCGTAAAAATCTAAGACGATCTAGACATGCCCGTCCGTCTGTCTGTTGAAATCACGCTACAGTCTTTAAAAATAGAGATATTGAGCTGAAATTTTGCACAGATTCTTTTTTTGTCCATAAGCAGGTTAAGTTCGAAGATGGGCTATATCAGACTATATCTTGATATAGCCCCCATATAGACCGATCCGCCGATTTAGGATCTTACGCCCATAAAAGCCACATTTTTTATCTGATTTCGATGAAATTTGGAACAGTGAGTTGTGTTAGGCCCTTCGACATCCTTCGTCAATTTGGCTCAGATCGGTCCAGATTTGGATATAGCTGCCATATGGACCGATCCTCCGATTTAGGGTCTAAGGCCCATAAAAGCCACATTTTTTATCCGATTTAGCTGAAATTTGGGACAGTGATTTGTGTAAGGCCCATCGACATTCATAGTTAATTTGGCTTAGATCGGTTCAGATTTGGATATAGCTGCCATAAAAATCGATCCTCCGATTTATGGTGTTAGGCCCATAAAAGGCACATTTATTGTCCGATTTTGCTGAAATTTGAGACAGTGAGTTGTGTTGGGCACTTCGACATATTTCTTCAATTTGGTCCAGATCGGCTCAGATTTGGATATAGCTGTCATATAGACCGATTTCTTGATTTGTGGTTTTGGGCCCATAAAATGCTCATTTATTGTCCGATGTCGTCGAAATTTGGGACAGTGAGTTAAGTTAAGCCCATTGACATACTTCTGCAATATCGCACAGATCGGTCCAGATTTAGATATAGCTGCCATATAGACCGATATCTAGGTTTTAGGTTTTGGGGCCATAAAAGACGAATTTATTGTCCGAGAAATTTGAGACAGTGAGTTTGGTTAGGCTCTTCGACGTCCTTCCTTAATTTTCCCAGATTGGTCCAGATTTGAATATAGCTGCCATATAGACCGATCTCTCGATTTAAGGTTTTGGGCCCATAAAAGAAACATTTATTGTCCGATGTCGCTGAAATTTGGGACAGTGCATTGTGTTAGGCTCTTTGACATTTTTATGCAACTTGGCTCAAATCGGTCCAGATTTGGATATAGCTGCCATGTAGACCGATATATCGATTTAAAGTCTTGGCCCCATAAAAAGAGCATTTATAATCCGATTTCGCTGAAATTTGACACAGTGACTTATGTTAGGCTTTTCGACATCCGTGTCGTATATAGTTCAGATCGGTTTATTTTGACATATAGCTAATGTATTTAATATTGGGTTGCCCAAAAAGTAATTGCGGATTTTTCAGGTCGGCCAAATGAAGTTGATGATAACCAAATCAAAGCATGAATCGAATTGGATCGTCATGTAACTGAGTGTGAGATAGGAGAGAAGTTAAATATACCAAAATCAACCGTTCATTATCACATAAAAAGTCTTAGACTGGTTAAAAAGCTTGATATTTGGGTACCACATGTATTGAAAGAAATTCATTTAACAAACCGAATCAACGCTTGTGATATGCACCTTAAACGCAATGAATTCGATCCGTTTTTAAAACGAATCATAACTAGAGATGAAAAATAGATTGTTTACAACAACGTTAGTCGAAAACGATCATGGTCCAAGCATGGTGAACCAGCTCAAACCACTTCAAAGGCTGATATCCACCAAAAGAAGGTTATGCTGTCTGTTTGGAGGGATTGGAAGGGTGTGGTATATTTTGAGCTGCTTCCAAGGAACCAAACGATTAATTCGGATGTTTACTGTCAACAATTGGACCAATTGAATACAGCCATCAAGGAGAAGCGAACAGAATTGGTCAATCGTAAAGGTGTCATATTCCACCAGGACAACGCTAGACCGCACACATCTTTGGTCACTCGCCAAAAACTGAGTGAGCTTCGCTGGGAACTTTTGATGCATCCACCATATAGCCACCATATCCACCATATAGTATTTGGTCCAAATCGGAACATATTTGGGTACAACTGATATGGGACATAAGGTATGAAATTTTCACCGAATTTTGATGAAAGGTGGTTTTCATATATACCCGAGGTGGTGGGTATCCAAAGTTCGGCCCGGCCGAACTTAACGCCTTTTTACTTGTTTAGTTTTGTAATTGTATTTTAGACGTCCTGAAAGTTAGCTTCTGTTCAAATAAATTAATCCGAATCCTATATATCCTCCAACATGGATCGCATTTGTCGAGTTCTATGCGCAGTATAACTTTTTAGGCAAACAAAGAATATTGAATAAGAAAATTCTATTGCGTAAAATTTCAGATCATTTGGATAAGAATTGCGCCTTGTAGGGGCTCAAGAAGCAAAATCGGGAGATCGGTTTATATGGGAGCTGTATCAAGCTATTGATCGATTCAGACCATATTAGGCACGTATGTTGAAGGTCATGAGAGAAGCCGTTGTACAAAATTTCTTCCAAATCGTATCAGAATTGAACCCTCTAGAGGCTCAAGAAGTCAAGATCTAGGATCCGTTTATATGGCAGCTATATCAGGTTATGTACTGATTTGCGCTATACTTAGCACAGTTATGGAAAGTCATAACAAAACACCTCATGCAGCCAAATCGGACGAGAATTGCGCCCTCTAGAGGCTCAAGAAGTCAAGTCCCAAGATCGGTTTATATGGCACCTATATCAAAACATGCGCCGATTTAAACCATACTTAAGGCAGTTGTTGGAAGTGATACTAAAACACCACGTGCAAAATTTCAGCCAAATGGGACAGGAATTATGCCCTCTAGGGGCTCAAAGAGTCAAGACCCAAAATCGGTTTATATGGCAGCTATATCAAAACATGGACCGATTTGGCCCATTTACAATCCCAACCGACCTACACTTATAAAAAGTATTTGTGCAAATTTCAAATAAATACTTATAGATTTGAAATACTCATATGTATGATAACATAGTAGGCTTTGCCCATAGCATGCTTTGTTTATATTCATCATAGTAGCCTTTGCTTATAAGTAACATAGAAGCCTTTGCATTGATGTGTTTGTATTCTGTTGCTAGGAATATTTGAATGTTGTCTTCTCATTTTAGTCTTAATAAAACTTTCATTCTATTCACATTAAACATTTGTTCGTGCACATTATTTTGGAAGGCTATCAATTCCTCACAGGTTATGAGCCCAGGACGCATCAGCTGCGCGAATTAAAAAGTTAAAAACTAAATAGTGTGCAAAAATGAGTTATACGAATGTGAAAATCGAGCCTCTTGGAAAAGACAATTTTGATACGTGGAAAATTCAGATTGAGGCATTGCTAATAAAAAATAATGCATGGAAATATGTGGATGGAAGTTTTCCGAAGCCAACGGAACCAGCAGACAAAGTATCTGAATGGGTAGCTGAGGACAGCAAGGCCAAATCGGATTTGATTTTGTCGATAGCTCCAGCGGAATTGAAGCAGATCAAAAACTGCAAGACATCCAAAGATGTTTGGGATAAATTACATGGAATTTATCAATCAAAAGGTCCGGCTCGTAAGGCAATGTTGCTGAAATCTTTAATTTTGTTGAAAATGAAGAATGGAGAGGACGTCAGGGACCACATAAGAAAGTTTTTCGACATTGTGGACAAAATTAATGAAATGGAGCTGAATATTATCGACGACTTGCTGACAATTTTGCTTTTGTACAGCATACCAGATGAATATGAAACATTCAGGATAGCCATTGAGACTCAAAATAAGCTGCCAGATCCAGAAACGTTAAAGGTAAAACTACTGGAAGAATTCGAGGCCCGGAAAAGGAACGAAAACGAAGAACAGACAGACGCAATGTTTGTGAAGAAACCGGCGAAGAATTTGAAGAAGAAAAATGAAAGTACAAGGCCAAAAGGTGAGACGTTTAAATTTTCCTGTTATTCGTGTGGAAAAGTTGGACACATGGCCAAAGATTGCAAGCGGAAGAATGGAAATAAAAATGCCAATGGAGAAGGTAAGAAACATGAATCATCCAACAGTGCTCAAGTGGCGATGCTTGCAAGGAGTGGGAAAACCCAATGGTGTTTGGATTCGGGCGCAACATCACATATGTGCTCTGAGGAAGATAAATTTGAGGAAATTTATAAATCAACAAATAACACCGTAAATCTAGCCAACAACGAATCTACGAGAATTGAAGGAAGCGGCAATGTTATTATGAAGTCCAAAGGTGGTTGCACTGCAAGATTGGAAGAGACCTTGTATGTTCCTGATTTACGTTCGAATTTGTTGTCCGTGGCAAAAATGACGGACCATGGATTTGAAGTAAAGTTTTCGAAGAATGCGGCTGTGGTTATAGATCCAAAGACGAATGTGCAATACATGAAAGCGAAAAGGGACAAAAATTTATATTACGTCGAAGAACTATGCGAAGAAAATTGTCGTAGTGCTGAAGCAAATAATCTGCTGGAATGGCATGAACGTTTTGGTCACCTTAACGAAAATGACTTGAAGGAAATCATCAGAAAGGAAAAGGTAATTGGAATAAATTGAAATTCTAATGTAAATTTGGATATGTGCGATACATGTGTAAGGGGAAAGCAGACTCGAAGACCATTTCCCAGATCTGAGACGAAATCAACAGAACTGCTGGAGTTGATACATACCGACGTATGTGGCCCGATGAGGGTGAATTCGTTTGCAGGAAGCAGATATTTTTTGACTTTCATTGACGATAAGTCAAAATGGTGCGAGATATATTTCCTTAAAAAGAAAAACGAGGTGGCAGAGAAATTCAAAGAATTTAAGAATTATGCTGAAAAAAGAACTGGACGTAAGATAAAAGCCATT
Organism: Stomoxys calcitrans; assembly: GCF_963082655.1. NCBI lineage: Eukaryota > Metazoa > Arthropoda > Insecta > Diptera > Muscidae > Stomoxys > Stomoxys calcitrans. Next base: position 147,531,520 of record NC_081553.1, on the reverse strand, counting down.
CGATCTGACAACGGCACAGAATATACGAACAACAGTTTCCAGAATTACTTAAAGAATGAAGGTATTAAACATGAATTTACGGTAGAATACACCCCTCAGCAAAATGGAATCGCCGAACGGAAAAATCGAACGCTGGTGGAAATGGCCCGTTGTATGATGATACAATCCGGCCTAGCTCCAAGTTTCTGGGCAGAAGCTGTATCCACAGCAAATTACATTCGTAATAGATGTCCATCAAGAAGTTTAAATGGAGAAATACCATTCCAAATGTGGATTGGGCGTAAACCCGTGGTGGGTTATTTTCAAAAGTTTGGTACAACAGCATATACATATGCTTGAAAAGTCAAAACGCCATGGCAAATTTGAATCGAAATCAAATAAATGTATATTCATTGGATATTCTGCGAAATCGAAAGCTTATAGATTATGGAATCCAAAAACCCGTAAGGTGGTGTGCTCTCGAGACGTAAGGTTTGCGAATGCGTATGGATCTGGAAATAACTACTCTGATTTCATTGACATCGAATTACCACAACATGAAGCAGTCGAATTCCAGCCAACAGAAGTTCCAGAAAACATGGTGCCAACAGTAGAAGCAATTCAGGATGACATCATCAAAGTCAAAGATGAAACCAATACGGAAGAAAATGTTGAACTAGAAAATTCTTCTAGTAACAATGATGATAATGAAGAATTTTACATATACTCCACAACTAATGAAAAGAGGTCCAGGTAGACCGAAGAAGCTGCTTACTGAGAAAAAGGGAAGACCACGGAAAATTTACAACGACATTCGTGAAACTAAACCAGAAGATGAAAATCAAGAAATAAATGTTGCAAATATGATGGACGACAGTGAACCATTAAACGGCGAAGAAGCATTGAGAGGTCCGGAAGCCACAAATTGGAAAAATGCCATGAAGTCCGAGTATCAAGCACTTCAACAGAATAAAACTTGGACAGTGGTAGATCTCCCGAAAGGACAAAAAGTAGTCGATTGCAAATGGGTATTGAGAAAGAAGTACACGGCAGAAGGAAATGTTGAGCGCTATAAAGCTAGACTAGTAGCTAAAGGTTTTACTCAAATGCCAGGTGTGGATTTTAACAAAACATTCGCACCCGTTGCTAGAATTGGGTCCATCCGTTTAATAATGGCCTTAGCTGCAGAATTGAAGCTCGACATATACCAACTTGATTTTGTAACGGCGTATCTTAATGGTGAAATCGAAGAGACCATTTACATGAAGCTGCCAGAAGAACTCACATATATTCTATGCGAGAAAGAAATGCACGAGTATAGAGGTGAAAAAGTGTGTTTGTTACGAAAAGCACTTTATGGTCTAAAGCAATCTGGCCGACAGTGGTACAAGAAACTGGATGAGAAACTTCGGAAGCTGAACTTGAAACCATTGGACTGTGATCCGTGTGTCTACATGTCAAAGGAAGGGGAAGACATCACTCTTGTAGCAATTTATGTAGACGACTTGATAATTGCAACCAATAGCGAAAGGAAATGGATTCAAATGAAATCGGAATTAGCAAAATCTTTTGAAATGAAGGATTTGGGTAGACTGAACATGTGTTTGGGAATAGAATTTCGCCAAAATCCAGAAACCAAAGAAATAACAATGTCCCAAAAGAAATTTGTTCAGACTGTGCTGAAAAGATTTAACATGATGAATTCCAACCCAGTTAGTACTCCTTTAAATAGTAGTTTAAAACTATCCAAACACATGTGCCCTAAAACCGAAGAAGAGAAAGCTGAAGTGAAAAATTTGCCATACCAAAATCTAGTTGGATCACTAATGTATCTCGCAACGTCAACAAGACCGGATATTGCACATGCAGTAAGTGTTTTAAGTCAATACAACACGAATTATGGTAAACAGCATTGGATAGCTGCGAAACGGGTACTACGCTATTTAAAAGGAACTGAGAATTGCGGCTTAGTATTCAAGAAGACCGGGAAGCCACTAATAGAATTTGCCGATGCAGATTGGGGTTCAAATATTGATGACCGGAGATCATATACAGGTTATGCATTCAAGTTGGCAAATACAGCTATTTGTTGGGAATCCAGAAAGCAAAGAACTGTCGCAATGTCAAGTACTGAAGCCGAATACATGTCAATTTCGGATTCAACAAAAGAAGCAATTTATCTCCGCATATTTCTGAAAGAAGTAATGGGTCAACAAGATACCATAACAATTCACAACGACAATCAAGGTGCAAGATTGTTGAGCAAAAATCCAATTTTTCACAACAGAACGAAACATGGACGTTCGTCACCATTTCGTGAGAGAAAACGTCAAGGGGAAGATAATAAGGATTGAGTATCTCCCAACCACAGAGATGCCAGCAGATGTTTTAACGAAGAGTTTGTCTAAGTTAAATCACGATAAATGTATTAGAAATTTAGGTTTATTTAACATTAGTAATTAAACCTATGTTGTATTTTTTGAGGGGAAGTGTTGTAAATAGCAAATAAATACTTATAGATTTAACTCGTTTTGAAATACTCATATGTATGTTAACATAGTAGGCTTTGCCCATAGCATGCTTTGTTTATATTCATCATAGTAGCCTTTGCTTATAAGTAACATAGAAGCCTTTGCATTGATGTGTTTGTATTCTGTTGCTAGGAATATTTGAATTTTGTCTTCTCATTTTAGTCTTAATAAAACTTTCATTCTATTCACATTAAACATTTGTTCGTGCACATTATTTTGGAAGGCTATCAATTTCTCACACCATTTATTGAGAAAATTTGATTTTAGTCCTCATGACATGGCTTATCGCAATACCAAAATTTTTTAAAAAGCCAGCAGGGATGTTACTGATCACTGAAAGGGTTTACAGAAATTTCACTTACGAAAATTTCCAAATCCATTTCGGTTGAATTTCTAAAATTATTTAAAATAAGTGATTTTTGACAACCCAATTTTTTCCCAATATGTAACATTATATGGTATGAAACAATTTTGTTGGTTGTCTTTATTGAAGGAGAATAAAAACAGTTTATGCTTCACATAGAAATGCTCTTAAATGTATTTGCTCCACCTTAATTAAGTTTTTGATATATGCACTCCATATTTCTCACTTCCAGCAACCGTTTCTGCAGAGCTCACTTGCTAATGAAATATCCCATGAAAACAAATCAAGCTTCACGTCAAGCTATTTGTGTTTGATCTACCCATCATGCCTTCCTTGGGCTTGGCAGGATTTTTTGGGTGTTGGTCTCACGTCTGTTAGCTTATGTGTACGGCATAACCTAACAGGACAATGGCATGCCGTCACGCGTCATGGGTTCATTTAATTCGTCTTGTGCAGCCCTTTAGTTCGTTGGGATTGTAAATGGTAAAAATCTGTCATTTATCTGATATAGCTGTCATATAAGCCGATCTTAATATTAGGTTTCTTGCGCCTCTAAAGGGCGCAAATTTTTATTCGGCTTGACCGAAATTTTGCACGTAATATTTTGCTATGACCTCCAAGAACTATGGTAACTAAAGGGTGATTTTTTTGAGGTTAGGATTTTCATGCATTAGTATTTGACAGATCACGTGGGATTTCAGACATGGTGTCAAAGAGAAAGATGCTCAGTATGCTTTGACATTTCATCATGAATAGACTTACTAACGAGCAACGCTTGCAAATCATTGAATTTTATTACCAAAATCAGTGTTCGGTTCGAAATGTGTTCATTCACCGTAACGTTGCGTCCAACAGCATCTTTGAAAAAATACGGTCCAATGATTCCACCAGCGTACAAACCACACCAAACAGTGCATTTTTCGGGATGCATGGGCAGTTCTTGAACGGCTTCTGGTTGCTCTTCACTCCAAATGCGGCAATTTTGCTTATTTACGTAGCCATTCAACCAGAAATGAGCCTCATCGCTGAACGGTGAATGAACACATTTCGAACCGAACACTGATTTTGGTAATAAAATTCAATGATTTGCAAGCGTTGCTCGTTAGTAAGTCTATTCATGATGAAATGTCAAAGCATACTGAGCATCTTTCTCTTTGACACCATGTCTGAAATCCCACGTGATCTGTCAAATACTAATGCATGAAAATCCTAACCTCAAAAAAATCACCCTTTATAAGTACGTTTACATTGGCCACTTAAGTGCTAAATTCCGTGGTTATTTGCTGGGTTTGCCATACAAAAATAAATCCGATTTTCGCTAGATTTATTTTTAAATCTAAAATAAAAATATCTCATGGATAATCGATACAAGTTCCAAAATATGCAACTGTTTTCCAGAATCGTGTATGGATCTGTGTGATATGCGCACTCATTTATTCGCATGTACGCTTGTGTATGTCACTTAAATTACCAAAATGCATTGTAAATGGAATAGATTTCTTTTTGGATTTAGTTAAATTCAGATAATAAAAATTTCAATGTAAACGTAAACGCTATACGTGCGAATCACTGTTGAACATCTAGAGGGCGCAATTGACATCCGATTTGGCTATAATTTTGTAGAGTAGAATTTTGTTTCGATTTCCAAAATAACTATGATCTAAAACGGTTTAGTTAGATTGAAAAGAGCGTTCGGATATTAATCCGCTCCATGCCACTATGGACATACACCTAAGCCAGGCTTGTTGTGATTAGACCAATACTTACTTACGGCTCAGTAGTTTGGTGGACTGCTATGGAGAAAAAGTGAAAAATAATAGCTATACAGCAGGTTCAGAGAACATGTTGTCTTGGCATAGGTGGAGCGATGAGGAAAACGCCCACCACCAACATACAGCGGCAGTCAATGTGAGTGAGGCAGCCACTGCGGCTACGAGACTTAAGCCGATTGGGGAATGGATTGAGGATGGGAGCAGCTCATACCATCGCGGTATAAGGAAGGAAGAAGGAGGTCAGTATTGCTATTGGTATCATAAGTGACATATAGGACTTCGAGCTCACTTATGTTAAATCGGTGCGGCAAGTGAAAGTGTCTAACAGATACCGCCACTTACATGGAGACACAATATCAGATATGAACCAACTTAGGGGAGTGGAATTGAAACCAACTTAGGAGAGTGGAATTTTGTAAGTAGCACGGAATTCCTAATTTAAAATGTTCTTTTTAGAGGTTACTTTATAGTTTTTAGAGCGCACAACAAGCCGATTACTGGCTTAGGTGTATGTCCATAGTGGCATGGGGCGGATTAATATCTGCACCCTCTTTTCAACATAACCTTACCTAACGTACAAATCCTCTATTTGTGTTCCATACCATACACCTAAGTCGGTTCATGTCTGATATTGTATCGCCACCTAGGTGTCTGTTAGTCTCGAAAGTCGGACAATGGCATAGCAAAGGCTCCAACATTTCATCGCCTTCCACATCTTGTGACTTCAAACAGTCATTACAAGTACGGTCCACATCGGTCTATAACTTGAAAGAGCTCTTATATATTTGAAAAAAGTCATTGAAAGATCTTATTCCATGGGACCCACGGTGGAAGGTATATACGATTTATCCCATTCGAACTTAATGCGCTTTTACTTGTTTTAGGACTAGATTTATTTTTGTCTTTTATTTGTACTTGTTATATCTGCTAGTCGGCTTAGGGGCTGGGTCCACCAAAACATGCTTCTCTTTGCTATACCATAAATTTTTCGTGTCCAGGAAAAACTGTAAAACAGAAATCCCATTGTTACTCGTCCATACGTGCGTCCGCCACGGACCTTGTCTTGACCTACATTTCCTTAATCTAGTACACATCGCATCCTTAAACAATCTCTGGGTCCACTACGTATATGAGACTGGTTCTTTTAATGTGAGGTCAGTTTTATCCCCTAAACCCCTCAACTGTCCGTAAAATTAACCCACATTACAACAAAATCACATCACTCGTCTTTCCCTAACATCACCTCCCGTGCTTTGTTTAGTCAGCCGTTGTAAAAATACATTCAAATAGAGCAAAAAAAAAATTCAATTTCATACAAAAATTATCAATTCAATCGTTTATTTATTTACAATAAATTGTACCAATATAATTTAATCTACAATTGGGCCTTTTTGTTATACCAACAATACATTGGTTTTGTAATTCGTTTTGATTTTCAAGTAATTTTTGTCTGTTTGCGCTTTCTTTTTTCGGTCTTAAAATCTTATTGAGATTCCATTGCAGAATATTGTCCGGCTTTAGCCCATTTAATTTTCTTTATAAATATAAAAAATATAAAAAAAGTCCTTCAGTGGGATATTTATTGACTAATCGATAACAACAATAAAAAAATGTTACATGCAACCGAACTGATTCTTATAAAAATGTATGCTCTCCTAATTGGACTTTTTACTCACCGCTCTTAATATGGAGTCATCGATGTTGGCGCCAGCATCATGGTGATACATATTTGTGTCATAAACATACATACCTTTTAAGGAAAATACTCTCCTACTAAAGAGTACAAACAATTATATGTAATAAGTGTCGACTAAGGTATGTAAATATACTATTCAGTTTTTTCCCTTTTTTTGTTTGTTTGTTTTTTTCTGTTTTTACTTTTTAAATAATTGCAATTTTTGCTCATGAATATTCCACTAAGGAACAGGGGCAAACTTCTCACATATCAACAACTGCAGTCCGATTCACGCTTAAGCTCAATGATAAGGGGCCTCCTTTTTATAGCCGAGTCCGAGGGGCGTGCCGCAGTGCGACACCTCTTTGGGGAGAAGTTTTACATGGCATAGTACCTCACAAATGTTGGAGGGGAAAACCACCGATGAAAATTTTTTCTGATGGTCTCGCCAGGATTCGAACCCAAGCGTTTAGCGTCATAGGCGCACATGCTAACCTCTGCGCTACGATAGACTCCTTATTTACGGTGGCCTCCTTACTTTTTATATGCAATCCATAAATACAAATGACGAATGTGTAGGTAGTGCTATAACATACATAAAAATTTACAAAACTCTCATAATTACAAATATTTTTATGCATATATTTCAATATAGAAAAAATCATTGTTTAGCGGTAGAACTTCAAGTAAATAGATGCTAGGTGGTTTTCGAAATATGTTTGTGCGTATATTTTATCATCAACTTCTTGCATTTATTCAATTCTTATTTTCTTCTTCAAAACCACAATAGGATTAAATGGGTCTTCTATGGTGTGGGGGTCTGCTCTTTGGAGTTATTATACCCTCCACCATAGGATGGGGGGTATACTAATTTCGTCATTCTGTTTGTAACTACTCGAAATATTCGTCTGAGACCCCATAAAGTATATTTTCTTCGTTCGATCTAGACATGTCCGTCCGTCTGTCTGTCGAAAGCACGCTAACCTCCGAAGGAGTAAAGACAGCCGCTTGAAATTTTGTACAAATACTTCTTATTAGTTTAGGTCGGTTGGTATTGTAAATGGGCCATATTGGACCATGTTTTGATATAGCTGCCATATAAACCGGTCTTGGGTCTTCACTTCTTGAGCCTCTAGAGTGCGCAATTTTTATCCGATTGGAATGCAATTTTTCACGACGTGTTTTGTTATGATATCCAACAACTGTGCCAAGTATGGTTTAAATCGGTCCATAAAAATATAAACCGATCTTGGGTCTTGACTTCTTGAGCCTCTATTGGTCACAATTATTATCCGATTTGTCTGAAATTTTGTACGACGGATCCTCTCATGACCATCAACATACGTGTTTATTATGGTCTGAATCGGTCTACAGCCCGATACAGCCCCCATATAAAGGGCGCAATTCTTGTTCGAATTGGCTGATATTTTACACAGGTCTCCAACATATGATTTAATTGTGGTGCGAACCGGATCATATCTTGATATCGCTCTAATAGCAGAGCAAATCTTTTCTTATATTCTTGTTTGCCTAAGAAAAGATGCCGGGAAAAGAACTCGACAAATGCGATCCATGGTGGAGGGTATATAAGATTCGGCCCGGCCGAACTTAGCACGCTTTTACTTGTTTTTTCCTTCCCTTCTTGCATCTGGTCGTTGAACTTTTAAAAAAATTTGAAACAGTTTCCGGAATAATTCGCGATCTTGCGATTCTTTCTTGTTTTCTTTTTAAATTTCTAGCCCTACACCGCATGTATTTTCCTTATGTGAAGTCGCTCTGTTCTATTGTCCTCCTCTTTTTTTCTGTACTGCCACTGTCATTAGGGATATGGGAGGGTTCTTTCTTTTTAACGATTACCCTTTTTAATATTTCGAGCTTATTGTTATTCAAACACTTAATAACTTTTCTGTTTATTTTCCTAATGCATTTTTAAAGAATCATGTTGTTTATTCACATATTTAGCAAAACTTCACTATGTTCGATTGATCCAATTCTGGGGTTTTCGTTATTTTAATTTCATGTTCGTTCTCAAGATGGTTAGAAAATATATTTGTCTTTCTCTACGAAAAACTCAATGGAGTTGAACTTTCATTTCTTAATTTCGCTGTTATTTGATCTCCCTGTAAAAACGTTAATGTGTGGGCTTGCCGTGTCTCTTGAATCTATATACTGTCCAAACCAAATCATATCCATGTTATAGGGGTTTACCATTAGTAACATGCTCATCGATTTCAAAGGAAAAATCGATAGATATTGATGCCTTATCACTTTGCGATCTTAACTCAATTTGTGTTTGAGGAAATGTCATGAAAAATAAAATCAATTTGGTGGGTAGCTGCAAATTAATTGATATATTGAGTCCACTGTGCCTTGCACTAGAGCACTGCCACCCATAATGGGTAGTCAAAGGCACACAGACGCGTATGCGTCCCCATTGACAAGTGGTAACAAAGTTGTTGAATTAAAAAGTTAGCCTAACACTTCATAGGTGCAGACCACATAATGGTGATGAAGGTAAACAAGAACTTTTTTAATTTAATTTTATTGTTACGCTAGAATGTGTCAAATGGAGAGCGAGAGAATGTTTTGCTCCATTATAATTTATTTGTATAAAGCAATGGCGGAATTCAACATTTTTTTCATCACAAGGCCTTATTTATACATGTAAATGGAAAGTTGCCCATCAACATTCCATTAAGGAACAAGGGCAAACTTCTCACATATCTATGAGTGTTGTCTGATTCAAGTTTCAGCTCAATGATAAGGGACCTCCTTTTTATACCCGGATCCTAACGGCATGTCGATAACGAGAGAATAACCACCGCTGAATCCATCCGTTGACAACATTCTGAAATACATGAAATTCATGAGTAAAAGCTGCTTCTAAAATGACTTATTCTGGTGGCAGACACATTCCCTTCCCCATTTAAATTAATAAGGGCTGTTCAAAAAGGTAAGGTTTTCTCTTCCCATATTCCAAAGTATTGATTACAGAAGGCCTAATCCGGATGGACTTTTAGAACGTATAGGACGAAGAAAAAAGAGCCCTGTTCTTTAAATTTTATTTAAGAGATACAATATAATTTCTTATTTTTCTTTTTACACTTTAATCCCCGAAAATCAATTTTTTGAACGATACTTTAATTACTAAATTTTTAAGAACTTAATTTGCCTTCGTCAGGATTCGATCCATTGACCCTCTTACTGTCAAGCCTATATGCTATATATTGGGCAATCGCTCGCTGAAATATGGCGTAGGAACAGCATAATATGTATTAGAAATCGGCTTGCTTTATGTATGTAAAGGGTGATTTTTTTGAGGTTAGGATTTTCATGCATTAGTATTTGACAGATCACGTGGGATTTCAGACATGGTGTCAAAGAGAAAGATGCTCAGTATGCTTTGACATTTCATCATGAATAGACTTACTAACGAGCAACGCTTGCAAATCATTGAATTTTATTACCAAAATCAGTGTTCGGTTCAACAACAGTCTCAACTTCTTGTTCTTCTTGTTTTTGAGAAGTTTAGTTTGGGGCCATAACTAGCGATGTTTCCCATTTTTTTAATTCTATAAAAAAATGTATCGCACTTTGTCAAAATTGCGTTTTAGGAGTTTGACTTTCGCACGCCGAGAGGTTTTTATGTACGTTTTAGCCTGAAACCCACCCTAGTCGGAGGTAGCTCCCACAAATGTCCCAAAATTCCACTTGTGTCAAGAAAAATTTAAGTACAATACAACATCCCTTCTAACCATTTCTCCCCTCCAGTAGGTTGCTTAAAGATGGAAAATTGTCCCAAGTCAACCAACTTTTTCGCTGAGAGGGTTTCCGCATAAGTTGGGCAAAGGTACGTGCCTAGTCACGTACCTTTGCCCAACTTCATCCCACAAGTACAAATTAAAATATTAAAAACAAAACTAAGGGGACTTCTAGGTAAGAGATTTCTTTTAGAGAAACCAAGTTTAGATACTGAGTTCAAAGCGATTTTTGACTTGATAAAAATTCGCTGAATAATCAATGTTTAAAAATCGGAGATACCATTCGGTTGGGTTATAGGCGTTAGAAAGTTAAAATATAGTTGCGTCATAAGCACAATTCTTATTTAATGTCAGAAGGGCGTGGTATAACTACGGTTATGTTTTTTTTTTATAATTTAAAATAAATATTTTATCTTGGCATAGAAGGCAGCCCATATTATTTCTTACAAATCAAATTTGCAAGATAAAGTGTACAAATGATTTTTGTTACCAGAAAAAATAATATATTACAGTCAGCAAGTATATATATTAAAAAAATCTGGGGAATTATAAAAAGACTAACATATTCAGAAAAAAAGGAATGAGGTGTTTAGTTTTCCAAGAAGGGGTATTAAAACTTATTCTTGCAGTATATATCAGGAAGGGAGAGTTGATTTTCTCGTTTTTAAAATTCATTATGAAAACAGTACCAAGCATACACCGTCTATGTCATGTGATTGCAATTCAATCAATTTCAAACGTTCCCTTAGGGTGGATGATCCAAACGGTTTCTCCAACCTTATCTTCATAATGCGAAGACAAGGAACTGTTCAGTGCAAAGGGGAAGGTGGAAACCTCAATTTGTCAAGTTTGAAGATCATAAGGCTGTTACTTATCTTATCAAAGGCCTTACCAAAAAGGGTGTATAACGTAGACTTCGTAAAAATGTTTGATATTTTCTTATTCATTGTATATAAACTTGACTGTCTCATCGCATAAAATCGGACTATAGTTATAGACTCTATATAGAGGCTTTTGTCTTCCGATTTCACTTGGCACTGTGAGTTTTGGTAGATCCCTACTTAACCTTGTGAATAGTAGTGCAGATCAGACAATATTTGGATATAGCTGCCATATAGACCGATCTCCCGACATTCTGATATTGAGTATTTGGGCCATAAAAGGCGCATTTATTAGACGATTTCGATGAAATTTGAAATAGTGAGTTTTGGTAATCCTCTACGCTCTTTTGTCGAACGCTTTATAGATCGGACTATATTTGGAAATAGCTGCCATATAGACCGATCTACTGACATAGGGTATTACGCCAATAAAAGTCGAATTTGTTTCACGATTTCGATGAATTTTGAAATACCCAATTAAATGAAATTAAAATGGCCAGGTACAAATATATCTGGGAGAAATTGGATCTAATTAGATCCAAATGGATCTCTCATATCGAATAATATATACTTATATCATATGCTTTATATGCAAAAGGATGAGGTTAAAAAGAAAAAGTGAAAGCGTGCTAAGTTCGGCCGGGCCGAATTTTATATACCCTCCACCATGGATCGCATTTGTCGAAAAGAGTTGTTCTGCTATTAAAACGATATCAAGATATGGTTCGGTTCGGACCACAATTAAATTATATGTTGGAGACCTGTGTAAAATTTCAGCCAATTCGTATAAGAATTGCGCCCATTGGGGCTCACGAAGTAAAATAGAGAGAACGATTTATATGGGATCTGTATCAGGCTATAGACCGATTCAAACCATAATAAACACGTTTGTTGATGGTCATGAGAGGATCCGTCGTACAAAATTTCAGGCATATCGGCATAATTGCGACCTCTAGGGGTCAAGAAGTCAAAATCCCAGATCGGTTTATATGGCACCTATATCAGGTTATGAACCGACTTGTATTTTATTTGACATAGTGGTTGAAAGTAAAAATAAAATACGTCATGCAAAATTTCAGCCAAATCGGATAGGAATTGGGCCCTCTAAAAGCTCAAGAAGTCAAATCCCCAGATCTGTTTATATGACAGCTATATCAGGTTATGGACCGATTTCAACCATACTTGGCACAGTTGTTGGATATCATAACGAAATACTTCGTGCAAAAATTCATTCCATTCGGATAAGAATTGCTCCCTCTAGAGGCTCAAGAAGTCAAGACCCAAGATCGGTTTATATGGCAGCTATATCAGGTTATGAACCGACTTGATTTTTATATTTGACATAGTGGTTGAAAGTAAAAATAAAATACGTCATGCAAAATTGCAGCCAAATCGGATAGGAATTGCGCCCTCTAAAAGCGCAAGAAGTCAAATCCCCAGATCTGTTTATATGACAGCTATATCAGGTTATGGACCGATTTAAACCATACTTGGCACAGTTGTTGGGTATCATAACAAAACACGTCGTGCGAAATTCCATACTTGGCACAGTTGTTGGATATCATAACGAAATACTTCGTGCAAAAATTCATTCAAATCGGATAAGAATTGTGCCCTATAGAGCCTCAAAAAGTCAAGACCTAAGATCGGTTTATATGGCAGCTATATCAGGTTATGAACCGATTTAAACCATACTTGGCACAGTTGTTGGGTATCATAACAAAACACGTCGTGCGAAATTCCATTCCATTCGGATAAGAATTGGGCCCTCTAGAGGCTCAAGAAGTCAAGACCCAAGATCGGTTTATATGGCAGCTATATCAGGTTATGGGCCGATTTGAACCATACTTGGCACAGTTGTTGGATATAATAGCAAAACACGTTGTGCAAAATTTCATTCCAATCGGATAAGAATTGCGCACGCTAGAGGCTCAAGAAGTCAAGACCCAAGATCGGTTTATATGGCAGCTATATCAAAACATGGACCGATATGGCCCATTTACAATACCAACCGACCTACACTAATAAGAAGTATTTGTGCAAAATTTCAAGTAGCTAGCTTTACTCCTTCGGAAGTTAGCGTGCTTTCGACAGACAGACGGACGGACGGACGGACAGACGGTCGGACATGGCTAGATCGACATAAAATGTCACGACGATCAAGAATATATATACTTTATGGGGTCTCAGACGAATATTTCGAGTAGTTACAAACAGAATGACGAAATTAGTATACCCCTCATCTTATGGTGGAGGGTATAAAAATGGAAAAATAGTACTAGTAACGGGAGGAAACGTACGGGTAGTACCGCAATTGGTACCATTTGGTACATTCATTACAGATGTAGCTAGATGTCTGAAATTTGGCATATAGGCACAACTATGAAATTTTGGTACCAAAATTTTTACTATTTGGTATTTTCTTTACAAATGGAGCTAGAGGCCTGAAATATGGCATGCAGGTACAACTAGGAAAATATTATAGGTGACTATGATCTTTTTACAATTTGTACATTTTGGTACAATTATTGGTACCATTTACCATTTGTGTGCAGAAGGAGCTAGAGATCTGAAAGTTAGCATGTAGGAAAAACTTAGAGATATATGACGAGTGACTAAATGATTTTTCAAAATTCGAACAGTTTGGTACCAAAATTGGTACTATTTGATATATAATTAGAGATGGAGCTAGAGGTCCTAAATTTAGCACGTAGGCACAATAAGAAATAAATGATGGATGACTAAATGATCTATTCAAAGTTCGTACATTTCGGTCACAAAATTGGTACCATTATGTACTTTCTGTTCAGATGGAGCTAGATGTCTGAAATTTGGCATGTAGGTACAACTAAGAAATATATGATGGGTGACTAACTGATCTATTTAGTATTCGCTCATTTTGGTACCACATTACAGATAAAGCTAGACGTCTGAAATTTGGCATGTATGTACAAGAAGGCAATATATAATGGGTGGCTAAAGGATCCTATCAAAATATGTACATTTTGGTACCAAAATGTGCAAAATAGTACGAAATAGCTTATCAACGAGGATTGCTAAAATTATTTATTTTGACAAGCATTATCGCAGCCTTGACTAACATAAGACATGTGAGAAAACATACTAATTGTAATGTAATTGGTACCTAGAAAAAATATTTTGGGCATTTAAAAGATATTTGTTATTCGTATATTTAGGTACAAAAACATATAAAGCACTCAAAATTAGGATACGGGTACTCCTTGACAGAAAATATAAGACAGCTAGTGCATTTAGGTACTAAAGCATACAAAATTATACGTTTTAGAGTGATCTTAAGCTCTCAAAGTTGGGATACAGCCACACCTAGCCTATACATTTTGGGCGACTAGAAGATTTTTGTCAAAATCGTACACATAGATACTAAAACATGCTGAAAAGTGGGATTCATTTATAACTTGACAATATATAATGGGCGACTCAATAATTTTCCGATGTTTTGTTATTCTTGGCAACCTTACTTGGGTGTACATTTCGAAAATAAAAAAAATAACAAAAGGGTAAGAAATGGGTGAACTTTGTACAGGGCGGATGGCGGATGGATGGATGGATGGAGGTAGAATTTTGAAATTTGACTTAAAAGACATCTGGTGGAAAAGGATGAGGATTAAAGGAAAACAGTGGTACGTTCTTTACAAAAGAAACTAGAGGTCTGAAATTAGGCATGTAGATAAAACTAAAAAATATATGGTGAATTACTAAATGATTTCTTCAAAATTCGTACATTTTGGTACCAAAATAGGTACAATTTCGTACTTTTTCTACAGATAGAGCTAGAGGTCCGAAATTTAGCATGCTAGTACAATTAGAAAAATAAGATGGGTGGCTTTGATATTTTTACATTTCTTACATTTTGGTACTTTCTGTGCAGAATGAGCTAGAGGTCGGAAATTTGGCATGTACTTACAAATATATGATGGACGATTAAATTATTTTTTGTACCGAAATTGATACTTTCTTAATAGATGAAGCTAAAGGTTCGAAATTCGGCATGTAGGTACAACTGAGAATTAATGATGGATGACGTAATGATCTACTCAAAATTCATACATTTTACTACCATTTGGTACTTTCTTTTCAGCTTGGGGTCTTGCAACTTGAGGTCTGCTTGTAGGAATAAGAAATATATGATGGGTGCCCAAATGATCTATTCACCATTCGCACATTTTGGTACTTTCTTTATAGATGGGGCTAGAATTCTGAAATTTGGCATGCAGGTACAACTAGGAAAAATATGATGGGTGACTAAATAAGCTATTCACAACTCATACACTTAGGTACCATTTGTAACTTTTTTTACAGATGGAGCTAGAAGTCTAAAATGTAACATGAAGGTGTTACATGAACGAAATATATAATGGCTGATTAAATAATCCATTCAAAATTAGTACATTTTGGTACGAAAAGAGCAAAATGGTACAAAATAGCGTATCTTCTCACCTTAACAGTAAACATTGAGCGGTTAGAAGTTTTGTTTTTAATTCGTACATTTCTTAACAGAAGTGAAATGATTTCTGAAATTTTATACGCAACTATCACAAAACTTCACAATCTTATAAACTTAGCGACCACCTACGTGTTTGGGAGTCCTACACTAAAAAGGGGGTATCCAGAACAGGGGTAGTGAATCGGACCACCGGGAAGCTAGTATGCGATATATGGGAGTTTTATTTTCTAAATGTAATATGGTTACAGAATGTAAAATATTTCAAATTACTTTTGCACATTCTGCCAATTTAAGGTTGTTCATTGTTTCTTGGATTCAAAGCCCCAAGTTAAACTCTAAGATTTGTTGAATTTTTTTTTGTGTTAAAATGCGTAGAAGTATTTATAGCCAGAATGAACCCATTGTTAGAACATTAAAATAATATAATCTTATAAATATAAAATTTAATTTAGATTTTTCTTTCACGTTTAATAAATTATTAAGATAATTAAGATAATCGTAGTCTAACTTAATCCGTTTAAAGCAAATTGTCCAAGAGTTGAAAATTAATTAACAAAAACTTAAAATTTTTCAGTGCCTAGAGAAATAATTTTTTTTTTATTAGTTCAATAAGATCCTGACATCTCCTAACAGGGTGATCCTGGGATAGCTTTCAACGATGTTGTGCCAGGTATTACACACTAAGTTCCAATTGGAAATCGGTTCTCTGTTACATAATTCCAATGTCCCCCATATATGTTCTATGGGATTGAGGTTTGGAGACTGAGCAGGTCACGGCTTAGTCTGATTCCCATTGACTTGAAACCAACCCTTGCCAATTTACTAGTATGTTTCCAATCATTATCAATTTAACATTCGGTCCACAGTATGCTCCTCCATTTTTCAATTAGCCAATCGATACGCCCTTTAGCAAACTAAACTGACTGTTTCTTTGTCAGCAATCGTACCAATATGGGACTATTTTCGAATAAATTACTCTCCAACAATGGCTTGCGAATAGTGGGACCAATTATTGTCGTATTTAGCTCTTCTTGAATATATTTTGAACATGCAGTAGGGTTTTTTCGTAATGTCGCACAATTTACGGTCATCAATAGTTCATGTTTAACTTTTAAGTCCCAGTGTTTCGAGTTATTTATATATGATGTGGCGTTTGCAGTCACTTATTCGACGCACTTTACTGTTTCCTTAATTTCTTAACATATTTTTCTCGGTTTTTTGATAAGTTTTCGAAGCTTTGGCTTAATTTTTGCATTTCTTTGGAATATTGCTCTCTTAGTCCGATTATTACAGATATTTTTTGAATTATTTTATAACAATTAGAACAGTTTAATGCTAATATTCGATACTTAGTTTTAACTTATTTTGTAAAAATGTAATGCTGTTCTATTTTTTTATTACATATAATCGATACTTCTAATTTTCGAACAAGGCCATGGAAAAACCAATTGAGAAAACAATCAATGGCCTTAAATTATATTTTTTACTTTATTTTACTATCTTTAAGTTTGCTTCTCACCCTTAGAGTATCACTTAATCTGAAAGTTTATATACCACCAAATTTGTCTTGTCAGGATATGAGGTGGTACCACTCACACTATTTTGAACACAGCTGTATATGTAGTAATTGATTTACATTTTACATACACTCATAGAAAAAAGTTTGCTGAAAAAAGAAAACACTGCAGAACATTAGAAGTTAACTTTGCCGTTATTGTACAAGCAGTTCTGCTATTACAGCAGTAGTACTGCAATTTTAAAGTTGGAAGCTTACTGCTATAAAGTCTGCTGTTTGCTGAAAATTACTGCTGCTTAATTATGAAGGGGATACTAGAAGAAACAAGTAAAAGCGTGCTATGTTCGGCCGGGCCGAATCTTATACACCCTCCACCATGGATCGCATTTGTCGAGTTATTTTCCCGGCATCTCTTCTTAGGCAAAAAAGGATATAAGAAAAGTTTTGCTCTGCTATTAGAGCGACATCAAGATATGGTCCGGTTTGGACCACAATTAAATTATATGTTGGAGACCTGTGTAAAATGTCAGCCAATTCGAATAAGAATTGCGCCCTTTGGGGGCTCAAGAAGTAAAATAGAGAGATCGATTTATATGGGAGCTGCATCGCGCTATAGAACGATTCAGACCATATTAAACACGTATGTTGATGGTCGATCCGTCGTACAAAATTTCAGGCAAATCGGATAATAATTGGGACCTATAGAGGCTCAAGAAGTCAAGATCCCAGATCGGTTTATATGGCAGCTATATCGGGTTATGAACCGATTTGAACCTTTTTTGGCACGGTTGTTGAAAGTAAGAATAAAATACGTAATGCAAAATTTCAGCCAAATCTGATAGGAATTGGGCCCTCTAGAAGCTCAAGAAGTCAAGACCCAAGATTGGTTTATATGGCAGTTATATCAGGTTATGAACCAAATTTGTGCAAAAATTCATTCAAATCGGATAATAATTGCGCCCTCCAGAGGCTCAAGAAATCAAGACCCAAGATCGGTTAATATGACAGCTAAATCAGGTTATTGACCGATTTCAACCATACTTGGCACAGTTATTGGATATCGTACCAAAACACGTCGTGCAAAATTTCATTCCAATCGGATAAGAATTGCGTACTCTAGAGGGTCAAGAAGTCAAGACCCAAGATCGTTTTATATGGCAGCTTTTTACAATACCAACCGACCTACGCTAATAAGAAGTATTTGTGCAAAATTTCAAGCGGCTAGCTTTATTCCTTCGGAAGTTAGCGTGCTTTCGACACACAGACGGACATGGCTAGATCGACATAAAATGTCGCGACGATCAAGAATATATATACTTTATGGGGTCTCAAACGAATATGGGGTAACAAACAGAATGACGAAATTGGTATACCCCCAATCCTATGGTGGAGGGTATAAAAATAGAACACATGTGTAAATGTGTATCGCAGTGGATGTTTATAATCACCACTGAATATGTACTTTCCATAAACTTTTTATACCCTCCACCATAGAATGGGGGTTATACTAATTTCGTCATTCTGTTTGTAACTACTCGGAATTCGAATTTGCTGACATTTTACACAGGTCTCCAACATATAATTTAATTGTGGTCCAAACCGGACCATATCTTAATGTCGCTCTAATAGCAGAGCAAATCTTTTCTTATATCATTTTTTGCCTAAGAAGAGATGCCGGGAAAAGAACTCGACAATGCAATCCAAGGTGGAGGGTATATAAGATTCGGCCCGACCGAGCTTAGCACGCTTTTACTTATTTCTTTAAATGTAGATACAAAAGATCATGCCAGTCATTTGTACATTAGTAGAGCAATAACAAAAAATGTGAGAGAGCTTAGCCGCATTTCGAAATCAGGTAGCTTCTTTAATGCAATATTCCATAAATTAAAATTATCTCCTCCAACAAAATTTTTAAGAAATGCCTAAAGTAATCAGAGCAAGTAACAGGCAACCATAAAAAGTAGCGTTCACATTTTTTCAGCAGGCTTGTGTACTCAAAACAGCATATTTTGTTAGAAATAGCATTAAGAGGCTAATACAGCAGCCCTATGTTTGCTGAAACAGTAGTAATGTCTGCTTTCCCATTTGCAGCAGATAAAAACTGAGATTTAGCAAGATTTTAATAAAAAAATTTGGTTGAGTGTTCTGTGGTCACCATACAAAAATTGCATATTTTGAATAAAGAAATGTAATAAAAAATCCATTTCATTTAAACTTTACAAGCCCAAAACCCACCGGTGTGGGATCTTCGATTTTCCAACATCAATTTTCCAACAGCAAATTTGTATCAAATCAAAAATGGCTTGGAACGCAGTGGCTAAATTTGTTTTCTCTACAAGAAAATAATATCCAAACGCTAACATTCATTTCCCTTAACTATTTTTCGATTTCTAAACGTCGCAGCCTAAAACCCACCTGGGTGGGATCCTAATTTTGTATATTTAAAGGGAATAGAATTTTATTGCAAAAAAGTGAACATAACTGCGTTAAGATCCATAAAAGATTAAATCCAATAGTATATACAAAAATGTATACCTGTTGGATGAAGAATGTGTTCCTGTATAGCTAGGCACGCGCTTTTGCCCAACTCATACAGAATTGTGCCAATTTTTGTTCTTAAAAAACCTACTGGTGGGGGGAAGTGGTTGAAAAAGATGTTATATTTTGCTGTCTTCTTCAGTTTTCCTTTCCACAAGTATGAAATTTTGGGCACTTTCCTACAAATTATATAGCTGACCCAGTCGGGTGGGTTTTAGACCACGACGTACATTAAAATCATTGGACCTGAGAAGGTTAAGGATCTATTCGTTTTTGTTGTAATAAAATATCCAGGGAAATAACTTATAATATCCAATGCTGATATCATGTGGCAAAATATCTTTCAGTGTTTTTATTGAAAGAACAGAATTAAAAAAAAAAGAAATTCTGTAAATTTGTATGACTGAAAAGCAGAAATTGATTGTGGTATTCTTGTGAATGATTTTAGAGGACGTATATTCAATAACAGATATTCAATAGTTTTCATTTTCTTTGACATGCGCCCAGCTATTTTTTCGTTAGCCAAATACTTAGCATTTGGTTTGCAACACCAAATAAAACAGAATATAAAAAGGGCGATTTTTTAGCTATTGTCTTTTTGGCAAAACAGCTCACGCACGTTACGTGTTTTGTTTCATTGTCAAACATATTCAGTTTGGTCTATAATTTAACCATGAATCGTCTTACAAACGAACAACGCTTGCAAATTATTGAATTTGAATATCAAAGTGCGTGCTCTGCTAAGAAAGTTCATCGCGACCAAGCTCATTTTTGGCTCAATGGTAAGCAGAATTGTCGATTTTGGAGTGAAGATCAGAAAGAAGTATTGCAAGAGCTACCAATGCATCCAGAAAAAGTAACAGTTTGGGACGGTTTATGGGCTGGTGGCATCATTGGACTGTCCTTCTTCAAAGATGACGCGAATCGTAACGTAACTGTGAATGGTGAGCGCTACTGTGAGATAATATCCAACTTTTTTTTGCCTAATGCTTGACTTGCATGACATGTGGTTTCAACAAGATGGTGCCACGCAGCACGCGTAACAATGAACTTATTGAAAGGCGAGTTCGGTGAACATTTTATTTCACGTTCGGGTCCGGTTAATTGGCCGCTTGGATCGTGCGATTTAACGGCTTTAGACAATTTTTTTATTGGATCAGGTTATATGTGGGACAAATTTGAGATAAAATTGTATCTTATTGTATCAAATCGATAGATATAATTGGATCTGACCATATCAACTCTTTGTTACTCGGGAATTTGTAGGCAAGATATACATATGTATATTTAGCCCCAAATACTATTATATCTAAGGCCAGGTATAGTTATATATAGATATGAAATCCAATTATATCTACTACCAGATATTAATTTATACACCACCAGATATAATTATATATAGTTGGATATGACAGATCTAGTTGGATCTGATTAGATCCAATTATATATGATCAGATATCTTTGGATCTGTCCATATCAATTTTTTTACTCGGAAAAACAAACTTTTTAAACCAAAATTTCTTGTGTTTGCTTCATAAAGTCTTTTTAATTTCATTTTAGTTTACTATTCGAAATACAAAAACAAAGCCCACTAATTTAATCTGGACACAATTCCAATAACAAAATGAAGATTTTCCTGTATACAGATACTACTTCGAAGACATTCCTTTTCTAAAGACAACATTTAAATTCAATTCAATTTTTTATTGTATTCATAGTAATATGCAAATTTTATAAAATCTAGTGTTTTCTCCAAATGTTTATGGTTTCAAGGTATTTCCTTCTTCTGCTTAGATATGACAATTAAATTATGTGTGATTATAATGATTTTTTAACATTACGAATGAAGGCAAAAATTTTACAAGAAACCTGTATGAAATTGGTATATGATAAAATTTGCTTAACTACTTTAAATATCAACATGAGACCAGCTCAATAATATGACTATGTTCAGATAATGTGCATGTAGTGATGAAATGTTTAGATAGTTTTCTATGCTATCTTGTACAAGTTCTATGTTTGCAATTTCGTGTAACCGGGATGTTGAATAACATCTTGGTAGGTTATATATCAATTTTAGAAGTTTATTTTGTAGAACCTGAAGTCTTTTCAAGTGACAGTTCGCACTACCTATCCAAACAGGAGCAGCATTAAAAATTACTGATTGAAAAATAGATTTAAAAAAAAAATTGTTTTCGATATTTAATGATGATTTCCTATTTATAAAAGGGTACAATGTACGGATAAGAATGTTGCATTTGTTAACAATGTAAGAGATATGATCCATATACGTTTATTTAGAATCTAAAGTGACGGCTAAATATTTAACAGATTTCTTCCATTCAATATCTTTATTACGAAAATTTATGTCTATTTGAGGCAAAAACTATTCTTTTCATTTCCTTGTAAAATAAATCATGACCCTTTTGGATACCCCGAACATATGGTAAATAATCTCGAATATTCAGAACCTATATGAACTCTAAAGCATCTAGCAGTTAAAAAATCCTTTAATTTACATAACTGGAACTTTAATTTACATACGTCATGTCAGACGGAATCAAATGCTGCCTTTATATCTAACAAGACCATGCCAGTAGATTTCTGCTCCCTGAAATTTTACCTTACTGTATTCGAATAAGGGGACAACATTTTAATTAAACTTTTAATTAAACCTTCTTTTTAATATCAATAAAATTTTCTAAAGACAACATCTGAATGAAATATTTCCTAAAAACAAAATGCTGCTCAGGCCTTGGTCCTGTCGAAGTTTTTTTTTGTTTAAGAAATATTTCAATAAATTTCGATATAATATTTTCAAACGACAACAATGTCCTAAAAATTTTTTAGGACTAATTTCAATACATATTTAATATCAAAATTTTAATCCAATTTTCTTAAATGCAACCAATCTTTTCAAGAGATAAAATTACACAAACAATTATTAAAATATGAAATTCCTCATATTTCTGGTTTTATTATTTTAATTAAAGTTTTGTCTGTAGAAAAAATATTTTGTAAAAATTGTTTTTGAACAAAATATTTTGCTTGTTAGACTAAAAAACTTAAGTTAATAATAAAGTAGTTTCCCAAGAATAATCAGAAATTAAATGAAAAATGTTAAGCAGCCGGAAACACAGTTTAAAGCCCCGAAATGATAACTGTGATTAATTAACATTTTAAAATAATTGTTTCAAAAGAAATCATTTAGTTATTTTCTCTGAAATCCATAATTCGCAATACAATATCTAAGGCAATTAATTCGGAGCTCATAGTGATTAGATGTCGAAACCTATCAGCCAATAGCAAACAGCGTTGATTCTCGTAGAATTTTTTTTAGATGTTTTTTTTTTTAGATTTGTTTGTTTGGCTTTGAGCGTAGATTTGAAAAAAAAAAAATCACAAATTCTTGCAATTTTATCGTAAACTATGTTCTAACGTTTTCCATAAAGCAACTAATTTGTCCAAAAGTTCGTTTATGGCTAATGAATAGTTTTCTTGCGTTTAGAAAAGTTCTTGAAAGAAAATCAAAAATTCAATACATAGAATTAAGCATTTTTGGTTTTCTTTCAAGAACTTTTTCTACACGCAAGAAAATTATTCATTAGCCATAAACGAACTTTTCGACAAATTAGTTGTTTTATGAAAAACGATAGAACATTGTTTACGATAAAATTGCAAGAATTTGTGACAAATGACAAACGATGGATATTTTTTTATAGCTCAAAATATTATCTATTAATCTCTGCCCTGTAGAAATCCTTATTTCCTTCAGCCTTTCCTTCCTTCAGCCTGGCGTTGAAAAACTGTGACTCCATTTTTACATCCGACGGAGTGACTGCTAAAATACTAAGTTTTACCCAATAAAAAAACAAAAAATGAGTTCTTTTTAGCTACACTCTCTATAAGGCAAGAATCATCTTTTCGTGTGACCAATTCTCTTTTTCTGTAAACGAAGCAATTTTCGCTTAAAAAAATTTTTAACTTTTGCATAAAAAAGTCATAAAAAATTACTTTTTTATGCAAAAGTTAAAAATTTTTTTAAGCGAAAATTGCTTCGAAGTTTATAAATGTTTTACTACAGAGATAAAAATAATTTAGAAAAACAACAACTTTGGTGGAAAAAACGACTGCGAAAGTTGTTAATTTTCCTGCAACAATTAATTTTTAATATCAACCACCCAAAGTACAAATTTATTGTTGAAAGGCACGCTTTGCAAGCCAACATATATATGTATATCCATAAGCAAGGCAAAAAAGCATCTAACGAGCCAACGCTTGTGTTTTGCCTCGGGTGGTGGTGTTTTTGTTTTCTCTACTATTACCCTTAATAACAAATTGTAATAATTTTGGTGCCGCAGAGAGTGCATTCCATGTTTGGTAGTCTTGCACGCATTCTCTAGCCTACCAACATCATCTTTATGATGAAATAAATCAATAAGAACTGACGCACAAAAATAAGTTAAAACAAGTAAAAGCGTGCTAAGTTCGGCCGGGCCGAATCTTATATACCCTCCACCATGGATCGCATATGTCGAGTTCTTTTCCCGGCATCTCTTCTTAGGCAAAAAAAGGATATAAGAAAAGATTTGCTCTGCTATTAGAGCGATATCAAGATATGGTCCGGTTTGGACCACAATTAAATTATATGTTGGAGACCTGTGTAAAATGTCAGCCAATTCGAATAAGAATTGCGACCTTTGTGGGCTCAAGAAGTAAAATAGAGAGATCGATTTATATGGGAGCTATATCAGGCTATAAACGGATTCAGACCATAATAAATACGTATGTTAATGGTCATGAGAGAATCCGTCGTACAAAATTTCAGGCAAATCGGATAATAATTGCGACCTCTAGAGGCTCAAGAAGTCAAGATCCCAGATCGGTTTATATGGCAGCTATATCAGGTTATGAACCGATTTGAACCATATTTGGCACATTTTTGGATATCATAACAAAATACTACGTGCCAAAATTCATTCAAATTGGATAAGAATTGCGCCCTCTAGAGGCTCAAAAAGTCAAAACCCAAGATCGGTTTATATGACAGCTATATAAGGTTATGGACCGATTTGAACCATACTTGGCACAGTTGTTGCATATCGTAACAAAACACGTCGTGCAAAATTTCATTCCAATCGGATAAGAATTGCGCACTCTAGAGGCTCAAGAAGTCAAGACCCAAGATCGGTTTATATGGCAGCTATATCAGGTTATGAACCGATTTGAACCATACTTGGCACAGTTGTTGGATGTCATAACAAAACACGTCGTGCAAAATTTCATCCCAATCGGATAAGAATTGCGCACTCTAGAGGCTCAAGAAGTCAAGACCCCAGATCGGTGTATATGGCAGCTATATTAGGTTATGGACCGATTTGAACCATACTGGGCACAGTTGTTGGATATAATAACAAAACACGTCGTGCAAAATTTCATTCCAATCGGATAAGAATTGCGCACTCTAGAGGCTCAAGAAGTCAAGACCCAAGATGGGTTTATATGGCAGCTATATCAAAACATGGACCGATATGGCCCATTTACAATACCAACCGACCTACACTAATAAGAAATATTTGTGCAAAATTTCAAGCAGCTAGCTTTACTCCTTCGGAAGTTAGCGTGCTTTCGACAGACAGACGGACAGACGGACGGACATGGCTAGATCGACATAAAATGTCACGACGATCAAGAATATATATACTTTATGGGGTCTCAGACGAATATTTCGAGTAGTTACAAACAGAATGACGAAATTTGTATACCCCCCATCTTATGGTGGAGGGTATAAAAAAGGTAAAAACCCGTCTAAATTTTTTTTCGTAATACGAAATACACATTTTTTTTTTTGCCGAATTTTCTAAAATAAGTTTAATGAAACAAAAAATTTGTTTGCCCACCGGGGGACTCGAACCTGGGTTTGCAAGTCATGAATAGCATGGGAGTTTTGTGCTCTACATGATAGAACGCCCAATTTAACAACTACCTCAACTAAAGAATTTGTTGAAAGTCCACAAAATTTCAAAAATTTTGTTTGTCAAGTCTCTTGTATAGTTTTACTTACGTACTTCAACAAACAATGTCTTCGATTCAATACTAAAATTCGTTGAAAATTTACAGTTTCACACACAAATTTGGTAGTTGGTTTTTTAATAGATATTTTTTTCTGTGTATAACCGAATTTACTTTAACATTAAAATATGGCAAAGCCACGACTAACGTTCAATAGTGGAGGAAATTTTCACAGTTACTGTAAAAAAAGAGCTTAGCACCCTTTTTAGCACGCTAAATTAGTAAAATTTTAGGACTTAGAAAGACATGATGAAAATAATAAGCATATACGGCAATAGTTGGGTGCAATTTTTACCGGACATCTTTTCCGTCAAAATCGGATTTTCGATCGATTTAAATTATGATCAAAGGAGAATTTAGCGACATCATTCAAACAAAATGTTGACGGCTGTCCATAAAAATTTCTTCAAGTTTATTTGTTTTAAATATTAAATAATTATATTTGCATTTGGTTTTCAGTTTGTTTGCGTAAACTTTTATAGAAGTATGAGAAATATGAGTCAATTCCTGCACACAGCAGCGATCACAATTTTCAGTAAAAAAGTTTTAGGTATCTTTACCAATTTTACAGTAGCTGAAGAATTTTGGCAATTTTTCGATTTTATAAAAAAGAATGGGGTGTGGGCCCCCAAAAATAAAATCGTGGCTACGTCCCTGGTTGCCATGTAGACCGATCTCCCGATATAGTCGCATTTTTCCCCCGATTTCGATGAAATTTGAAACAGTGAGTTTTAAGTCACATCTACTCTCCTTTGTTGAAAGTGGTTCAGATCGGACCGTGTTTAGAAATAGCTGCCATACAGATCGATCTTTTGATATAGAGTATTGAGCACATAAATACTGCGATGAAATTTGAAATAGTGTGTTTTGGTAGACCGCAACGTTCCTTCGCCGAATTTTGTTCCGATCGGACCATATATAGATATAGTTGCCATGTAGACCGATCTCCCTCTATAAAGTATTGCTCCTATAAAAAGACAGGTCCAGGTTTCACCATATGCATTTGAATAAAGCTGTCATATAGGTTGCAGACCACGTAGCGTAGCGCAGAGGTTAGCATGTCCGCCTATGACGCTGAACGTCAGGTTCGAATCCTGGCGAGAACATCACACAAATGTCTGATGCCTCCTAATGCTGGCGAAATTTTTCAGTTACTATGCCATATTAAAACTTATCCGCAAAAAGGTATTGCACTGCGGTACGCCGTTTGAACTCGATATGTTCAAGGCAAATTTGCATTTTTTCCATAAATACCAATCTCCTGATTTAAGTTATTGCGCCCATAAACAGTGCATTCACTACACGATTTTCGGGTTTTATAGTTGTCAATCAGGTAAAACATTATAACTAATGAGATAGATTTGCGAATGATTTAAATAAACAAATTTTCGGCAGCATCCAAGACATGTATGTCTTCACTGCACAATAGTTGTGTAGACTACAAGATGGCGACAGAAATCGATTTATAATTTTGCCCGATTTTTAAAAAATTGTTATTAATAAAGTACATGTATGCTGAAATTAAATTTCTTATTTGCAAATAAGTTCATTTCGTGTGGACCTCTCAAAACGTATATTTTCATTCGTTATTGCAAGAAAAAATTCTACAATGTCTTTTATGTCACCCTGTTGCCCAAAGAAAATTTCACTTGAGCTGCGTACCTGCAAGAGAAATTTTCGGTAACGGATAGGATATGACAATGCCTTTCTTATAGTAACGGAAATTTCGCCAGAGGTCGAAAAGGCAGTGTTTAATTACAAATAGTTCGATTATGTGTGTAGCCTCCAAACATTTTAATCGTCATTAAAATTTACTCATCACTTCCAAAAATACAACTTTGTGCTTTCGCGCAAAGTGAGAGTTGTCAAATTCCAACGAGTGTCGAAATAAGCCCCGCTTTGTTACAACTAGTTACTCTTTACATTAGAATTACATTGTTCTCTTGACAAGCAACCAATCAGTTTTTCAAAGGATTTATTTAAATATTGTTTTTCCAAACAATATTTAAATAAAGAACTTGTTTTTATTATTTTAAAAATTCTAAAAACCCTGTGTTTTGTTTCCTTTATTGTCCACGCAAACAGGCAGCAATATCTTATTATGGTCCGATCTGGACAAAATTCTTCGTAGGAGTGCAAAGATCAACCAAAATTCGCTGTTTCAAATTTCATTGAAATCGGATGAAAAATGTTGCCTTCATGGGCCGAATACTCCATATCGGGAAATCGGTCTATATGGCAGCAATATTCAAATATGGACGGATCTGGGCAACATTCGACAAAGGAGTTTAGACGTGTTTCAGAACTGACTGTTTCAAATTTCATCGAAATCGGTTAAAAATGTGACTTTTATAGGCGTAATACCCCATATCGGGAGATCGGTCTATATGACAGCTATATCCATATATGTGCGAACTGTGTCACATTAGGCAAAAAGGTGTTGGGGTCTACCAAAACTCACTGTTTTATATTTAATCGAAATCGAGTGATAAATGCACCTTTTATGGTTTTAATACTCTATCTCGGGAGGTCAGGAGATCGGTCTATATAGCAGCTATATCCATACATTGTCCGATCTGAAGTGGTATACCAAATATAAATACCTTCTGGGTATTTACCCATCGCCCACCTCTACTTATGAGCGATCCTATCCATCACCTATTTCTGGAACAGCTTTGAAATAGCACTTCTTCTCTATTTACTATTAGTAAAGCTATCTTGCCACAGAGCAGGAAAACATTGAAATAGTCGTTGAATAAGTCATTTAAGGTAGTTTGTTGCCACGTATTTTTATATAAGAAATGAATAATCAAGGCGACCATACGATAAACTATGGTATGGTTAAGTTAGATTGAAAAGAGGGTGCAGATATTAATCCGCTCCATGCCACTATGGAGCTAGTAATCGGCTTGTTGAGTGCTCTAAAAACTATAAAGTAACCTCTAAAAAGAAAATTTTAATTAAGGAATTCCGTGCTACTTACAAAATCCTTAATTTTTTCCGATATCACTCCCTAAGTTGGTTCATGTCTGCTATTGTGTGTCCACCTAAGTGCCGGTATCTGTTAAACGCGAAAGCCGGGCACTGGCAAAGGAAATGCTCCAACGTCTCATCATCTTCTCCGCATGCTCTACACTTGCCGCACCGATTTTACATAAGTGAGCTCGTAGTCCTGTTATGATACCAGTACCTATACTGTCCCGTTATGATACCAGTATCTATACTGACCTCCTTCTTGCTTCCTTTCAGTAATAGCCTCGTCTTCTCACGAGCTGGATCCCCCATAGGATTTTCTCCGTCCTACCGACCGTTTTGCTGTTGCATGCGCATTCGTCGCCCACTCCGTTATCTCGGACTGCGTCGACCCGAAAGGCTTCGGGTAAACCAAGTTTATTGACGGCAATCCTCTGGTCTTCACCGCCATCTTCTGCCCTTTCATTTCCCCTTACTCCGTTATGGCCCGGCACCCAAACGATGCGGATTTTGCCATCCCCAGAGAAGGCGTTAATCTCCTTCTTACACTGCAAGACTATTCGTGATCTTACCGTCCTGATTGTTATTGCTCTTATGACAATTTTACTGTCAGTACAAATGTTCACACTCGACGTCCTCGCATTAGCACCACACACGCCCGGATCTCCGCCTGAAGAACCGTATCATGGCCATGCAGTCTAAAACAGATCCCAGTCCCTGGGTTCTCAATGTAAACCCCCAGAGGCCAAATCTGACCTCTAGCTTTGATCCATGTTTCAGATGGCAATACTAGGGTTCCGTCAATCCAAGACTATGCCGATGGCGGCATTTCCTCCCTCTCAACCTCAAGGTTCATTTTAGGTATCCGATCGGAAACCTATTCTGTTCCTTCCAGGTTTCCTATCATCGCCTCGATTATACCGCGATGGTATGAGCTGCTTACATCGCCAATCCATTCACCCATCGTCTTAAAACTCATAGCCGCAGTGGCTGCCTCACACTTAATCAGTATGTCAATGGGTCTGATATCTCGAATAGTCTCTCATGTCCTAGTGGGCGTGGTCCTAATCGCTCCGCCTATGCCAGAGAACATGTTCTCTGAACCTGTTGTATGACCTTTATGTTGCATATTTTCTCCATAGCAGTCCACTAAGCTACTGAGGCGTAAGTAAGTATTGGTCAAATCACGCTCCTGTGGAGCCAATGAACGATCCTCAGATCCAGGCTCCATTTCGAGCCTACATAGTGCTCATAATCTGTGAGCCTTCTCAGTACACTCCTGAATGTGACACTTCCAATTCAGTTTCCTGTCCAAGATCACAGCTAAGTATTTGACATTGTCAGATATCGAAATCGTCTTACTGAGGAAAAGACCACCGACCTTCCCTTGACATAGGCATACTGTTTGTAGTTGAGCAGTTCGCTGGATGTGCTATTCTTTATCATGGTGTCCACAATACGTTCCATGGTTTTTAGTAGAAAGGACGTAAGGCTTATGGGTCTGTAGGCCTTTGGTGTCGCATAACTTGCCTTGCCGGGCTTGGTTATAAATACCACCCTTGCCTCCTGCCAGGCTTTCGGAGTATATGCAAGTCATAAGGACGCTGTGAAAATTTTGGCCAGACGAGGAGCCAGATTGTCTACCTCTTTCTGTAGTAACGCCGGAAATATTCCTTCAGGTCCAGGTGACTTAAATGATTTGAAGCTCCTCAAGGATTCCTTCACCATAAATTCCGTTATTATAAACCTTCGATCAACGTCATTCCAAGATACCGGTATCTCCGTGAGTCCCTTCGTGTACTGTGGAAAATGGGTTCTCATCAAAAGCCTCAACATGTCCTCCGTTGTCTCAGCTCTCACTCCCATGTCGTCTATTAAAGTTTCAGTTTGGACATGGGTTTTTGAGAGAAACTTTTTTATCTTGACACTATCGACCTGCTCGCAGAAAAGCTTCCAGGAGGCACGTTTTGCCGCTCCGATAATCTAATTGTATTCTTTGAGCCGTGTGTAACACACATCCCAATAAAGTTCCGCTTTTTTACGACGCGCTCTGTTAAAAAGTCCGCGAACCTCTTTCCCAAAATGGGGAATCTCCCCTCCCCGGTCATCCAGGGTTTTTCTTTGGCTGATTTCCTTCCCCGAAGAGGACAACTATCTTCGAAGGACCCCACTAGTGCAGTCGTAATCCTATTGACAAGTTTGTCAATGACTTCTATGCTTGGACAATTTAAATGACCTTGCCGAATTCTTCTTCTAAGCGTGTGTAGCAGTCTCGGTGGAGGTTTATCTGGATTACCACAATCATTGGTCCTCCAGTAAATGGGCATCTTGGAAGTAGGTGATGATGTTATCGTTTGCTCCCTGTTCTTTAGACTGCATTGACTTTCCTGTCACTGCACTACCTGATGTCATCGTTTTAGGTTCTTTGCCTATCCTAGCCTTCCAAATCGTAAGTAAACGGGCTTCTTGGGAGTAGGTATGGTAACATCATCGGGTCCCTGTTCGTTGGTTTGCATTGAGACTCTTGTGCTGCCTTAAGTTTCAATATAAGGATCTTTACCCATCCCACTATTCCGAATCTTTAAGTTGGTGATGAGTCCGTCGTCGGGTTTCTGGTTGATAGGCTGTGTTGGGTCTCTCGCCACTGAACTGCCTGATATTTTGGTATTAGGATCTTTCCTTCTCCTAGTCTTTGAGAGATGCCGTGATTGTCTCGTTGTCGGCCCCCTGTTTGTTGGGCGGTGTTGAGTCACCTCCCACTGCACGGCCTGATGTCGTAGAATGAAAATTTCTGCTTATCCTAGTCTTCCCAATCTTGAAAAGACAGCTTTGCTCTCGTAGTGCGCCATGCTTTTAGTCTTAGCCAAACTTGTCACGGAGACTTGATCAATGCCAACCTCAAAGAGAGTTTCTTTCTCCTTCTCCTTCCTGTGGAAGACCTCCCACTTCTCTGCTCTATCTCTGGATGAAGACCGTAGCCTTTGTGAGCTGAGGGATATCCATCTTTCTCACCAGGTCGAGCTTTGTGCCCTCCCAGGGAGCGTGAATACCTCTGACGAGCTGTTTGACGGTATCAATACATTCCGCCGACGCAAAACGCAGCGTAAAGATGTCCCCTCTAAACTCGCAGCTCATCAATTGTATGGGTGGACCCTCTACAGAGTTCCACACGTGTTCAAACATCCGTTAACCAGATCCTCCACTTGGGACCGATGATCTGGTGGAAGCCTACCGGATGCACAGCCGATATTGATGACTGCATAAGTCAGCTGATCTCTGTTGTGGTTCCTTGCCAGTCTGGCGTAAGAGGGCAGCTCCTTACCACTATCAGCGGCCATCTTCCCCTTCCGTGATGGCTGTGACCTCCTATTGGAAGTCATAGTCCTCCATGAAGACTCAGGGGCCGTGCGCTTCCTCCGTTCCTGTTCCAACATTGTCTACCTCCGCAGGACACTGTCTGGAGTCTCCATTGCGGGATGGCTGGCTTGGTTGTCCTAGAGTACTTGAAAGGGGGAGCTCTTTTTCTTCTTCAGTATTTTAGCAGTGTTATGCTTTTCGGGAGATATGACTTTTCCAGCTTTCGTAGAAGTGCCTGGAATGTCAGTTCTATCCCTGCACTTTCGCCCGATTACGCTGCCGGTACAAACTCCTCTGTCTCCTTCGTCGTTCACCGGATCGCTTTCTCGGTCTGCTTGTGAGCTTAGCAAAGCCATCGCTCACTTCTGCCGTCATCCCGATGCCCTTACCTTTCGATTCGGCTGCGACACAGTCGCTGTCTGTATTCGAGTCAGAAACACCACCTTTACTTAAAGGCTGGGGACGAACTTTGCATCCCTCTGGTTTATCCGTCTCTTCCTCATTTATTAGTCTGACTACTAGTTGTGCGTTTGAAGCATTACTCTTGACTACAGGTGCCTAGGCACCCACACCTATAGGAGGGGAGGACAACATACTGCGGTCTGACGCCACCACTGCAGATGTTGAATCTTTGGAGTCCATTTCTAGCCTACTCCAAAAGGCTTTAACATTTTTTCGTAATAGGTAGTACCTATTCCGAGATACGAATATATATTAATTTTTTGTTTGAGGAGCGAAATATAAACACGTCCGCTTCACTCAACGGCTACATTTTTGGGTATTAAAACGTACTAAATGGTATTTTCTTTAAAGTTTGAGCTAGAGATTTAAAATTTGGGTTACATGTACACTAGAGTGTCCCAAAAAACAGTGTTTTTTGGAAACGCATAACCTCCATTTTTTTTCTTTTGATCTTGTTAAGCGAAATACGAAATATTATGACATTCGGTTAACGACAACACGTGCCACAACGTCTTGGAATTAAATTTGAGCACAAAGTAAAAATTTATATGGCACTTTTTGTTAATTAAACACAAGTTACACCTGGAACCACTACCTTGGCAGCTAATAGTGTACCGATCGACTCAGAATTACTTCCTAGTTCGATCTAGCCACGTTTACACTTATAAGGCCGTAGTAGCTACATATTTCGATCTTCTCGAAATTTGGTAACGATTGTTTTATTAAATGTCATCACACCTCTGCTCAATTTTATCAAAATCGGTTCATATGCGCATATAGTCCACAAACAATATATAAAGTTCTCAGACTTACCACAAAGTGATCCAAAGAGTTCCTCTTTCGTAGGAATGTAACGTTTGCTGGGGGGTGAATCATTTTCTCTGCCTGAATTCGCGATCATCCTTGAATAACATACTAGTGTGATAGCAAAAATGATGTTAAATTTAAATAATGCTTTATGTGTCCAGCGACAACATATTTGCAATGATTAGAATTATTTCGAAACGATCCAGAGGTTGTAAACTAATTCATATTAACGCACAAAGTTTAGTTAATAAAATTAATGCATTTCCAATTTTTTTTACTAACTCTGATATTGATTATCTCTGTGTTACTAAGACCTGACAGACAATACATTAGTAATGGCTTTCTAGACTTGGATGAATATTCTTTACACAGAGCTGACAGAATCGGACATGCAGGCGGTGCTGCAATTTATGTTGAAAATAGTACACACGCATGGATTTTACTGGCCTCTACAATGGAATATTTGTTTCTACATATTTCGAATCGGGATCATCAGTAGCTTTTGGGTAATTATCGGCCGAACAAACGTGTTTTTTTGAACCGTTTATTGGTATTTTGCGACGTCTTTCTTAATCACATAGTGATATTATTATAACTGGGGATTTGAACTCTGATTTATTGGTTGAGAAAACAATGATTGATGAATTCAATTCTTTTTGCCTATACGCGGTGAGTGACACTATTCCAACGCATTTTAGTCGCCGCAATACGTTGGTAGACTTATTCTTAGTAAATTCTCCCGAAAACTGTTTACGTTATGATTAGCTTTCTACTGCTTCATTCTCAAGGCACGATATTATTTTTCCTGAGTATGACTTTTCGTTGGTAAAGTCTAAAGAGCATACCACATATCGAGATTTTAAGAATATGGATAATTACGGACTGACTGTGGATGTCGCCGGAAGAGAAGGGGATAAAATTTATTACATTGATGGTGTAGACAACAAAGTTGATTATCTTGAGCGAAATATTGTGAACCGGTTTGACTGCTACGTACCTCTGAAAAGGAAAGTTGTTAACCCAAAGAATCAGCCTTGGATGAACAAGCAGATTTTAGACCTAATGGCACGAAGAGGGGAAACGCCTTAAAACAGACCAACTCAAGGATATATATCGCTAACTAAAAAGGAAGTACTACATAATTCACGAATGTTAAAAATCGAGCTCTATCGTGAGCAGTTTGCCTCCGCCCTAAGATACAAAACGATGGTGGTGTGCGAAAAAACAAATTGGATCGGGAAGATCCAATTTTAATACTGAATTATTTGGTGATCTCGATGATCTTAAGCATAAGTTAACTAACATTGACGTTTCGGATCTTAATGTGATTGATTTTTTAATCACATCAACCTACCCAGTAACCCAGTATGGTTTTGTAGGCTGTAGATTCTCCAAAGTCGTTATCTTCGGGCCTAGATGACATAGATCTACGATATTTAAAGTTTCCTATGCCATACATACTTCCATATAAATATTACAAATATTTTCAACAACATTCTAAAGACATGTGTATTTCCAAGGTGGTGGAAGCATGCAATAATCGTTCCTATACCCAAACAAAAAGATGAATACAGACCTTAGACCCCAGCGATATTATCCGTTTTATCCAAGGTCTACGAAATAATTCTCCACAAACTCATTAATGCTTTTATTTCCCGAAATCAGCTGTTGACTGATAGGCAAAGTGGGTTTAGGGCAAAACGTAGTTGTATGACGGCACTTCTTGATGCAGTGGAGTTATATTCGGTCTTGTATTGATAACAACTGTATATGCTTCCTACTCCTTCTTGGCCACTCCAAGTTATTTGAAACAGTGTGTCACGATGTTTTCATCTCGAAGCTGAGAAATTTCTTTAGCTTTGGCCGCGAAACTAATGTAATCTTACTTGTCTGAAAGGACACAATCTGTTTCCGTGAATTGTAAGAGTTGCATTCCTGACACTTTTGCGCGTAGTCTTTCAGGGTTCGACCAAGACCTTTGCTTTTTTTCTCTCTTCGTTAATGATATTGTTAATGCGTCCGGTTGTGATATACACAACTATGCTGATGCCGTCCAACTTTGTATTTCTAGTACTATTGATGGCATAACTCCATGTATTGGTGACATAAATGAAAACCTACGTCTTATAAGCAAGCGGGCTGCGGTAAATGGTCTTCAACTTAATCCTAGGCAAACTAAATGCTTGGCGATATCGAGACGTAAATGACACACAGCAGAAATCTTGATAAATTGTCGTGGAAAATACATATAGAATCTACTATTGGCGTTGTTTATGGCATGGTACGTACTATGTGGCCAACCCCAAAACCCATACCTTATGGTATGGGTTTTGGAAATCTTTTACAATTTCGTTCGATTTTGACATTACACAAGCTGAACCTGAGTACTTGAACTAGGGTTACCTTGGCAACTCTATGGTAAAGCTTGATATTTTTGAGGTTATACGTACTCAGAACGTTTTGACATACGAGCGCTATTTCTGTCGTTTACAGTAACTTAAAAGATTTATCTCGCCAAAAAACTGAAATTAAATCGTGATCCTTTTCGTGCGGTTATTTTTTACAACTTTCGAAATGGATTAACTCATCAGCAGTCCACCAGTAAACTTGATCGATGGTACGGTGAATTCGACCGAGGTCGTAGTTCACTCCAAGATGAATTTCGCGAAGGTTGTCCAAATTCAGTAGTTGTTCTAAGAACCAATAATGCTGTGCGGCAATGATATTGCAAGATCGTCATTTGACCTATCGTGCAATTGGGACAACCTTAGGCATTAACGGGACCATCATACATTCAATATTGCATGAACATTTGGCCGTCAAAAAAATTTTTTCCCTTAGGATCCCACAATTGTAAAAAATTCGTAAAAAAAGGCTCGTGTCGATGGGTTGAAACAAATGCTTCAAAAATACGATCGCGGTGCTTCGAAACACGTCTATGACATCGCGACAGGTGATGAATCGTGGATTTACGCGTATGGGCCCGCAAATAAACAGCAGTCGACTGTATGGGTGTATCAAGATGAGCCAAATCCAACAAAAGTTGCTCGCGCACGAAGCACTTCCATGCAAATGATCACCTGTTGTTTTGGAAAACCTGGACACGTCGCAATGGTACCACTAGGGCAACGCAGAACAGTCATTTCTGAGTGCTACACAACCATTTGTTTGCCAGTTGTCTTCTAAGAAATCAGGAAAACTAACCGCCGAAGATGGATAACTCTTCACCTCGACAATACGAGTTCTCACACATCGGCTCAAACAACAGCATTTTTGGGCACTCAAAACATCGATTGGAGTCATCCGCCGTATAGTCCTGGCTTTGCTCCGAATGACTTCCTTTTATTCCCGTATGTAAAAAAAAATTAGAAGTCAACATTTTTCGACACCTGAAGAAACGGGTGATGCGTTCATAATGCATGCTGTGGAGTTACCTCAATCAGAGTAGCGAAAGTGCCTCGACAATTTTTTCAAACGTATGCAAAAGTATATTGATCTTAATGGGGAATATTTTGAGAAACAATAAAGCGATTTTCGATGATTAATATTTGTTTTTGGTTTCCAATTCCGAAAAAAAGGCAACCTCGTACGATAGATTAGATCTGATCTGCGGGTTTAACGTTATTACACCGATAAGATATCGATACCCAATTTCTGAGAGGCAATTTTTCATAAATACTGTTTGTCTTTGGAACAACCTCTAACCGAGAATGAGATCAATTTCAAGTTTTTCTGTTTGCAAAACTAACCTTTTTAGTCACTTCGCTTGGCTACCATTATTGTGAAATAGTTTTTACTTGATTTAAAGACAAATTTCTATTAACATTTTTGTATTTATTTAGTTTTTAACTTATTTCTTCTTCTTTCCATTCTATTATTATTTTAAGTTACATAATCTTCTTATATATAAACATCAATTTGTGTTTGTTTGCCGGTTTGCCGGTTTGCCCGCTGCGCCTTCCTTTACTTTATATGGAACAAAATTATCATTTGAATATTTATTTTCGACATTTAATGACCTTTTAGTTAAATACCATGCTATATATCGCAAAAGCATCTCCGAATCTCATATGATCTTTACAGGTCTATGAATTTTCACAGGGTTTAGGGTCATCGACGTTCGGGTGTAAGATATACTCCATTATTAAAAGTCATTATTTCAGCTCGATATGGTCGTGATGTTCGATTTAGGGGTGTTTTCGGGAGTGAGGTGGTCCCTTAGACTCTTGGTTACTTTAAGGTTACTTTAAGAGAGCACACAAAATTTCGCTTAAATCGCACCACCCATCACCGTGATCTGGCATTTCTGAAAATTAGTGTAAGGAGGATAGTATTTTTTTTTCTAAAACAAAGTTTTTAATATATATCCATAACATCTTTCCAAACGAATACATTTTCCTAAAATTTTTTTCTATAGAGAATTTTCATTAAATATTTTTAAAGACAAAATGTTAACCCCTTACGCTGGACTCTCGATTCCCTTGTCCAATTTGGATGACATTTCATATATTCATAATTTAAAACATTTATGTTGACGTAGTAGTTTTTTTAAATTTTTCTAACAAAAACTTTTTTAAAGAAAAATTAAAAAAAAAAGACATTGTGAAAGTTTTTAAAGAAAAAAATCTTTTTATTTCCTAGGCCACAATTTATTCACAACAACAAAAATAATTTTTGTGTTGTGCTTCCTTGCCACTCCGTCGAAAGGGGGAGCCGCCTAACCTTTCTCATCGACCATCTTCCCCTTACGTGATGGCTGTGGCATCCTTTTAGAAGTCACAGTCCTCTATGAAAACTTCTTTGCAGTTCCGACTTTGCCTCCCTGCACAGGACACTGTCTGTTAGCTTGGTCTTCCCAGAGTACTTGTAAGCGAGAAGCTCTTTTTCTTCTTCAGCATTTTAGCAGTGTTATGCTCTTAGGGAGATCTGATTCTCTTTCCAGCTTCCGTAGAAGTGCTTGAAATGTGAGTTCTACCCCTTTTAGCATGCTGCGATTCGGCTGCAATGACTGTTTCATTGACACTGTCGCTGTCTGAATCCGAGTCGGAAGCACCACCTTTTCTTAAAGGTTGGGGATGAACTGTGCATCCCTTTGGTTTATCCGTTTCTTCCTTATTAATTAGTCTGACGAATAGTTGTGTAAAACATTAGTAGGAATGTTTTATATGAATTTATATGAATACTAGCTGAATTCTGCACGCTCCAATAAACCTATTTGGGGATGTGGGGCCGAGACGGCCCCTTTGTACTTGGATCCAATTTTTAATATCATATTCGTACTCTACGTTGTACCTTTCATTTGTGTCACATACTGTCCCGATATGTACCCTTTTGATTCTGAGTGGGCTTTTGGTGGTGATATTGATTATCTCTGTGTTACTAAGACCTGACAGACAATACATTAGTAATGGCTTTCTAGACTTGGATGAATATTCTTTACACAGAGCTGACAGAATCGGACATGCAGGCGGTGCTGCAATTTATGTTGAAAATAGTACACACGCATGGATTTTACTGGCCTCTACAATGGAATATTTGTTTCTACATATTTCGAATCGGGATCATCAGTAGCTTTTGGGTAATTATCGGCCGAACAAACGTGTTTTTTTGAACCGTTTATTGGTATTTTGCGACGTCTTTCTTAATCACATAGTGATATTATTATAACTGGGGATTTGAACTCTGATTTATTGGTTGAGAAAACAATGATTGATGAATTCAATTCTTTTTGCCTATACGCGGTGAGTGACACTATTCCAACGCATTTTAGTCGCCGCAATACGTTGGTAGACTTATTCTTAGTAAATTCTCCCGAAAACTGTTTACGTTATGATTAGCTTTCTACTGCTTCATTCTCAAGGCACGATATTATTTTTCCTGAGTATGACTTTTCGTTGGTAAAGTCTAAAGAGCATACCACATATCGAGATTTTAAGAATATGGATAATTACGGACTGACTGTGGATGTCGCCGGAAGAGAAGGGGATAAAATTTATTACATTGATGGTGTAGACAACAAAGTTGATTATCTTGAGCGAAATATTGTGAAGCGGTTTGACTGCTACGTACCTCTGAAAAGGAAAGTTGTTAACCCAAAGAATCAGCCTTGGATGAACAAGCAGATTTTAGACCTAATGGCACGAAGAGGGGAAACGCCTTAAAACAGACCAACTCAAGGATATATATCGCTAACTAAAAAGGAAGTACTACATAATTCACGAATGTTAAAAATCGAGCTCTATCGTGAGCAGTTTGCCTCCGCCCTAAGATACAAAACGATGGTGGTGTGCGAAAAAACAAATTGGATCGGGAAGATCCAATTTTAATACTGAATTATTTGGTGATCTCGATGATCTTAAGCATAAGTTAACTAACATTGACGTTTCGGATCTTAATGTGATTGATTTTTTAATCACATCAACCTACCCAGTAACCCAGTATGGTTTTGTAGGCTGTAGATTCTCCAAAGTCGTTATCTTCGGGCCTAGATGACATAGATCTACGATATTTAAAGTTTTCTATGCCATACATACTTCCATATAAATATTACAAATATTTTCAACAACATTCTAAAGACATGTGTATTTCCAAGGTGGTGGAAGCATGCAATAATCGTTCCTATACCCAAACAAAAAGATGAATACAGACCTTAGACCCCAGCGATATTATCCGTTTTATCCAAGGTCTACGAAATAATTCTCCACAAACTCATTAATGCTTTTATTTCCCGAAATCAGCTGTTGACTGATAGGCAAAGTGGGTTTAGGGCAAAACGTAGTTGTATGACGGCACTTCTTGATGCAGTGGAGTTATATTCGGTCTTGTATTGATAACAACTGTATATGCTTCCTACTCCTTCTTGGCCACTCCAAGTTATTTGAAACAGTGTGTCACGATGTTTTCATCTCGAAGCTGAGAAATTTCTTTAGCTTTGGCCGCGAAACTAATGTAATCTTACTTGTCTGAAAGGACACAATCTGTTTCCGTGAATTGTAAGAGTTGCATTCCTGACACTTTTGCGCGTAGTCTTTCAGGGTTCGACCAAGACCTTTGCTTTTTTTCTCTCTTCGTTAATGATATTGTTAATGCGTCCGGTTGTGATATACACATCTATGCTGATGCCGTCCAACTTTGTATTTCTAGTACTATTGATGGCATAACTCCATGTATTGGTGACATAAATGAAAACCTACGTCTTATAAGCAAGCGGGCTGCGGTAAATGGTCTTCAACTTAATCCTAGGCAAACTAAATGCTTGGCGATATCGAGACGTAAATGACACACAGCAGAAATCTTGATAAATTGTCGTGGAAAATACATATAGAATCTACTATTGGCGTTGTTTATGGCATGGTACGTACTATGTGGCCAACCCCAAAACCCATACCTTATGGTATGGGTTTTGGAAATCTTTTACAATTTCGTTCGATTTTGACATTACACAAGCTGAACCTGAGTACTTGAACTAGGGTTACCTTGGCAACTCTATGGTAAAGCTTGATATTTTTGAGGTTATACGTACTCAGAACGTTTTGACATACGAGCGCTATTTCTGTCGTTTACAGTAACTTAAAAGATTTATCTCGCCAAAAAACTGAAATTAAATCGTGATCCTTTTCGTGCGATTATTTTTTACAACTTTCGAAATGGATTAACTCATCAGCAGTCCACCAGTAAACTTGATCGATGGTACGGTGAATTCGACCGAGGTCGTAGTTCACTCCAAGATGAATTTCGCGAAGGTTGTCCAAATTCAGTAGTTGTTCTAAGAACCAATAATGCTGTGCGGCAATGATATTGCAAGATCGTCATTTGACCTATCGTGCAATTGGGACAACCTTAGGCATTAACGGGACCATCATACATTCAATATTGCATGAACATTTGGCCGTCAAAAAAATTTTTTCCCTTAGGATCCCACAATTGTAAAAAATTCGTAAAAAAGGCTCGTGTCGATGGGTTGAAACAAATGCTTCAAAAATACGATCGCGGTGCTTCGAAACACGTCTATGACATCGCGACAGGTGATGAATCGTGGATTTACGCGTATGGGCCCGCAAATAAACAGCAGTCGACTGTATGGGTGTATCAAGATGAGCCAAATCCAACAAAAGTTGCTCGCGCACGAAGCACTTCCATGCAAATGATCACCTGTTGTTTTGGAAAACCTGGACACGTCGCAATGGTACCACTAGAGCAACGCAGAACAGTCATTTCTGAGTGCTACACAACCATTTGTTCGCCAGTTGTCTTCTAAGAAATCAGGAAAACTAACCGCCGAAGATGGATAACTCTTCACCTCGACAATACGAGTTCTCACACATCGGCTCAAACAACAGCATTTTTGGGCACTCAAAACATCGATTGGAGTCATCCGCCGTATAGTCCTGGCTTTGCTCCGAATGACTTCCTTTTATTCCCGTATGTAAAAAAAAATTAGAAGTCAACATTTTTCGACACCTGAAGAAACGGGTGATGCGTTCATAATGCATGCTGTGGAGTTACCTCAATCAGAGTAGCGAAAGTGCCTCGACAATTTTTTCAAACGTATGCAAAAGTATATTGATCTTAATGGGGAATATTTTGAGAAACAATAAAGCGATTTTCGATGATTAATATTTGTTTTTGGTTTCCAATTCCGAAAAAAAGGCAACCTCGTACGATAGATTAGATCTGATCTGCGGGTTTAACGTTATTACACCGATAAGATATCGATACCCAATTTCTGAGAGGCAATTTTTCATAAATACTGTTTGTCTTTGGAACAACCTCTAACCGAGAATGAGATCAATTTCAAGTTTTTCTGTTTGCAAAACTAACCTTTTTAGTCACTTCGCTTGGCTACCATTATTGTGAAATAGTTTTTACTTGATTTAAAGACAAATTTCTATTAACATTTTTGTATTTATTTAGTTTTTAACTTATTTCTTCTTCTTTCCATTCTATTATTATTTTAAGTTACATAATCTTCTTATATATAAACATCAATTTGTGTTTGTTTGCCGGTTTGCCGGTTTGCCCGCTGCGCCTTCCTTTACTTTATATGGAACAAAATTATCATTTGAATATTTATTTTCGACATTTAATGACCTTTTAGTTAAATACCATGCTATATATCGCAAAAGCATCTCCGAATCTCATATGATCTTTACAGGTCTATGAATTTTCACAGGGTTTAGGGTCATCGACGTTCGGGTGTAAGATATACTCCATTATTAAAAGTCATTATTTCAGCTCGATATGGTCGTGATGTTCGATTTAGGGGTGTTTTCGGGAGTGAGGTGGTCCCTTAGACTCTTGGTTACTTTAAGGTTACTTTAAGAGAGCACACAAAATTTCGCTTAAATCGCACCACCCATCACCGTGATCTGGCATTTCTGAAAATTAGTGTAAGGAGGATAGTATTTTTTTTTCTAAAACAAAGTTTTTAATATATATCCATAACATCTTTCCAAACGAATACATTTTCCTAAAATTTTTTTCTATAGAGAATTTTCATTAAATATTTTTAAAGACAAAATGTTAACCCCTTACGCTGGACTCTCGATTCCCTTGTCCAATTTGGATGACATTTCATATATTCATAATTTAAAACATTTATGTTGACGTAGTAGTTTTTTTAAATTTTTCTAACAAAAACTTTTTTAAAGAAAAATTAAAAAAAAAAGACATTGTGAAAGTTTTTAAAGAAAAAAATCTTTTTATTTCCTAGGCCACAATTTATTCACAACAACAAAAATAATTTTTGTGTTGTGCTTCCTTGCCACTCCGTCGAAAGGGGGAGCCGCCTAACCTTTCTCATCGACCATCTTCCCCTTACGTGATGGCTGTGGCATCCTTTTAGAAGTCACAGTCCTCTATGAAAACTTCTTTGCAGTTCCGACTTTGCCTCCCTGCACAGGACACTGTCTGTTGGCTTGGTCTTCCCAGAGTACTTGTAAGCGAGAAGCTCTTTTTCTTCTTCAGCATTTTAGCAGTGTTATGCTCTTAGGGAGATCTGATTCTCTTTCCAGCTTCCGTAGAAGTGCTTGAAATGTGAGTTCTACCCCTTTTAGCATGCTGCGATTCGGCTGCAATAACTGTTTCATTGACACTGTCGCTGTCTGAATCCGAGTCGGAAGCACCACCTTTTCTTAAAGGTTGGGGATGAACTGTGCATCCCTTTGGTTTATCCGTTTCTTCCTTATTAATTAGTCTGACGAATAGTTGTGTAAAACATTAGTAGGAATGTTTTATATGAATTTATATGAATACTAGCTGAATTCTGCACGCTCCAATAAACCTATTTGGGGATGTGGGGCCGAGACGGCCCCTTTGTACTTGGATCCAATTTTTAATATCATATTCGTACTCTACGTTGTACCTTTCATTTGTGTCACATACTGTCCCGATATGTACCCTTTTGATTCTGAGTGGGCTTTTGGTGGTAAGGGAGACGTTCAGCCCCATGTCCGATATGAAAAATTATACAGCTTACTTCTCCTTACGGATCTATACCCACAAAATTTGTGAATATTTTAGGAAAATCTATTCAGCCGTGTTTGATTCCATACTGAAAAAAATTTACAAACTCACCAACACAAAACCGTTTATATATATATATATATATAGAAGATCTATATACTTTTCTATGAGAATGTAACCACAATATAGTTTAAAAAAAATGTTTATAAATATATTTAAGTAGTAGAACATTTATTTTTTCAAATTTTTAAAATCAATACTTAATAATTAGTTTTTACCTTAATTCTTTGAAAAAGACGCCTTAAAATGTGCAGCTGAAAATCAAACCGGCCATTTGGACAAGCTTGGTCTAAATAGGTATGTAGGAAATCTTTATCTTTCTAGTGTTAAAGACAGTCTAACCATAGTCGTCCGTCCTTTCAACAGATAGCCGAAATCACGATCGTGTTCGAAAGAATGAGGCTATCCGCAGATTCTTCTTATTGTTGTAGGTCGTTGGTTGTTGAAAATTGGCCATTTGGTCCAGATTGATTTTAGTTTATAATACTAAAAAATTTAAAGTTCTTTAAAACTAGAAAGACCAAGATTTGTTACATAACTAGTTAGACCAAACCGGTCACAATGACCGGTTTGATTCTTAGGTGAAAAAATTTAAGATTGAAAATATTGTTTATGCTATGTTCTTTTAACAATACTATTCGGTGAGAATAGGACCCTCTCCGCCAGTTCTCGGGGACGGATGGTGCGATTTAAGCGAAATTTTGTGCGCTCTCTTACAGTAACCTATACAAATTTGGTATCACAATAATATGGGACTCATATGAAAAGTATTTAAGGTTAGAATACGTTTCAGATATCCAATTGTCGGACCAAGTGTTTGAGTGACCACCGCATCCTCCAACCCCCAAAACACCCCTAAATCGGATATATTTATCGATCTTGGCAATATGGGACTCAAATGCAATGTATTTGCGAGTAGAATACGAATCTGATATGCAAATGCGAGACCAAGTGTTTGGGGCGCCACCCCTCCCAAAAAT
This sequence comes from Stomoxys calcitrans, assembly GCF_963082655.1. Lineage (NCBI taxonomy): Eukaryota > Metazoa > Arthropoda > Insecta > Diptera > Muscidae > Stomoxys > Stomoxys calcitrans. The sequence goes on along the minus strand of NC_081553.1, from coordinate 147,486,842 downwards.
ACCACCAAAGAGGGCAAACTAACTAGTAAAGCACGAATCTAATATCAATATTCGGGAAAGTGTCTATGGGGTCACCCCACCCCAATAAAACCCCCCAAATAAGACATAATTGCTGACCATTGCAATATGGGGCACAAATAAGAGGTATTTTAGAGTAGAACACGAATCAGGGCCAACTCACTGAGTGGTCGCCCCATCCCACAAGACACCCCCCAAATCGGACATATTTGCCGACTATGGATATATGGAGCTCAAATGAATGGTATTTGAGAGTAGGCCAAGAATCTTATATCTACACTCGGTACCAACTTTCTGGGGGACGTCCCACCCCCATAACAACTCTCAAATAGGACACATTTACCGACCACGTCAATGTGGGGCTCAAATGGAAGGTATTGGGGAGTAGAGCACGAAATTGATACCCACCAATTTTCTGGGGGGCTACCCCTTCCCACAAACAGCAACTATTTACTGACCATCTTGTTTGAACCGTTGAGTGGAGCGTACGTTTTGTTATTTCGCTCCGCAAAAATGTTTCACCCGGGAATAGGCTTAAAATAGACTCCAAAGACCCTACAGCTGCGGCGGTGGTATACGCATGTTATCTGCTACTGAAACCTCGACTGGTGGAGCGTCTACTCCAGGCTCCACTAGGCGACAGACGACTGATCAGCAGTATCTTTTGACGAAGACACCTGGTTCCAATCTAAAGGACAAGGCCGAACCTCTTCTATCATCGCATGCCTATAATTTGCCTGGGTCATAGGCCTTCCCTGGCAAACCAACACGCTCTTTAAGAGGTTGTTATAATAAAAGGCGCATCACTCTCAGGCTTATTGAGAGGCTTGGTGCGATTGGTCCTCAAACTCTCACTTAATTGAGCTTGGGGATTCGTTGCACAGGCTACCCCAAAGACTACACGTCCAGATTCGGAAACTGCACCGTAGTCAGCCAGAAGGCTGCGGTCACCTGAAGGACATCCCATCCCCAAAAGATCTAGGGCGAATAATAATAAGATGGGTCTAAGGACCTTTGCTAATGTCGCTTAGGACAGAGTCGTGATGGCAGTTGTCGACAAGGGAGAAGAAAAGGACTGCATACCTAGGAATAATTGAAGTGGGATAGTCAATGGACTTTCATCAGTGTTCTCCAATGTTCTTGCGGAATTTCGTGGGTCTCCTTCAGTTTGTGACAATGCAGGCTGGTATCGGGACCGATACAAACTAATTCCCTTCCCAACGCACAATTGAAATGAATCGCTGTGCGCTAAAAAAGAATGGCGAGATCTGTCCACGTGCAGCACTAGATTTTGTCAAGAATGAAGATGTTCCTTCTCGACCAATGACGCATGCTTGGATACCAAGGATTCCCTCAGTTCCTGAATCGATACTTGGAAGGCTAAGGGAATGCAATCCCAATTTTTCAAAAACCGACTGGTTGTATCCTAATGACTCAACAAGTTGAAACCGACACAATCGAGACAGGAGGGGACGGCATCAAAACGGGACCCGACAAGCCCTGTGTGGATGGGTCATCTGGTTGCATTGGGCTCAAGGTGAGCTACAGCGGGGAAGGGCGGAACTCAGAATGTACTTCGGCAGCAAGTAAGTCATCTAAGGAGGAATCGTCCACACCGCAAGTGTCCTGAAGCAGAGTGATTCCACTGCATTCTCACCTGCCGCTGGATGCGTACGGAAGCTCATCATGACAAGATCTAACGGCGGAATCAGAGGACGAGGCTAACACAACAGTGGTGAAGTTTCCACCATTGTCAAGCCGCTTCGGCGGCACTAAAGGTACTCCTGATGGCAGGGGATTTGAAGTGTTTTTTATACAGGAACCATGGGAGTGAGGAGCAATGGTTCGTCGACTTGGAATTCCGAGATTTACACTACTCAAGAGTACGGGGAATGGGAGACACAGAGCCTTTATTTTTGCAAAAAGTAGTCTAAATGTTTTTCTTCTTCCCTCGCTAAGCGCTGAGGAAGAGTTGTAGCCAGTCTTGAAATAAATAAGTCTCATTACTGGCTGGCTTAACTATATATGGCACACGATTCAGAGATGTAGGGACGAAGAGCATCATTACAAGAAGTGATGCTAATGCACAACACCAGATATGGGGAAGTTCGGATGTAAACGAAAGGGGTGACCTGCTTATCGAATATATTATAAGTTGCAAACTGACGATTTGTAATAAAAGCGATAAACCGAACTTTATTACCGGGGACAGGCCAGAGGTACTAGATATTACCTTCGTATTGGAAGATATAATCGCAAGAATATGCGACTGGGAAGTGTTGGAAAACCACAGCTTCTCTGATCATCGATATATTAGTTTCAGCCTTGGAGAAAGTACTGCAGAAGTGGTTAATCGGCTAAACAGAAGAAAAGCGGATTGGGTTAAATTTCTGCACAAATTCTGCACGTCTTGAACTACTAAACCAGAAAAGGACAATGGTCAAGTGGATAACGAAGGCCCTGAATGATTCGGTTGTGTCGGCATGTCCTATTGCCAAGCCAAGGGGCAAACAGCGAATGCCATGGTGTACCCCAGAGCTAGTTAGTCTAATGAAGAACTGCAGACACAAGAGCCACACAGGATTAGGACATCTATAAAGCTGAGCTAAAAAAAAAATATAGGGGTGAGCTGAGAAAAGCTCAGAATAAATTCTGGGTGGAATTCTGTAGTTCCATGGAGGATACATCTGAGGCTTTTAAGCCAAGGAAGATTCTGTCCTCAATACCTATTACGGTGGGTATATTCAGATGTCAGAGAATGTATGGACAATGTCTAGTGAGGAAACACTCGTTGATATACATTTCCTGGAAAATTCTGCTCCGGACAACGTGGCGCCAGAAGAGGTTGTCACTGGATTCGTCGTAGGTTATTAGGGAAATCCTGTCTGCCATCCTTTTATGCTGAAGACTCTTGAGAGGTTGATAAAAACATATCTTAGGGCAAAGATCCCTAGAGATCGCCTGTCACAGCAACAGCATGCATATAGTGAAGGAAAATCCACTGAAACAGCTTTTCACGACCTAGTCGGCTACATAGACGGTTCTATCGCTGTCAAGGAATATACAATAATGTGTGGGCGTTGGAGTTTCTAGGCATCAACTCTACCGTAAGAAATTTTATTAATAACTTACTTACTAAAAGATGCATTACGGCAGACTTGGGATCTGTGGATCTAAAAAGGTGGGTCAGCAAAGGAACTCCTCAAAAAGGAATACTGCCTCCTCTACTTTGGAATATAGGCATGTTATTGTCTCTGAAACAAAAAGCTGGAAAAGTGGTGGCGTTTGCTGATGACCTGGCAATTGCGGATAGGGGAAAGCTTCCCAGCACTCTAGGAGATATACAGCAAGCTCTAAGGGCTACTGAAAGAGGTCTAAGTGTAAATCCGTGAAAGACAGAAGAAGCTCTTTTCAGCAGCAGATACAAGTTGCCTACAGTGGCACCTGTTTCCTTGGGAGGGGAGAATGTTCCATTTATAAAAAGCGCAAAATACCTGGTTGTTTTGCTGTACAGGAAATTGAACTTCTAATCCAACATTTTGGAAAGGGCAAGAAAGGCAACCATTGCCCTGTACACCTGCAAGAGAGCCATTGGCAAAAGTTGGGGGTTTAGACCGCGTGTCATGCATTGGGTATATACTGTAGTTGTCACACCTTTAATGCTATTGGGTTGCCCAAAAAGTAATTGCGGATTTTTTAAAAGAAAGTAAATGCATTTTTAATAAAACTTAGAATGAACTTTAATCAAATATACTTTTTTTACACTTTTTTTTCTAAAGCAAGCTAAAATTAACAACTGATAACTGACAGAAGAAAGATTGCAATTACAGAGTCACAAGCTGTGAAAAAATTTGTCAACGCCGACTATATGAAAAATCCGCAATTATGTTTTTGTGGTCTGGTGGACGGCACTTCAAAAGACTACCTACTGTTCAATACTCATCCAGATCCAAAGGACGGCTTGTTTGTGCATCACAGCCGCATTGAGGACGATACCATCTGATGCACTGAATTTAATGCTACATCTAATTCCTCTGGACATTGTGGCTAGAAAATTGCTGCGACCACTGCCGTGAGTCTAAGAATCTTTCTCATCGGTAATGTGGCGGCTACGGGCACTGTGTTATCCTTGCTACAGTGTCCGATGTTCTAGGCAGTATGGATTACACCCTACCTGAGCCGCTTATATAGACTTCTATACTGATGGTTCTAAACAAGACGACCAGCTGTGCTTTCGAGTGTACCCTATAGATCTAGAACTGTCATATCGAATAGATTACCCGACCATAACAGTGTGTATCAAGCGGAGATACTTGCAATCAAGGAAGTGGAGGAATGGCAAGGATATTATGTCATAACAACTGCCTGGCTATCTGAGAAGACAGAAGGCAGTAGTTAATCTCTGGAGAACGTATTTCTGAACACAAAAACCGCTCTCGACTGTCTCGACATGTTTTCCGATTAGACAATGACCCGTCATGACAGACACAATAACTGAGACGCCTGTTTTTGCCAATGACAGCAAAGCATTATACCACTTCAAGTCTATATTAGGCCACATAGTTTTGGAATGCTCACAGCTAGGGTATTTCCTAGCGTCGCAAACTCGTCCGCTTTACAATCCTCTGGGATATCTCTGTGGCCCAGCACTCAGAACAGGGGAATTTTGAACGGTTCAGTCATCCAGTTGAGAGATCTGCGACAGTCGAAGCGGTTTTTGTGTTCAGAAGTACGTTCTCTAGGGATTTAATGGGTGCCTGGCTGTCTGAGAAGATATTAATGCCAATCGTCGTAATGAAATTATATCCTAGCCATTCCTTCACTTCCTTAGTTGCAAGGATCTTCGCTTGATACACACTGCAGAGGTCGGGTAACCTTTTCGGTTAGACCAATTCTAGATCTTTAGAGTACTCCCCAAAGCCCACCTGGTCGTTTAGTTTGGAACCATCCGTATAGAACTCTATGTAACTTCTATTATCAGGGATATCAATCGGCTCTATCAGTAATAGTGGTACAGTATTTTTTATCAAACTGCGGCGCAGGTGGGGTGTAATCCACACCGCCTGGAACATCGGATATTGTATCAAGGATAATACAGTGTCCGTAGCCGCCACATGACCAATGAGAAAGCTCCCTTAACCTCACGGAAGTGGTCGCTGCAATTTTGGTAGCCACAATGTCTAGAGGCATAAGATGGAGGATTAAATACAGTGCATTAGATGGTGTCGTCCTCAGTGCGACTGTTATGCACAAACAAGCCATCCGTTGGACCCGGTTGAGTTTTGAACAGTAGGTGGACGTTTGAAGCGCAGTCCACCAGACCACAAAAACATATAGCATTATAGGTCTGACAACTACAGTATATACCCAATGCATGACACGCGGTCCAAAACCCCCAACTTTTCCAATGGCTCTTTTGCAGGTGTATATGGCAAGAGTTGCCTTTCTTGCCCTTTCCGAATTGTAAGATTTGAAGTTTAATTTCCTGTCCAGCAAAATACCCAGGTATTTTGCGCTTTCTGTAAATGGAACATACCCTCCAAGGAGACAAGCCCAAATGGCGTTTAATGCAGGCACCTTTCACGATGGCTTAATCCTGCAGGGTTCTTAATCCCGGGTGAAAACGATGCGTCTACCAACGCCTCCATACATAGCCGAAGCTAGCATGAGTACCAATTCGAATTCACATTGAGTGGATATGCGAGGCTTGGTTAGGAGCAGAGCACTGTCCAAACCTCTTTCCGTTCTATGGGTCACGGCACCCGGTTGAGTACATGTAACTTCACACCGAGCATCGAATTGCCTATCCTGCGATTTAATGTGTTAAACCACAGCCACCACGTTGCTTCCAACTGGGGCCTCACCAATAGTCAGGCTGGATCCAAAGTTCCAGGGGCTCCTGAATCCCGTGGTATCTGATTAAGGACTCTGGTTCGACCACGTAGTCCAACTTCTACCAGTTAAACTTCAGACAGTTCCGGACTGGTCACCTTATGGGATGATGCTCCATCCCGTAGCAACATGTCATTCAGAAACAGTCGGAAGTCAAGGGGCATAACCCAAAATGACTCAGCACAAGTCCGAGCCAAAACAGGAGTGCCACCGAAATATTCACACACACGGTATACAGTATGTTAGTCACGAGGAATAACATCGACACCGTGTTAAAACTTTCAAAACATCAGAAATCCACACACACCCACTCGACCAGCTTCAAGACTTCATGGTCCAGCCATCGTCAGCTCACCGACTCAGCTCGATGCCGCCTACTAATTGCTCATCCTTACATCGTCATATCGCTTCACACGTCCATCACCACATCCATCTCCTCACGACCAGCTCCGAAACTTCATGGTCCAGTCATCTTCAGCTCACCGACTCAGCTCGATGCAGCCTACCAACTGCAAATCCATCCGTCGTCCCATCCCTTCACCTGTTCTCCCTGCCTTCCTTCCTACCATCCCCATCTTACACCACATCACTACGTCTATCAGCTTTTAATACCACTTTGAGTCGTACCCAGGAAATCAATGGCTAAGGAAATCCGAAAACAACACGATAACTGGGTAGCTTTAATATTCCACTTCAGACCGTGGTGGAGAGCTATTATATACTTTTCACCTAAATGGCGCCACATTGTCCATTGGAGAATTTCACGGGAAATGTGTATGAACGAGTAGTTCTAGTGTTTCCTCACTAGACATTGTCCATACACTCTCTGCCTTCTGAATATACCCCATCCTAATAGGTCTCGAGGGCAAAATCTTCCTTAGACTAGAGGCCTCATATGTATCCTCCACGGAGCTGCAGAAATTTTCCCAGGATTTTCATGAGCCTTTCTCAGCTCGACCTTTTTTTGTATATTCTTAGCTCAGCTCAATCTTGTTGTGCTCTTGTGGCTTTTGCTCCGTTAAAGAGTTTTGTGAGGTCCTTCCTTAGATCAACCAGCTCTGAGGTCCACCATGGCGGTCGCTGTTTGCCCCTTGGCTTGGCACTAGGACATGCTTACACAAGCGAGTCATTCAGGGCCTTCGTGATCCGCTTGATCACTATGTCTATAGCCTCCGTAGTTTCCACTTCCTTTTCTGTTCTAGAAGGGATAGTCGTGCAGAATTTGTGCCGAAATTTATCCCAATCCGCCTTTCTTCTGTTTAGCAGAGGGACCACTTCTGCAGTATTTTCTCCAAGGCTGAAACTAACATAACGATGATCTGAGAAGTTGTGGTCATCCAATACATCCCAGTCGCATATTCTTCCACTTATATCTGCCTATACAAAGGAAATATCTAGTGCCTCCTGCCTGTTCCTGGTAATAAAGGTCGGTTTATCCCCTTTACTCCAATCGCCAGATTCCAACTTATAATATATTCGATAAGCAGCTCACCCCTTTCGTTGACATCCGAACTTCCCGATATCTGATCACTTCCTATAATGAGGCTCTTCTTCCCTACAGAAGCGGTTTCAATCAGCGACTTAAGGTTTGAAGGCGCATCTCTGAATCTCTGAGCCAGCCTGTAATGAGACTTGTTAACTTCAAGGCTAGCTACTACTAAATCATCAGTGCTAGCGACGGAAGAAGGAAAGCATTTAGACTACCTTTGCAAGAATACAGACTCTGTGTCTTCCATTCCCCGTTCCCTTGAGAAGTTTAAATCCCGGAATTCTGAGTCCACGAACCATTCTTCCACACACCCATGGTTCCTGGATAAGAACCACGTTAAATCCTCCTGCCATCAGGAGGACCTTTAGTGCCGCCGAAGCTGCCTTACAATAGTATGATATATACAGTTCAAATGAAAGGTATTTGAGATTAGAAAACGAATTTGGTAATCAATATTGGGGCCAAGTGTTTCGGGGATGCCTCATTTCAAAAGCTCTCCTCAAACTAATGGCAATATGGGGCTTAAAAAAATGTTATTTGAGAGTAGAGCATGATGCTGATATTTTTTAGGGCTATGTTCTCAGAATTTTGCAATACGTTTTCTTCTACATCTACCACAAAACACGCCGATTTTGGGCGAAATCTGATCAGGTTTGGATATAGCTCCCACATATATGTTCGTGCGACTTGGACTTAAATTACAATAATGTGGTCATTTGCTAAACGATTATCGCGAAATTTACTTTAAAGGATTCCCTTTCGACTCCCGGCATTGCTGTTGAATTTCATAAAAAACGGTTAAGATTCACGAAACAGATTACCCTAAGATCTGCAGCCGGACGATATCCGATTGTATAAATCAAAAAAGTTTACGTAAACAACCCACATACATATCTGTATATCATCTCCATTTGCGGTACTTTTGAGGTTTTATTTGGCATTTGACATTTTCCGTACATAGTGTAGTAGATGTTAGGGAATAATAGATGTTATCATAGCAATAAGACAAGGAGCAGAAATTTCTTTGAAAATGCAAAAATTAATAATTGTAATAAATTTGTAAAATATATCCTCACGTGAAATTGAAAAGAAATTGTTAGAAAACCACATCTAACGGATTTTTTAATTAAAAAAAATCTTTTTACTTCCTCAGCCAATAGCTTTCATAACATAAAAAACAATTTTCATAAAATTTTACGACCTTAATGGTCATAATGCAAAGAAAAGTGGATTTTAATGACTTTGACATAAAACCGCACCTACTCTCGAAAGTAGTAGGCTTATCGCCATTCATTTTTTTAACATAGCAACCATCAAATGCGACAGGACTCTAAAACGGTTTCCAGAAATCGCACTCCTAAGCCAATTTTCCTCCAAAACATGACCTTATATGATGGTAAATTTGTATTAAGTTTTATTCGTTCATTTTACGCTAATCCAAATTTCATTAGAATACTTCTTTCCTAAGTCGAGCTATAATTTTTCTATGACATTTCTATTCCTAAGTATTTTTCTACCCATGCATCGGTACGGGTAGAGTCGAAAAACTCATAAAAATTGTGAGCATTAAATAATGTAAAATACTTATTCCAAATAAATTAGCCAATTTTTAATGTGCATATTTTGCCCATTAACATTCCACTAAGGAACAGGGGCAAACCTCTCACATATCAATGAGTGCAGTCCGATTCAAGTTTTAAGCTCAATGCTAAGGGGCCTCCTTTTTATAGCCGAGTCCGAAGGGCGTGCCGCAGTGCGACACTTCTTTGGGGAGAAGTTTTACATGACATAGTACCTCACAAATGTTGCCAGCATGAGGAGGAGAAAACCACTGTTGAAAATTTTTTCTGATGGTATCGCCAGGATTCGAACCCAGGCGTTCAGCGTCATAGGCGGACATGCTAACCTCTGGGCTTCGTCGGTTAATTTTAATCTAATTTGGTTAAATTTTGATTAGAAAAGAAAAAAATTGCAAATTTTTAGTAAGTTTCACTCATCTGTAATTAGTCGCAAATAGTTCATAAACTTGGTTTTAGGAAGTCATTTCACTTAATCTAGTTTCTTCTTAACAAGTTATATATTCCTATAGCAAACAACGTTTTTATTTGCCCAATATAAACATGTTGTTTTGTTGAGTTCAACTCTTGCTACAAATCTATATTCTTCCCAATTTTCACTATATTGATTTTCCCAAATTTGAGTATTATTGAATACGTTTAATTGAAAAACAAGTTTTAATTAAAAATTTTGCTTAAAATAAACTTAGGTTGACAGATTTTGTATTTTTGATTAAATCCATTTACTTTCAAACCTATCGTAAGTGAAGGTGTATTTTAAACACGTTGTTTGTCAGTCATGGAATATTCAATCGATTAAAACGCAAAATATCATAATACAAGAGCGTTTGATTTGTTTGTTTCACTTTGTTCAGATTGATTTTTGTTAATAAAACTAAACAATTTTAAAACACTTAAAAATTGTTTCTGTTACTACGTTTCTGGGTACCGACTTTTCGGATATTGCGCTTATTTAAAAACGCGTGCAAGGTTTTAATATTTTTTATACTACACCACTACCATCTTACAAGGAAGAGAGATCTCTTGAAAAGCATACCGACAACTCAGAGTCACGTAATGATTCGATTTAGATATGTCGGTCTGTCCGTCCGTCTGTCTGTGTGTCTTTCTGTCCATGTTAATTTGTGTACAAAATAAGTACAGGCATATAGCTTCCATATATATATTCGTCCGTTTTGGACTAGTACTGCAATATTATCGTCATTTGTCAAATTGGGCACGAAGGCTTCCCTATGGTTTTTCTGGTCACTAGTGAACTTCATAAAAATCGGTTCATATATAGACAAAACTCCCATGAACATATATATGTAGCCCGATTTTCACTTCTATGGCCTTTGCAAGCGCATTTATCAATCGATCTTCTCAAAATTTTTCACAAGATTTTAATAAAATTTTTATAGGAATTTTTTTCTGTAGCATTAAATTTTAATGAAATTTTTTCCAAACATAAAATTGAATATTTATTTTGTGTGCCTGGTATGGCTGGCCAATGAAGTTGTTATTATACCCTCCTCCATAGGATGGGGGTATACTATTGGGTTGCCCAAAAAGTAATTGCGGATTTTTCATATAGTCGGTGTTGACAAATTTTTTCATAGCTTGTGACTCTGTAATTGCATTCTTTCTTCTGTCAGTTATCAGCTGTTACTTTTAGCTTGCTTTAGAAAAAAAAGTGTAAAAAAAGTATATTTGATTAAAGTTCATTCTAAGTTTTATTAAAAATGCATTTACTTTCTTTTAAAAAATCCGCAATTATTTTTTGGGCAACCCAATAATTTTGACCCCATAAAGTATATATATTCATAATCGTCGTGACATTTTAAGATGAACTAGCCATGTCCGTCCGTCCGTCTATCAGTCGAATGTTCGCTAACTTTTGAAGGAATAAGGCTAGCCGCTTGAAATTTTGCACAAATACTTCTTATGGGTTTAGGTCGGTTGAGACTGTAAATGGGCCAAATCGGTCCATGTTTTGATATATCTGCCATATAAACCGATCTTGGGTCTTGTCTTCTTGAGCCTCTAGAGGGCGCAATTTTCGTCCGATTTGACTGAAATTTTGCACGCAGTGTTTTGATATCACATCCAATCACTGTACTAAGTATGGTTGAAATCGGCTCATAACCTGATATAGCTGCGATATAAACCGATATTGTGTCTTGACTTCTTGAGCTTTTAGAAGGCGCAATTCTTACCCGATTTGGCTGCTCGTGGTGTTTTGGTATCACTTCCAACATTTGTGCGAAGTATTTTCCATAACTTGATATAGCTGCCATATAAACTTGAGCCTATAGAGAGCGCAATTTTCATCTGATTTGGCACACATTTCGTACGACGCCTTCTCCCATGACCTTCAATATACGCGTGCATTATGGTCTGAATCGATCTAAAGCTTGATACAGCTCCCATAAAAAGCTATCTCCCGTTTTTGCTTCTTGAGCCCCGAATCGGACTATAACATCATATAGCTACTCCTCCTTCTTTGTCATTATTCATTATTCTTTGTTGGCCTAAAAAGCGATACTGCGCAAAGAAATCGACAGATGCGATCCATGGTGGAGGTATATAAGATTTGGCACGCTCTTACTTGTTTACGTTCTTATTTTTCCCCAAAGGGAATGAATATCGCAAGAAATGAAGGAATTTTTGAAATTGCCAGACTACAGATGGGATTTGATCACATGCATGTCAATTGAAAACGTTTCTTAGGTAGCTAGTTTAATCATCAGTACAATGATGCTGATCCTCCCATCTGTCGGGCCATCAGATCGTAGCATGTTAATTTGTAGCCTTGAAATTAGATCTACATATCAATTTGGAATATGGAGACTTTAATTTCTGCTACCCCAAGCTAATCCCTTCAGCCGTTGTACAACATATTTTCATGTGTCATCATCGCTTTCCATTTTTAGTGATTTCAAGGTAATTGGCTGGCTTTTTCCAACATCGATGTGTTACGGTTCATACACACCAACAATGTTGATGATTTTTTAAACCGCTGTTGTTGTTCTTGCGTTTTTTTTTTTGTTCGGCCGGGCCGAATCTTAGAACCCACCACCATAGATTCTGCTTAAAGCTTATACAAAATTAATTTAGTTGAAGAGCATAAGCATACCAAATTTCTGTCAAGCCAGAAAAAATTAAAGCTTCTAGGAACCGAACAAGGATAATCGCGAGACCGGTTTATATGGGAGCTATACCAGGTAATAGACCGACCAGAACACTATTTGCAAATTTTAACTTAATCCGTTGAAAATTGCGGCTGGCAGAGCTAAATATGTCAAATCGTTAGATCGGTTTATATGGGAGCTATATCAGGTTATAGACAGATTTGGACCGTACTTGGCACAGTTGTTGGAAGTCGTAACAGAACACCTGTGCAAAATTGTAGCTTAATCGGACAATATATGATCGGTTTATATGAGAGCTACTAGCTGAACCGGGCCCGCTACGTTACGCCTTCTTTTACTTTATATGGAACCTTTAAATATATATTTGAATATATATTTTCGTTAATTAAAGAGCTTTAAGTGAAATAACATGCTACGAAAATGGTATATGCATATCGCTTGACTAACAGTATAAGATTATAAGTGCCTTTCTCTGCATCCCATATGATCTTTATTGGACAACGAATGTACTCGGAGGTTTTAATGTCATTTAAGTTTATATGTTAGATTTACTCCATTCTTAAAAGACTTTATTTCAGTCCGATATTCTCATGATGCCCGATTTTGAGGTGTTTCTGGCGCTGAGGTTGTCCTCCGTGCTCTTCTCTCAAATACCATTTGCCATTGCTTTAAGTAGAATTTATAGGTGTCCCCCAATTACTTGGCCAAAAATTGGTTATCAATTTCGTTTTCTAATCTCAAATACCTTTCATTTGAGCCACATACTGGCAGGGTGAGTAAATTTTTACCATTTCGGGGGTGTTTTGTGGAAGGGGCGGTGCCCCAAATACATGATCCCACATTTGGATATCAGATTCTATTCTACTCCCAAATACCATTATTTGAGCCCCATATTGCGATGGTCAGTAAATAATTGCTGTTTGTGAGGTATTTTGGGAAAGGGTAGACCCACATCAATTTCGTGCTCTACTGTCCAACACCTTTCATTTGAGCCCTACATTGACATGGTTGGTAAATATGAAATTTAGGAGTGTTTTGGGGAAGTCCCCCAAACACTTAGCCCTGAAAATATACCAGCATCCTGCTCTATTCTCATAAATGTCTATATCATTTACTTGAACCCCATATTGCCATTAGCCTCGAAGTCCTTTTTGGTGGTTGTTATTAGTCTACTCCCAAATACCTTTCATTTGAGCCCAATATTTCCATAGTCGGCAACATGATCGGTTTGGGGGTGTTTTGTTGGATGGGGATTGCCACTCAGTGACTTGGCTCTGAAAATATATATCAGATTCGTTTTCTATTCTAAAATACCACTTATTTGAGCCCTACATTGCAATGATCAGCAAATACTTCCTATATGGGTGGTGTTATAGGGAAGGGGTGTTCCCATAGAGACATTTTCTCGAATCTTTGAGAGTAAAGCACGAATCTGATATCAATAGATTCGGCTCAAATACCTTTTATTTAACCCCATATTGCCATGATCGGTAGATATGTCCGATTTTAGAATGCTTTGGAGGTTGGGGTGGCCGCTCAAACAATTGGTCCGACAATTGGATATCAGACACGTTTTCTAATCTTAATTACCTTTCATTTGAGTTGTCGTGATTGGTCTATATATTGGGTTGCCCAAAAAGTAATTGCGGATTTTTTAAAAGAAAGTAAATGCATTTTTAATAAAACTTAGAATGAACTTTAATCAAATATACTTTTTTACACTTTTTTTCTGAAGCAAGCTAAAAGTAACAGCTGATAACTGACAGAAAAAAGAATGCAATTACAGAGTCACAAGCTGTGAAAAAATTTGTCAACGCCGACTATATGAAAAATCCGCAATTAGTTTTTGGGCAACCCAATATATATATTTGGTAGGCTTTGGGGTCGGACGACCTCTCTAGGTACACCAGTCGAATTTTAGATACCAAATAGTCAAATCGGACAAAAATTGCGGCCTCCTGGGGCTCAAGAAGTCAAATCGGCAGATAGGTTTATATGGGAGCTATACCAGGTTATAGACCGATTTGGATTGTACTTGGCACAGTTGTTGGAAGTCATAACAGAACAACTATTTCAGCCAAATCGGACAAAAATTGCGGTTGCCAGGGGCTCAAGAAGTCCAATCGGGAGATCGGTTTATATGGGAGCTAAATCTAAATCTGATCCCATATGGCCCATTTGCTATCCCCAACGACCTACATATAAGATATCTGTGCAAAATAAGGTATCTGTGCAAAATTTCAAGCGCATAGCGTTCGACTGCTATCGTGTGTTCAACAGACGGATGGTCACGGCTAGATCGATTCAGAACGCAGAGACGACCAAGAATATGTATACTTAGTGGGGTCTTCGTCGAACATTTCGAGGGGTTATAAACAGAATCACTAAAAAAGTTAGCTTTGATCGATTTGATTTCTCTCAAAATTTTCTAAAGACAGATTTCAAAACAGATTTCGCTAAAGACAACATTTTAGTGCAATTTTTTCAAATGACATTTTTAAAACAAAGTTGAAATGCATTTTTTTCTTAAGACAAAATTCAAATTAACCTTTTTCCTAAGACAAAAATTTAATGAAATTTTTGCTTAAGACATCATTTTAATAAAACTCTATTTTTATACCTTTCACCATAAGATGGGGGTATACTAATTTCGTCATTCCGTTTGTAACCCCTCGAAATATTCGTCTAAGACCCCATAAGATATATATATTCTTGATCGTTAGGACATTTTAAGTCGAGCTAGCCATGCCCGTACGTCTGTCCGTCTGTCGAAAGCACGCTAACTTTAAATGGAGTAAATCTAGGCGCTCAAAACTTCGCACAAACGAACGCACACGTGTGACTATGCTATCGTCGTCATATAGTTCATACAGCTCGTGGTGCATACGTAGCCTATATTCTCCATTGACGCAAACTGGTCCATATATTTTACGAAGAATTTTTCTATCAAATACTCCAAACACTGCCTCATCTGCTATCACAAGTACCCATGCCTCAGAACCATATAAAAATACGGGTAGTATCAGTGTCTTGTATAGTGTAATCTTCGTTTGTCGAGAGGTGGTCTTGTTTCTAAACTGCTAACTTAATTCAAAGTAGCATCTGTTTGCCAGTATTGTTCTTCGCTTAATCTCAAAACTGGTGTCATTCGTTTCGGTTACGGCGGTGCCGAGGTAGATAAAGTTACTAAATATCCCAGACCCATTTTCACTATGCCAGACCCATTTTCACTGACTCTTTTTCAATTCTTCCAAAGGCTGCATTTACTACTTCCGGTGACCGACCTATGATGTCGATGTCGTCGGCATAGACGAATGGCATGTGTTCTCTTGTGATTTGTGTGCCATATCTATTCACATCTGCATCTCGTATAATCTTCTAGAGCAGGATATTAAATAGATCACACGATAGGCTGTCTCCTTGTCTGGAACCTCGCTTGGTATTGAATGGTTTGGAGAGATTCTTTCCTATTCTTACTGAAAAAATTAATAAGACCTGCAGAGTCTTATTAATTTTGCAGGGATACCAAACTCAGACATGGTTTGAAATACCTTTGAACGTAAAATGGTATCGAAAGCGTCTTTGTAGTCAACAAAGAGATGGTAGGTGTTGATTTGTCTTTCTCGAGTCTTTTCCAGGATTTGGTGCAGTGTGAATATCCGGTCCAGTGTGGATTTATCAGGTCTAAGGCCACATTGATAGGAACCAATTATCTCATTAACTTTAGGTTTTAACTAGACACTAGAAGTTGGGTAAGATGTTATTTCCATATCCTAAGCATGCTATCTGTGTCAGTTACCAGATTTCCTTCTTTGTCTCTGCAGGAGGATGTACCAGCTGATTTGCCTGAAATTGAGAATGTAGTGTTTTGTTATGACTTTCAACAACTGTGCTAAGTACGGTTCAAATCGGTCGGTAACCTGATATAGCTAACATAGAGGTTAGGTTAGACGTTTTCGCCCCACCACAGGAACAGAAGAAGGAAGATGCCTTCTAGTTCCTACCGTTGAACCATCCATATCGCTATAAACAGCCCAATAACTTGCGAATGTTCACATCCGCTAAATCAAACAGGTTCTCAAAACATGAGAACCTTAAGTGGAACTCCTTCTGACTACTAGTGCGGGACACAAACAGAAGGTGTTCTATAGTTTCTTCTTCAACAATGTTCTCACAGCTTCTTGCAAAAGTCGTTTCTGGCAACCTACAGTCTATCAGCATGTTTTCCGATTAGATAGTGACCCGTCATGACAAACACAATAACTGAGACGCCTGTTTTAGCCAATGACAGCAAAGCAGTAGACCTCTTCACGTCTAGATTTGGCCACATAGTTTTGGAATGCTCACAGATCCCTCTTTGTGACCATCTGTCATTCGTTGTTCTTCGGTCCTGGTCTTGAAAATTTAGCTTTAATGTCGCTAGAGGTATACCCAGAGATTTCGAGTATCCCTGGAATGTGTAGGGTAGTTCCTAGTCTCGCAAGCTCGTCCGCTATACAATTCTCTGAGATATCTCTGTGGCCCGGCACCCAGAACTGTTGAATTTTGAACTCTTCAGCCATCTTGTTGAGAGATCTGCTACAGTCGAGGGAGGTTTATGTGTTCGGAAATACGTTCTGCAGAGATTTAATGGCTGCCTGGCTATCTGAGAAGATATTTATGCCAATCGTCATAATGACATTATATCTTACCAATTCCACCACTTCCTTAATTGCAAGAATCTTTTTATACCCTCCACTCGAAATATTCGTCTACTCGAAATATTCGTCTGAGACCCCATAAAGTATATATATTCTTAATCGTCGCGCCATTTTATGCCGATCTAGCCATGTCCGTCCATCTGTCTGTCCGTCTGTCTGTCTAAAGCACGCTAACTTCCGAAGGAGTAAAGCTAGCCGCTGGAAATTTTGCACAAATACTTCTTATTAGTGTAGGTCGGTTGGTATTGTAAATGGGCCATATCGGTCCATGTTTTGATATAGCTGCCATATAAACCGATCTTGGGTCTTGACTTCTTAAGCCTCTAGAGTGCGCATTTCTTATCCGATTGGAATGAAATTTTGCACGACATGTTTTGTCATGATATCCAACAACTGTGGCAAGTATGGTTCAATCGGTGTATAGCCTGATATAACTGTCATATAAACAGATCTCGGGTCTTGACTTCTTGACTTCTTGAGCCTCTAGAGGGCGCAATTCTTATCCGATGTGAATGAATTTTTGCACGAAGTACTTTGTTTTGATATCCAACAACTTTGCCAAGTATGGTTTAAATCGGTGTATAACTTGATATAGCTGTCATATAAACCGATCTGGGATCTTGATTTCTTGAGCCTCTAGAGGTCGCAATTATTATCCGATTTGCCTGAAATTTTGTACGACAGAACCTCTCATGACCATCAATAAAAGTGTTTATTATGGTCTGAATGGGTGTATAGCCCGATACAGCTCCCATATAAATCTATCTCTCTATTTTACTTCTTGCCCCCAAAGGGCGCAATTCTTATTCGAATTGGCTGACATTTTCCACAGGTCTCCAACATATAAATTAGTTGTGGTCCAAACCGGACCATATCTTGATATCGCTCTAATAGCAGAGCAAATCTTTTCTTATATCCTTTTTTGCCTATGAAGGGATACCGGGAAAAGAACTCGACAAATGCGATCCATGGTGGATGGTATATAAGATTCGGCCCGGCCGAACTTAGCACGCTCTTACTTGTTAAAAATAGAAAATTGCCAAAATTCTTATGTTGCTGCGAAATGGGTATGGATACCTCAAACTTTTTTTTTGGAAATTGTGGTCGCTACTGGGTGCAGGAACTGGCCAATCGGCGGTGACATTTGGTTAAAGTCAGAGCTGAATCTTGTACTGCTTGCCAACATAATATTTATAAGCCCATCCTTATCTTTCAAAGCCTTCAAAATGTGGTTGCCTTTGCGAATATCTTAGTTTGATAGTGATAGTTTTGGCAAATCAGCCTCAGTATTCTGAAGAAATTTTTTGTCAAACTAGTCATTTGGTTTTGAATTACTTTTTTCCATAAAATTTTACGCAAACAAAAAATTAAAATCCGTTTTTAATGGAAAAGAGATACGGTAAAAATTGCATCCAACTATTGTCCTATATGACCATAACTTGCATCGTGTCTTTATAAGTTCTAAAGTTTTCATAATTTATTGGAAATAAAAAATAAATAGGTGGAAGAACTAGAAATCATAAATGCGAAGAGATTTTCACGTCTTTGCAGTTGTAATTTTTACTTTGCTCACTGATTTTTACTTGGTAGATGAAATAAATAAATAATTGATGTCAAACTAGCAACATCCGTAAATGTTATATAAAACTTGCTCTAATAGATAACAGTGTGCCGATTATTATTATTTCTTTTCATTGTAAAAAGTTTTTTTTTGGAAGAAAATCAATAATTCGAAAAGTAAATTTCAAATTTTTTTAAAAAAACATTTCACTGTGTCCCTCTCTACGGTCGAAGCCTACAGAACTACAATAATAAATTTCTACTATTAGAATCAACGCTGCTTGCTATTGACTGAAAATTTGCAATCTTAACTCAATATGAGCTCCGTATCAATTGCCTTAAATACTAAATATATTGTGAATTATGGAATTCCAAAGAAAAAATGAAATGGTTTCATTTTAAATAATTATTTAAAAATGTAAATAAATCTGGATGATTCGGTCTTTAAAGAAAATGTCGTTAACCCATTAAATACGGATAGAAAAATACCCAAGAATGGAACTGTCTTAGAAACATTCCAGCTCGAGCTAGGAAAGAGGTATCCTAATTAAATTTTTATTAGCGTAAAGTGGACAACTAAAACTAGTTAGCAATATTTTTTCTCGTGATATAAGGTTAGGATTTAGGGGAAAATTGGCTTGTCGAAAGTCGGCAATTGTTTACATCCAAAAATATCCAATAAAATTTTTTTTCAATTCTTAGAAGTGAGATTTGTGGAATTCTGCATTTGATGGTTTCTATATTAAAAAAGGCGTTAAGTTCGGCCGTACTTTGGGCACCGACCAAAGTACCACCTTTCATCAAAATCCTGTGAAAATTACATACCTTATATCCCATAGCAGTTATATCGAAATATGTTCAATTGTGTATAACAAAATGCTGATCCTTTTAGTCGCTACATCTAAAAATAAACCGATCTGAACTATATACGATATGGATGTCGAAAAGCCTAACATAAGTCACTGTGTCAAATTTCAGTGAAATCTGATTATAAATGCGCCTTTTTATCGGGTCAAGACTTTAAATCGAGATATTAGTCTACATGACAGCTATATCCAAATCTGGACCGATTTGGGCCAAGTTGTAGAAAATGTCGAAGAGCCTAATACAACGCACTTTCCCAAATCTGTGCTAAGTACTATTCAAATTAAGTATCTGTGCAAAATTTCAAGCGGCTAGCTTTACGCATCCGACTGCAATCGTGATTTCGACAGTAGGACGGACGGACATGGAATGATCGAGAGACCGGTTGACATGGGAGCTATATCAGGTCATAAACTGATTTGGATCGCATTTGGCACAATTGTTGGAAGTTGTAATAGAACATCGCATGCAAAATTTCAGCCAAATCGGATAAAAATTGAGGCTTGCAATGGCTCAAGAAGTGAAATCGGGAGATTGGTTTATATGAGAGCTATATCAGGTTATAGACCGATTTGGGCCGTAATAGATACAGTTGTTGGAAGTTCGAACAGAACACCGCATGCACCGCGGGTCTTGAAGAGAACAATATAAAATTCGATATTGATATTGATAGTTTTTAAGGCCCATACTCCAAACCGAACATATTTGCTGACATTTGCAATAAGGGGTTTAAATGATATTTGAGATTAGAAATCGAATTTGATATCCAATTTTGAGGCCAATGGCAGTATGGGGTTAAAATAAATGATATTTGAGAGTAGAGCACGATGCTGATTTATTTTCAGGGCTAAGTGTTTTTGGGGGGACACCCCACTCCCCCAAAACACCGCTTGGTCGGACACATTTATAGACCAGGTCAATGTGGGGCTCAAATGAAAGATATTGGGGAGTAGAGCACAAAAATGATACCCACATTCAGGACCAATTTTCTGGGGGTCTACCCCTTTCCCAAAACACCCCACAAACTGCAATTATTTACTGACTATCGCAATATGGGGCTTAAATAGAGGTCGCTGGGAGTAGATTGCGAATCTGATATTCAAATATGGGACCATGTATTTGGGACACCGCCCCATCCCCAAAAAACCCCCCAAAGAGTACCAATTTACCGACCATGGCTATATGTGTGTCAAATGAAAGGTGTTTGAGATTATAAAACGTATTTGATAACCAATTTTGGGTCCAAGTGTTTCGGGGATGGCTCATCCCATAAGCTCTCCTTAAGCCAATGGCAATATGGGGTTAAAATAAATGGTATTTGAGAGTAGAGCATGATGATAATTTTTTTTTTCCAGGGCTAAGTGTCTGTAGGACCACCTTACCTCCGAATACAACCCTATATCGGACATACGTATTTACCGATCATGACAATATCGGGCTCAAATGAAACCTATTTGGGAATAGAGCACTTTCAGGAACACGTTTCTGGGGGTCCACCCAGAAACCACCCCTTAAACTCACCAGCCTGGGGGCCTTCCCAGTCCCAAAATTTCCATGATAATATCGGGCACAAATAAAGCCTTTTAAGAATGGAGTACATCTAACATCCAATCTTAAAGACCAATGAAGAACATATGGGATTCAGATAAAGGCATTTATGTTGTTATACTATTAGTCAAGTGATATTCATATGCTATTTTCGTAGCAAGGTATTTCACTAAAAGCCCTTTAGTTGTCGAAAATAAATATTCAAAGCATAATTTTGTTCCATATAAAGTAAAACAAGTAAAAGCGTGCTAAGTTCGGCCGGGCCGAATCTTATATACCCTCCACAATGGATTGCATTTGTCGAGTTCTTTTCCTGGCATCTCTCCTTAGGCAAAAAAGGATATAAGAAAACAGTTGCTCTGCTATTAAAACGATATCAAGATATGGTCCGGTTCGGACCACAATTGAATTATATGTTGGAGACCTGTGTAAAATTTCAGGCAATTCGTATAAGAATTGCGCCCATTGGAGCTTACGAAGTAAAATAGAGAGAACGATTTATGTGGGATCTGTATCGGGCTATAGACCGATTCAGACCATAATAAACACGTTTGTTGATGGTCATGAGAGGATCCGTCGTACAAAATTTCAGGCATATCGGATAATAATTGCGACCTCTAGGGGTCAAGATCCCAGATCGGTTTATATGGCAGCTATATCAGGTTGTGAACCGATTGGAACCTTATTTGACACAGTTGTTGAAAGTAAAAATAAAATACGTCATGCAAAATTTCAGCCAAATTGGATACGAATTGCACCCTCTAGAAGCTCAAGAAGTCAAATCCCCAGATCTGTTTATATGACAGCTATATCAGGTTATGGACCAATTTAACCATACTTGGCACAGTAGTTGAATATCATAACGAAATACCTCGTGCAAAAATTCATTCAAATCGGATAAGAATTGTGCCCTCTAGAGGCTCAAGAAGTCAAGACCCAAGATCGGTTTATATGACAGCTATATCAGGTTATGGACCGATTTAAACCATACTTAGCATAGTTGTTGGGTATCATAACAAAACACGTCGTGCGAAATTCCATTCCATTCGGATAAGAATTGGGCCCTCTAGAGGCTCAAGAAGTCAAGACCCAAGATCGGTTTATATGGCAGCTATATCAGGTTATGGACCGATTTAAACTATACTTGGCACAGTTGTTGGATATCATAACAAAACACTTCGTGTAAAATTTCATTCCAATCGGATAAGAATTGCGCACTCTAGAGGCTCAAGAAGTCAAGACCCAAGATCGGTTTATATGGCAGCTATATCAGGTTATGAACCGATTTGAACCATACTTGGCACAGTTGTTGGATATCATAACAGAACACGTCGTGCAAAATTTCATTCCAATCGGATAAGAATTGCGCACTCTAGAGGCTCAAGAAGTCAAGACCCAAGATCGGTTTATATGGCAGCTATATCAAAACATGGACCGATATGGCCCATTTACAATACCAACCGACCTACACTAATAAGAAGTATTTGTGCAAAATTTCAAGCGGCTAGCTTTACTCCTTCGGAAGTTATCGTGCTTTCGACAGACAGACGGACGGACGGACGGACGGACGGACAGACGGACGGACATGGCTAGATCGACATAAAATGTCACGACGATCAAGAATATATATACTTTATGGGGTCTCAGACGAATATTTCGAGTAGTTACAAACAGAATGACGAAATTAGTATACCCCCCATCTTATGGTGGAGGGTATAAAAAGGCGCAGCTCAGAGGGACCGGTTCAGCTACAATATATATAAAACTGACAATATATGTATTTATGTCGAAGTTTGCTTAGCCATTGTCAAAATAAGACAACGACAACTGGTAATCACTAATCTAATCTCATCTACTGGTCCTTTATTCAACACTTTCACATAAATAGTGAGTAATTAAGTAAGAAGCAACAACAATTTGCTGATTCAGCCATTTCAAGCTATTTTCTTACTAACTAAATGCACGAATCTCGCTCCTAGGACCCAATAATAACGTTCGTGCAAAATTTAAGGATTATAGCTTAAGCGGCATGGGTTGGGCGCGTCTCCGGTCGCTTCGCTACCCCCGATGCTACACCCAATATCAAAGTGTAACTATATCCCAAGTTTGAGAAGATTAAGATTTTAGGATCTATATGTACGAATTTCTAAAAAAATCTCCTAGTCGCCCGTTATATATTGTCAAGGTGTAAATGTATCCCAATTTTGAAAGTTGAAGGTCAATCTATAAAGAACATAATATTTTGTATGTCGTTTGGTTTATACTCTCAAGGTGCATATTCAGCCCAAAATTTCAGAGCTCTTACTCATCCGTAAGGAAACTACCATTTTGTAAATTTTTAGTACCTAAAGGCACGAATTTCAAAAAAATTTCCTAGTCGCAATATATATACTGCAAAGCTGTAACTATATTCTAAATTTAAATCCTTTAGCTCAATCCGTAAGTAATATTTTGGACGTTTTAGAACTGAAAGGGGCGAATTTCCAAAAATTCTTCTAATCTCCCAATATAAATATTATCTAGGTACACATGTAATCTAAATGTTAAAGCTCTACCTCTATCTGTTAACGAAAGTATTATTTTGTAAGTTTTAGAACCTTAATGTACGAAGTTCATAAAATGTCTTCTTTTCGCCTAGTATTTACTCTTAAAGTGTAACCGTATCCCAATTTTGAGAGCTCCTGCTCAATCTATAAAGAAAGTACCATCTTGTACATTTTAGTAACTTTATCTACAATTTTGAAAAGGGCGTCTATTCGCCCGGTATATACTCTTAATGTATACCTGAATCCCAATTTCGAGAGCTTTGGCTCAATACGTAACAAAATTATCATTCGGTACGTATTAGAACGTATTTCAAAAAAATCTGCCGCCCAATATATACTCTCAAGGTGTACCTGTATCCCAAATTTTAGAGCTTAACTCAATCTGTAAAGAAAGTACAATTTTTTACGTAAATCTTCCTATATGTACGAATATCACATACAATTGCCCGTTAATTTGCTGTCGAGGAGTAACTGTATCCTTATTTTGAGAGCTGTAAGTTTATTTGTACGTTTCGGTACCTAAATGTACGAATTAAAAAAAAAAACTCTTCTAGTCGCCCAACATATACTGACAAGGTGTTGAGATATATAGGTTTTTTTTTTTACCCGTATCACCTCTGGGAAGTCCATTAAAATCGGTTCAGAAATATATATAATGTTTATATATGATGTCGCCCAATTAACACTTATAGGGTATGAGTAGGGTATTATAAAGTCTGCAACGCCTCGACGAACGAAATAAAATAATTTAACTTATTTGCGATGGTATTTGTTTAACTTCATTATGGGTGGAATGTTCAAGTGATAACGAAAATAGTTTTAAGACAATCTCAGTTTTATAAAAAGATCAATAACAGTTTGGTTATAAATCGAATGCCAAACGGTATTTATCGTTTTATATTCTGTTGATAACAGGCTGCATTGTTTTTTTTCTTCTATAGTGGCAATATTTTGCACATTGTACAAGAGAAATTCAATATTTCAATTCACTTGGGGATCAAAGTGATTAATATTTTTTAAGAGTTTTATCCTGCCGGAAGCCTTCCTTACTTCCAAATAAATTTATATTAAAAACGCTTATGTAAGGCCTTTTGGGAGCACATTTCCGCCGCTGGAAATTGATTACGCACGAATGTGCTATGTAGAAGTATTTGTAAGAGTTGGTGACTCATATAGACGTAGGATACAGGTACATGTTCCAAAGTAATGTCCTGCGGCAGCGCTCTTAAGCATTCGTGTGCGAATTTGTTTTGTGTATTTGCAAACGAGAACTAGCAAATATGGCTACAAGAGTGAATTCAAATCAGAATACATGGAGATTATGTTCAATTAGTGTGTGGTAACAAATACTTTTGTAATTAAATCTAAATTTCTTTTGGTGCCGAGAGACATGTGTGTTTACGTTCCAAATTTTTAATATAATTTTTAATTGAATTTGCTTTGCATGGAATGAGAATTTCTTTTTGCAACAAAGGCTAATATTGAACTATGAAATAAATGGACATTTGAGCCAATGCATATACATAATCATTTTAGTTATGTGCACTTTAGGAATTTTTTGCCAATAGAGCCCGTTCAATTAATATAATAAGGAATACTAATCTAAAGTTCACAAAAATTTTTCTCTTTCTTTAATTGGTTGAAATTGCGCAAAAATAGAACTACCTGGGGAAAAATTCTAGCTCGAGTTTGTTAAGAAGTATCCAAATGCGAGTGTTATTGGGGAAAAGTTAATAAATGGAAGTTAAATTTCACTATTCTCATCACATATCGACGTTCTGAAAAATTGACTCGTCAAAGTTCAGTCCTTTTTATACCCTCCACCATAAGATGGGGGGTACACTAATTTCGTCATTCTGTTTGTAACTACTCGAAATATTCGTCTGAGACCCCATAAAGTATATATATTCTTGATCGTCGTGAAATTTTGTGTCGATCTAGCCATGTCCGTCCGTCCGTCCGTCCGTCTGTCTGTCGAAAGCACGCTAACTTCCGAAGGAGTAAAGCTAGCCGCTTGAAATTTTGCACAAATACTTCTTATTTGTGTAGGTCGGTTGGTATTGTAAATGGGCCATATCGGTCCATGTTTTGATATAGCTGCCATATAAACCGATCTTGGGTCTTGACTTCTTGAGCCTCTAGAGTGCGCAATTCTTATCCGATTGGAATAAAATTTTGCACAACGTGTTTTGCTATGATATCCAACAACTGTGCCAAGTATGGTTTAAATCGGTCCATAACCTGATATAGCTGCCATATAAACCGATCTGGGGTCTTGACTTCTTGAGCCTCTAGCGTGCGCAATTCTTATCCGATCAGAATGAAATTTTGCACGACGTGTTTTGTTATGATATCCAACAACTGTGGCAAGTATGGTTTAAATCGGTCCATAACCTGATATAGCTGCCATATAAACCGATCTTGGGTCTTGACTTCTTGAGCCTCTAGAGTGCGCAATTCTTATCCGATTGAAACGAAATTTCGCACGACGTGTTTTGTTATTGTATCCAACAACTGTGCCAAGTGTGGTTCAAATCGGTCCATAACCTGATATAGCTGCCATATAAACCGATCTTGGGTCTTGACTTCTTGAGCCTCTAGAGGACGCAATTCTTATCTGATTGGAATGGAATTTCGCACGACGTGTTTTGTTATGATATCCAACAACTGTGGCAAGTATGGTTTAAGTCGGTCCATAACCTGATATAGCTGCCATATAAACCGATCTTGGGTCTTGACTTCTTGAGCCTCTAGAGGGCACAATTCTTAACCGATTTAAATGAAATTCTGCACGACGTGTTTTGGTATGATATCCAACAACTGTGCTAAGTATGGTTGAAATCGGTCCATAACCTGATATAGCTGTCATATAAACAGATTTGGGGATTTGACTTCGTGAGCTTCTAGAGGGCGCAATTCCTATCCGATCAGAATGAAATTTTGCAAGACGTGTTTTGTTATGATATCCAACAACTGTGGCAAGTATGGTTTAAATCGGTCCATAACCTGATATAGCTGCCATATAAACCGATCTTGGGTCTTGACTTCTTGATCCTCTAGAGTGCGCAATTCTTATCCGATTGAAACGAAATTTCGCACGACGTGTTTTGTTATTGTATCCAACAACTGTGCCAAGTGTGGTTCAAATCGGTCCATAACCTGATATAGCTGCCATATAAACCGATCTTGGGTCTTGACTTCTTGAGCCTCTAGAGGACGCAATTCTTATCTGATTGGAATGGAATTTCGCACGACGTGTTTTGTTATGATATCCAACAACTGTGGCAAGTATGGTTTAAGTCGGTCCATAACCTGATATAGCTGCCATATAAACCGATCTTGGGTCTTGACTTCTTGAGCCTCTAGAGGGCACAATTCTTAACCGATTTAAATGAAATTCTGCACGACGTGTTTTGGTATGATATCCAACAACTGTGCTAAGTATGGTTGAAATCGGTCCATAACCTGATATAGCTGTCATATAAACAGATTTGGGGATTTGACTTCGTGAGCTTCTAGAGGGCGCAATTCCTATCCGATTTGGCTGAAATTTTGCATGACGTATTTTATTTTTACTTTCAACAACTGTGTCATATAAGGTTCAAATCGGTTCATAACCTGATATAGCTGCCATCTAAACCGATCTGGGATTTGACTTCTTGACCCCTAGAGGTCGCAATTATTATCCGATATGCCTGAAGTTTTGTACGATGGATCCTCTCATGACCATCAACAAACGTGTTTATTATGGTCTGAATCGGTCTATAGCCCGATACAGATCCCATATAAATAGTTCTCTCTATTATACTTCGTGAGCCCCAATGGGTGCAATTCTTATACGAATTGGCTGAAATTTTACACAGGTCTCCAACATATAATTTAATTGTGGTCCAAACCGGACCATATCTTGATATCGTTTTAATAGCAGTGCAACTCTTTTCTTATATCCTTTTTTGCCTAAGAAGAGATGCCGGGAAAAGAACTCGACAAATGCGATCCATGGTGGAGGGTATATAAGATTCGGCCCGGCCGAACTTAGCACGCTTTTACTTGTTCAAAACCAAATTATTTCTAGAAATTTATTTTATCAGTCTCATGCGATGGGTGGTCGTAAACAGACGTGCTATATTTTCATCTCTCATTGTTGGTACTAAAAGATTGTCGTTAACAACAACGCCTTATGAAGTTGGGAAAGAAGCAACAGATAAAGTCCACCTGGACGCTGAACGTCTCGGTTCTAATCCTGGCGAAAATATGGGTGGCTATTCTCTCCTAATGCTGAAGGGCTCACACGGCGCACAGTGGATGAAAATTGAAAAAAACTAATAAAAAATATGCTGTGTGAGAAGGGGTAGAGATATCTCTCGACCCGTTCTAAAAATTTCGAATGGTTAGAACTGCAGTGTTAGCGAGTTCGTGTGCAAAATTTCAAGGCCCTATGTGCACCGGGCGCCTCTTGGCAGGCCCCTAAAGTTGGTCACCTCGGTACTCCGAAAAATTGTTGATAAAAAAAGTACTTTACTTGATTAGTTTTTATTGGAAAAAACTTGCTTAAATACCTTAATTTTTTCTTTTTTGTTTGTGAAGAGTATATATAGATGCTTTGTAAGATAAATTTGAACAAGATATGCGAACTCAAAATAGGCAATTATTTATTAAAAATTGGAAAAACCCCTCGCGTACAAAGTTTCCAAAGCCCAAATCCAAAAACTAGGCACATGCTTTTTTACACGTTATGTACTCTAAGCCCATGCAAAAAATATTTTGCAACTTCCAATATCTGTATCCTCCACAGAAAAATTACTAAAAAATTACGAATTTGAAACCATCTTTGCCCGAAGGGGGTGTTTGGGGATTTTTGTGAAAAAAATCGGACAGAATTTTATCTGCAAAATTCAAAAAGAATAACCAAGATATCTTTATTCGTTTTTTCTAAGAATTTTTTCAATATGAATTTTTGTTTTCACAAAAATTAAATTTTTACCATATTTTTGCTTTTAAAAAGATTCCTCATCTTAAAAATATTAAGTTTTTATGTATACCAACATTGTTTGTCTTTTGCAAGTCCAAAACTTTTCAACGATGTATAATTTGTATATAAAATATTTTATACCCGTCGCCAAAATCGCTACCTAATGTGTACACCTCTATGATTTTGTCACCCATCCGGTAGAGTGTAATTGCGTAGAACATTTGAATAAAAGTCGAAAGTTGGGTTTTCCATCTAAAGGCTGGTACTATATTCGTTTATTTTCGCCGATTACTTTTTATAAAAAGATCTTAAGCAAAAAAACTTGATGATTTAATTCAGTAAGACATTCCCCCAATACTTATGGTAAAATGTTAATAAAATTGTTATTTTCGTTATTTTTCAAAAAGTAAACGGATTTTTAACGGTGAAAAACGAACATAGACCAGCCATTATTTGTGAATTGCTATATCAAAATACATCAGTCAGTATTTTGATATAGTAATTTAAAATTGGGCCAAGTATATCCTTCACATATTCAAATAGCTTAAGTTCATCTGAAATGCTTTATACTAAAAAATTGGTATTAACACGTGAATTAAGGTAAACATTATCTTTATTTATAAACATATAAAAGTTAGTCTTATGAAACATTATTTAAAAGACTGTAAATAATTAAGGATAATAGTCCCATAATTCAATAAAAACAAGAAATGGATTAAAGTTCAATGGAAATTAAGAAAATGATATAGAAATTTAAAGAAGATAAATCCATATTCTTAGAAGAAAACCTGCGATTTCTATGTAAAATTACTTTTCAATATTTAAAATAAAATTTTGATGTTCTTATTAATACCTGCAAAATAAAAAAAAAATAATAATTTAAGAAATAAAAAATATACGAAATTTAATGAACTCTTTCCAGTTTTAACTGCTTTGGTTTTCTAGTGTTTAATAAATTTTTAAACTAAACGGAACTTTTCAAAATTACCGTTTTCTTGGCTTGGAAGCCTGAAAAAACTCGATGTTTTCCATTAAACGAGTTCAGAATAAAAGATACAACAGTCTGCTAAAAATACAGTTGAGCGTCGATAATCCGCAGAGCTGAGACGTTTATCCAATAATTAAAGTAAAATGTTTTGCTCTTTACGTTTTTAGATAACATACACAAACTTTGTTTCATTTATTTTGTTGACTTTTTTCATGATTGTTAATTAATTCGGATGTTTGTTTAATTCTGTAGTAATATTTCTGTATCTTTTTTGGTCATGTTAGGTTGAAAAGAGGATGCAGATATTAAGCCGCCCCATGCCACTATGGGCATATCCCTAAGTCAGTAAAAACGAAACCAAGAAAAAGAAAATCTAAATTAGGACCTCCGCACTACTTACAAAATCCTTAATTGTTTTCCATGCTACACCTAAGTGCTGGTATCTGTTAGCAGCTGCAACATCTCATCATCTTCCACGCATGCCCTACACATAATATCACTTGACGCAACGATTTTACATAAGTGACCTTATAGTTCTATGTGTCCCGTTATGATATCGAATGCTATACTGACCTCATTCTTACTTCCTTTCAGTGATAGCCTCGCCTTTTCACAATCTGGATATCCCCATAGGATTTTCGCCGTCCTACCGACCTTTTCGCCGTTCCACAGGGTTGCATGCGCATTTGTCGCCCATTACCTTTAGTCGGACTGCGTCGACCAGAAAGTCTTCGGTTTAACCAAGTTTATTGGCGGCAGTTGTCTGGCCTTCACTGCCAAATCGTCTGCCCTTTCATGCCCCCTTACTCCGATATGGTCGGGGCACCCAAACAATGCGGGTTGCGCCACCCTCAGAGAAGCGTTAATCTCCTTCTTACACTGTAAGACTGTTCGTGACCTTTCTGTCCTGGTTGTTATTGCCCTTATGGCAATTTTACTTCCAGTAAAGATATTCACACTACTCGCATTAGCACCACACCACTTCACGCATTCCGTCATCGCCCGGATCTCCGCCTGCAGGTCCGTGTTATGGACGGGCAGTCTAAAACAGATCTTAGTCTCTGGGTTCTCGTTTTAGACCCCCAAGCCCACTCTGTCCTCTAGCTTTTATCCGTCCGTGTAATATGATCTTCCAGATGGCAATACTAGGGTACCGTCAGTCCACGTCTGTGGTGCTGGCAGCAGTGCATCGCACTCGACCTCAAGTGTCGTCTCAGGTATCCGATCGGAAATCTCTTCCCTTCCTGAAAGATTTTCTATCGTCGCCTCGTAGCCGCAGTGACTGCCTCACACTTATTCTGTATGTCAATATTTCAGATATCTAGAATAAGCTCCAGTGCCCTAGTGTGGTGTGGTGTGTGGCCTTAGCCAAACTTGTCACGGAGACTTGATGAATGCCCACCTCAAGGAGAGTTTCTTCCTCCTTCTCCTCCCTGCGTAAAACATCCCATTTTTCTGAGACCAATTCTTGATTTTCCTTTTTTAAGACTTTCATTATGCGTACCATCACGATTTCGCCGCCCACGTCCTTGATGTAGACTGTCGCCTTTTTGATCTGTGGGATGTTCATCTTTCTAACCTGGCCGAGCTTTGCGAACCAGGCAGTGTGGGTAGTTCCAACTTCCAGCTTATTGACGGTATCAATACATTCCGCTGACGCAGACGTCCCATCGCAGCTCAAAATTCGTATGGGTGGACCCCCATGAGAGTTCAACACATGTTCGTTTACGAAATACCTCACCAGGGACCGACGATCTGATGGAATCCTACTGCCGATATCGATGGACGTTTAAGTCATCTCATCTTTGTTGTGCTTACTCAACGCTCCGATGGGGAAGAGGACTGTAACTTCCTTTTAGAAGCCACAGTCCTCCATGAAGGCTCACGGGCAATGCGCGCTTCCTTCGTTGCTGTTCTGACCTTGTCTTCCTCCGTCTGCCTGAAGTCTCCATTGCATAGGGGGAGGGCTGACTTGGTTTTCCAGAGTACTTGAAAGCGGGGAGCTTATTTCCTTCTTTAGCGTATTGGCAGTGTTATGCTCTTCGGGACATTTGTTTTTTTTCAGCTTTCGTAGAAGTGCCCTTACAGCATCCTGCGCTTTCGTTCTATTGCGCTGTCGGTACACGCTCCTCTGTCTCCTTCATCGTGCGCCGGAAGGTTTTCTAGGTCTACTTGTGAGCTTAACAAAGCCATCTCTCACTTCTGCCGTCATCCCGTTTCATTGTTTCATTGACACCGTCGTTGTCTGAATCCGAGTCGGAAAGCCTGGGGACGAACATCCCTCTGGTTTATCCGTCTCTTCCTCATTTGTTAGTCTGACGACTAGTTGTGCGCTTGAAGCATTATTCTCGCCTATAGGTGCCAAGGAACCCATACCTATGGGAGGAGAAGACGACAAGTCTACAAAAGACAATTGGAATAAAAACATATTAAACTAATGATGCAGTAGTGCTTGTGTGATATATATGTACACAATTTCATTGTTTTTAAAGAAAAAAATAGTATTTATTGGAACAAAAAGGGCCATTTTACAGCTGAACACAAAAAATTAAACAAAAAAAGTATTCATCATTGCAAAAAAACAAAAAAATAAATAACATAATTTAAAAAAATTAATACTTTGTTATTCGACCACCGCGTCTTATAACTTCTTTTAAACGGTTTGACATCGATTGGACTAATTTAGCGGTTATATTTTGGTCTATATTAGTCCATTCCTCCATTATCACCTGTTGCATTTGACTCTTGCTCGAAAAATTGCGCGTTCTCAATTTGCGTTCGAGATGTTCCCAAAGATGTTCAATTGGGTTCAAGTCGGGACTTTGAGGAGGAGTTTTAATGACTTTGGGGCAGTTATACAGCATCCACATCTTGGTATTTAAAGCAGAATGTTTGGGGTCATTATCTTGATAATATTGAAAGTTATTACCAAGCCCAAGTTTTACAGCACTATCTTTTAAATTCCTCTTTAAAATGTCAATGTAATACTTATAATCCATTACTCCATTAATAATTTCAAGATTTCCCGCTCCTGAAGCCGCCATACACCCCCAAACCATTAAACCACCTCCACCATGTTTTACAGTAGCAACTGTGTTTCGTTCTTCAAGCTCTGTATTTGGTTTTCTGTACACTATGACCTTTCCATCGCACCCAAAAAGATTAAACTTGCTCTCGTCTGCAAAAATGACTGTTTTCCAAAATGATTCGGGCTGTTTTACATACATTTTTGCGAAGTTTAGCCTTTCCACTCGGTTTATTTTATTTATAAAGGGCTTCTTACGTGCAGTTCTTCCTCTGTAACTATGCCTTTTGAGTGTATTTCGAATTGTTTGTGTAGTAACTTCCTTCCCTAAATATTCCATAGTGTTTTTACGAAGAATGGTCGCATTTGTCTTCGGAGTTTTCTGAACTTGCCGCACTAGCCAACGCACATCTCCAACTGAAAGTGCTTTTGGTCGACCAGATCTTGGTTTATTGTCAACAGTTTTCGTTTCTGTCCACTTTCTGATGATGGATTGTATAGTAGATCGTGGTCTATTTAATATTTCACTGATAGTTTTTTGAGTTAAACCATTCCTGTGGTGTTTTATTATCAAAACTTTTACCTCATCAGAAACCTCGTTTTGCTTACGACCCATTTTGACAAAAACTATATTTTCAATGAAATTAAATATTTGCTGTCAAGGGCAAAGCCTCCTTTACTAAATAAAACAGAAAAGGGGGATTCCCAAATAATATTTGAATTTGACTTTGATGATAGCACATCAATGATGAATACTTTTTTTGTTCTGTTTTTGGTGTTATTATATAAAATTGCATTTTTTGCGCTAATTAAATTTATTTTTTGAATTTATTTTAAAACATATTACGAAAAATAAACTATTGCATAAAACTGCATTATTTGTTTACTTTAAATTTTCTTCAATTACCCAAAATAAGTGAATTTATTATCAATTTTGCTAATGATGAATACTTTTTTTGACCGCTGTAAGTATCCTTATGCCAAGGACGAGATTTAAAAGGTTAAACATATTATTTATAAGGTTAATAAATCTTTGTGTTTTAGATCTAATTTTTAAAACCAATATAAAATCGTAAAAATTAGGAGCATTTACTTGTCATTTAGGACAAAATCGCTTCCTCAATATTACTAGAAAAAATATTTTTTTTATTGGGACAAACAATTTGTCAGCTCAGGTCAGGTGATGTATTTATCGTATGGCATATTATATATCCGGTTTACAAAGGCAGAATGCAAAAATCAAAATCGTTTCAATACATAACTTAATATCACCGAGTTCATATTTGTAAATTTGTTTGAAATTATAAAGTATATTACGATATGATTTTAATAAAATAGTCTACTTGATTATTGAGTTTTTTAATTATTTAATTCTTTTCTATAGGATAGTGCTTCTCGAAAGTAATTATATAATGGTAACCAACAAATATCAACCCCTGCTAATATATGTTTATAACAAAATTTCATTCTGATGACGCTGAAATTTGGACAACGTCCTATGAGATGTATTGCTGTTTCTGCTTTCCCTTAATTGCATATAAAACATAATTGCTTATTTGTCCCGTATCGGCTGCCATTTTAACCCATTACGTCGTTTCTCGCCCTAATAATATATCCAATTTGCATTTGATCAAATCATTCATTGGTATAATTAGGAAATGTATATATTCAACTATGACTTTCATGAGATTTGTTTAAATAATCTTGGTGGCTTGCTTCATGCCAAAAATGCTTGCTCAACTTCATGTTGTTGTGTTCTATGTTGCGTAACTCTAAACGATCGATTATGTGTTTATACAAGCCAATATTCTTTTCCATAATTTTAACAGCTAACTTGTGGGGTAGTCTTTCTTGAGCAAGATCAAAATAAACTTTGGCTTCATACTTTAAGTGTTGTGTGTATGTATCCAGGTTCATATCCTGTTTCCAAAGCTATTATATAATTTGGCGTGTTTTCTAGAAAATTTCAAACGCATTTAATAAAAGATCTGTACAACTGGTCGATGTCATCAAAATATGCGTTTCCTCAAATCTGCATACCATAGCTCTGTACAGACCGACACACGAAAACAAACATTTTCCGCTTAGAGTTATGTTTTCCAATGAAATTCTTTCACGTTACGTTTATACATGTCTTTGCGGCTTCAGGGTTATGCCCAAATATTTATATTCATTTGTAAATCTCAGCTCTTCAGCGTTGAAAAACTTTTTCTCACTTGTAACTATCCTTGCTCCGTTGCGAAATACCATCACTTC
Organism: Stomoxys calcitrans; assembly: GCF_963082655.1. NCBI lineage: Eukaryota > Metazoa > Arthropoda > Insecta > Diptera > Muscidae > Stomoxys > Stomoxys calcitrans. The sequence goes on along the minus strand of NC_081553.1, from coordinate 147,452,276 downwards.
TCAATTCAAATGGTTTACATCCATTCCCCACATATTGCAATGTGAAGCCAGGTTGTTTAGCATTCCCTATAGAACTTGAGGATCATCTGCAATGATTACGATGTAATCTGCGAACATTAATAATTGGATATTTATTTCATAGATGTTAAGGCCATCACCTAAGCACTCGATTACATACAGGGCGAATAGGATAGGTGACATCAATCATCCTTGTTTGACACCAGTCCTTGTTTCAAAACGCTTTGAAAGTTTTTCTCCTGTCCATACAGCTGATTGGGTGCTTTCATATATATTTTTTTAAACGTATAATATTGGTCGGGAGACCTAAGGTATATAATTTGTATATCAAATGTTTTTATGGAACTCTATCAAACGCCGCCTTAAAAGCACACAAAAAATGCATTGACTTTCTTGTTTTCGATTAGCTCTTTATTTACAATGGACACCAAGTTCAATACGTTGTCGACTGTTTTTTTTTTATTAAAAACTAGCTGACCCGGGCCCGCTCCGCAGCGCCTTCTTTTACTTTATATGGAACAAAATTTTCCTTGGAATATTTATTTTCGACAATTAAAGAGCTTTAGTTAAATACCATGCTACGAAAATAGTATATCGCTTGACTAAAAGTTTAACAATATAAGTGCCTTTACCTGAATCCCATATGATCTTTATTGGTCTACGAATTTAAGTTTGGATGTAAGGTGAACTCCATTCTTGAAATACTTTATTTCAGCCCGATATTCTCATGATATATGATATAGGGTTTTCGGGGGTGAGGTGGTCCCCCAGACACTTGGCCCTGAAACAATATCAGCATCGTGCTCTTCATTCAAATACCATTGACTTAAACCCCACATTGCCATTGGTTTAGGGGAGTTTAAACGATGAGGCGTCCCCCAAACACATGGTTCCAAAAAAGGTTATCAAATTCGTTTTCTAATCTCAAATACCTTTCATTTGGGCCACATATTGGCATGGTCGTTTACCCTTTGGGGGGTGTTTTGGGGAACGGGGATGCCCTAAATATATTGTCCTACATTTGGATATCAAATTCGTTTATTTCTCCCAATACCAAATACTTTTATTTGAGCCCTATTTTGTTATGGTCACTAAAAAATTGCTGTTTTGTGGGGTATTTTGGGAAAGGGGTAGACCCACACCCCAATACCTTTCATGTAAGCTCCACATCGACGTGGTCGGTAAATATGCCCGATAGAGGGGTGTTTTGGGGATTGGGGTGATCCCCCAAACACTAAGCCCGGAAAATATATCAGCAACGTGCTCTATTCTCATGTATCTATATATCATTTAATAGAACCCCATATTTCCAATGACCTCAAAATTGGATATCAAATTCGTTTTCTAATCTCATTTAAACTCCTTATTGCGAAAGTCAGCAAATATATTCGGTTTGGGGTATTGATCCTAAAAGCTAAAAACATTAAGTTTCACTCTCTTTAAGACCCAAATTGTCTTGGTGAGAAAATATGTCCTATTTGGGAGTTGTTATGGTTGTGGGACGTCCGCTAAACAGTAGGTCCCTAATGTTGATATTAGATACTTGGTCTTCTCCCAAATACCTTTTGAGCCCCATGTTTCCATAGTCGGCAAATATGACCGACATGGGGGTGTTTTGGGGGATGGGAGGCCACTCAGTAAACTAATCTTGAAAATATATATCGGATTCGTGTTCTACTCTATAAACCCTCTTATTTGAGCCTCATATTGCAATAGTCGGCAAATACTTCCTATTTTGGTGGTGTTGTGGGGGTGGGTGGCCCCATAGACACTTTTCCCGAATATTGATATCAGATTCGTGCTTTACTCCCAAAGACTTTTCATTTGAGCCCCATATTGCTATGGTCATAAATTTGTTCCCCAAAGGGAACCAAACACTTGGTCCCATATTTGGATATCAGATTAGAATTCTACACTCAAATACCTTTTATTTAAGCCCCATATTCTCATGGTTAATAAATAAGTCCTGTTTGGGGGGTGTTTTTTGGGAAGTAGTGGACCCCCAGAAACGTGGTCCCACATTTAGATATTAAATTCGTATTCTACTCGCAAATTCCTTTCATTTGAGTCACATATTGCCATGGTCGATAAATATGTCCGATTTAGGGGTGTTTTGGGGGTCGGGGTGGTCCCCTTAACACAAGGTCTAACAATTGGATACATTTTCTTATCCAAAATACCTTTCATTTGGGTCCCATATTGTGGTGATTGGTCTTAATATATGTTTTGTAGGTTTTAGGGTGTGGCGGCCCCCCTAGGTACCCCATCCGAAATTTGGATACGAAATTTTTATTTTTTGGGTACTATATGTTGGCTATTACTGAAAGAAAGTAAGGAGGTCAGTATAGCTATTGGTATTATGACGGGACACATAAGACTTCAAGCACACTTATGTAAAATTGGTGCGGAAAGTGATAGCATGTATAGGGCATGCGGGGAAGAAGATGAGACGTTGGAGCATTTCCTTTGTTATTGCCCGGCTTTCGCGTCCACCAGATACAGGTACTTAGATGGGGACACTATACCAGACATGAACCATCTTAGAGAAGTGGCATGGAAAACAAATAACTTTTTTTTTAGTAGCACAGAATTCCTAACTTAATTTTTTTTTCGAAGTTACTTTTTTATACCCTCCACCATAAGATGGGGGGTATACTAATTTCGTCATTCTGTTTGTAACTACTCGAAATATTCGTCTGAGACCCCATAAAGTATATATATTCTTGATCGTCGTGAAATTTTGTGTCGATCTAGCCATGTCCGTCCGTCTGTCCGTCCGTCCGTCTGTCTGTCTGTCGAAAGCACGCTAACTTCCGAAGGAGTAAAGCTAGCCGCTTGAAATTTTGCACAAAGACTTCTTATTAGTGTAGGTCGGTTGGTATTGTAAATGGGCCATATCGGTCCATGTTTTGATATAGCTGCCATATAAACCGATCTTGGGTCTTGACTTCTTGAGCCTCTAGAGTGCGCAATTCTTATCCGATTTGAATGAAATTTCGCACGACGTGTTTTGTTATAATACCCAACAACTGTGCCAAGTATGGTTCAAATCGGTCCATAACCTGATATAGCTGCCATATAAACCGATCTTGGGTCTTGACTTCTTGAGCCTCTAGAGGGCACAATTCTTATCCGATTTGAATGAATTTTTGCACCAAGTATTTCGTTATGATATCCAATAACTGTGCTAAGTATGGTTTAAATCGGTCCATAACCTGATATAGCTGCCATATAAACCGATCTGGGATCTTGACTTCTTGACCCCTAGAAGCCGCAATTATTATCCGATATGCCTGAAATTGTGTACGACGGATCCTCTCATGACCATCAACAAACGTGTTTATTATGGTCTGAATCGGTCTATAGCCCGATACAGATCCCATATAAATCGTTCTTTCTATTTTATTTCGTGAGCCCCAATGGGCGCAATTCTTATACGAATTGGCTGAAATTTTACACAGGTCTCCAACATATAATTTAATTGTGGTCCGAACCGGACCATATCTTGATATCGTTTTAATAGCAGAGCAACTCTTTTCTTATATCCTTTTTTGCCTAAGAAGAGATGCCGGGAAAAGAACTCGACAAATGCGATCCATGGTGGAGGGTATATAAGATTCGGCCCGGCCGAACTTAGCACGCTTTTACTTGTTGTATTTAGAGCGGTTTAGATTTGGATGTAGCTTCCATATAAACGGATCTCCCAATTTGACTGCTTGAGCCACTGGAATCTACAAGTTTTTTTCCGATTTGGCTAAAATTTTACTCGCAGTGTTCTGTTATAACTTCCAACAAGTGTGCCTAGTACGGTCCAAATCGGTCTATAACCTGATATAGCTCACATATATACCGATCTCCGGATTTGACTTATTGAGCCCCAGGAAGCCGCATTTTTTGTCCGATTTGGCTGAAATTTCGCACATAGTGTTCTGCTATAACTTCCAAGAACTGTTTCAAATAATCGGTCTATAACCTGATATAGCTCCCATATAAACCGATCACCCGATTTGATTTCTTGAGTAAATGGAAGCCAAAATTTCTGTCCTATTTGGCAGAAAATTGGCGCAAAGTGTTTAAAGTATGACTTCCCACAAAAGCCGCATTTTTGTCCGATTTGGCTCAAACTTTGCATGTGGTGTACTGTTATGACTTCTATCCCCTGTGGCAAGTACGGTCTAAATCGGCCTATAACCTGATATAGCTCCCATATAAATCGATCCCCCGATTTGACATCCATATCCCTGGAAGCCGCAATTTTCGTCTGATTTAGTTAAGATTTTGCATATTGTGTTCTGTTATGACTTCTAACAACTGTGCCAAGTACGGTCCAAATCGGTCTATATCCTTGTATAGCTCCCGTTAACACCGGTCTCTCTATTATCCTTGTTCTGTTCCTAGAAGCTTTAATTTTTACTGGTTTGACAGAAGTTTGGTATGTGGAATAAAATTATGCCCTTCAACAAACTTCATTTTGAATAAATTTTAGCAGAATCCATGGTGTTGGGTTTTTAAGATTCGGGCCTGCCGAACTTAGAACGCTTTTACTTGTTCGTTCTTAAATATTGGTCATACAACTCGAGATTTCCGTCGTAAAAAGTTATGCTCTGTGGATGGATGACAGCGATAGCATAACAAGATGCTTCATGGGCGAATCCCCTGTGTTCCTCCACCTATATGTCTAAGTCTGAGGTGGAAGCTCAGCAAAATGTTCCCAGTTATTGCCATCTCTTAAAGAATTTTTATGCGGTATCTAACTTAAGCCTTCCAATGCACTATGGTCTCAACCCTCTGTTTTTCTGGCCTAAATTATTTCAGTTAAGACTTTAAAACTATGAAACTAGAAATCTGATTTGCAATCTTCTAATGGTTTGGAGTAGGGTGTACTTTTCTGGGTTATAGTTGACCCCTGCTGATTTCCCACAAAAGCCGCATTTTTGTCCGATTTGGCTCAAACTTTGCATGTGGTGTACTGTTATGACTTCTATCCCCTGTGGCAAGTACGGTCTAAATCGGCCTATAACCTGATATAGCTCCCATATAAATCGATCCCCCGATTTGACATCCATATCCCTGGAAGCCGCAATTTTCGTCTGATTTAGTTAAGATTTTGCATATTTTGTTCTGTTATGACTTCTAACAACTGTGCCAAGTACGGTCCAAATCGGTCTATAACCTGGTATAGCTCCCGTTAACGCCGGTCTCTCTATTATCCTTGTTCTGTTCCTAGAAGCTTTAATTTTTACTGGTTTGACAGAAGTTTGGTATGTGGAATAAAATTATGCCCTTCAACAAACTTTATTTTGAATAAATTTTAGCAGAATCCATGGTGTTGGGTTTTTAGGATTCGGGCCTGCCGAACTTAGAACGCTTTTACTTGTTCGTTCTTAAATATTGGTCATACAACTCGAGATTTCCGTCGTAAAAAGTTATGCTCTGTGGATGGATGACAGCGATAGCATAACAAGATGCTTCATGGGCGAATCCCCTGTGTTCCTCCACCTATATGTCTAAGTCTGAGGTGGAAGCTCAGCAAAATGTTCCCAGTTATTGCCATCTCTTAAAGAATTTTTATGCGGTATCTAACTTAAGCCTTCCAATGCACTATGGTCTCAACCCCCTGTTTTTCTGGCCTAAATTATTTCAGTTAAGACTTTAAAACTATGAAACTAGAAATCTGATTTGCAATCTTCTAATGGTTTGGAGTAGGGTGTACTTTTCTGGGTTATAGTTGACCCCTGCTGATTTCTTTATTACATAACTGGAGGGTCTTTGCCCTAATTTTCAGAAAGCCAGATCTCAAAGAGGGGTGGTGCGTTTTAGGCGAAATTTTGTGTGCTCTCTTATATCAACCTAAAAACAAAAGTTTGGTATCCAAATTTCGGATGGGTTATATATGAGAAAAGAGCACGATGCTGATATATTTTCAGGGCTAAGTTTTTAGGGGATCACCCCACTCCCCAAAACACATATTTTCCGACCGTGTCAATGTGGGGCTCAAATGAAAGGTATTGGACAGTATGGGTCTATGGGTCTACCCTTTCCGAAATACCTCACACAATTTGGGGCATCGCCCCTTCCTCAATACACCCCCAAAACATGTAACCGCCATGACAATATGTGGCTCAATATATGAGAACTCAGGGATAGCTCAATAAAGATCATATGGGCTATAGATAAAAACACTTATATTGTTATACTGTTAGTCAAGCGATATGCATGTACTATTTTCGTAGCATGTTATTTCACTAATAATTTTGTTCCACATAAAGTAAAAAAAGTTGCAGCGGAGCGGGGCCGGTTCAGCTTGTATGTTATAATATTATTAACTCATTTTCTAAATCCTGATAACTTTCATCGCCTGTTTCTTCGGTTTCTTCATTTACGGAACCTTTTGGAAGTGGTTCGCAGTCCAGCAACTTAAGTACTTGTGGTGGAAGAGTTTAACGTTTTCTCTGATTTAAACGAGTTGTTAATTTAAGCGACGAAATAAAATAATCATACCAAAATATTACCCGACATGTCTAATTTTTGGAACATATTTTAACAAGTTAAAAAACAGACATCTGAACAACATTACATAAATTGTTGTCCAAATGATATTGGAGCTATGCGAAAAATTTATACTATGGGTTGCCCAAAAAGTAATTGCGGATTTTTCAAATAGTCGGCGTTGACAAATTTTTTCACAGCTTGTGACTCCCTAATTGCATTCTTTCTTATGTCAGTTATCATCTGTTACTTTTAGCTTGCCTTAGAAAAAAAATGTTAAAAAAGTATATTTAATTAAAGTTCATTCTAAGTTTTATTAAAAATGCATTTACTTTATTTAAAAAAATCCGCAATTACTTTTTGGGCAACCCAATAGGTCACTCATATTGAAACAACGTTATTTTCGAAAAATGCAAAATCCAAAATTTCATCATAATCGGACGGAAAATAAGCATTTTGTGGAACAAAAACTAAAATTAAACCACTTTGTGGTATTGAAAAACTTTGACAAATTTTTGTTTTGGCAGATCTTGGCAGTAGTTTTATTAAAAATTAATTTTTTTTTCGTACATTTCGTAAACGTAAAAATATTTATTTAAAAAACCGCCCATTTCTCTCAAACGACCGAAGGTGACCTCTTAATGTATATATAACTTGCAAGGCGGATTTAAAGAGGCCGACCAGGTTTGACAGTATTCAGATCTCAGCTTTTTTTTCCATTCTCTCTGTTGTCGTCTTCTTTCTTGCATATTCTCAAGACGTATACACACACGCACACTAAATTCTTTATGTGTGTTGGCAAAACGTCGATCAGCTTGATGGCAAGATGGCGTATTGCACCATATAATTTGTGGTTGTTGTACCAATGAGACCACTTTTAATTGTTTCGCCATGTATAGAATTTCGGGGAATTAAGCAAAATCGAAAATTGAACATTGGAGATTGATATCGACGCATGAAAATGTTGCCAACGAGGGAACTAGAGACTGAAACAAGTAAAAGCGTGCTAAGTTCGGCCGGGCCGAATCTAACATACCCTCCACCATGGATCGCATTTGCCGAGTTCTTCTCCCGGTATCTCTTCTTAGGCAAAAAAGGATATAAGAAAAGATTTGCTCTGCTATTATTATATTATTAAATGTTGGAGACCTTTGTAAAATGTCAGCCAATTCGAATAAGAATTGCGCCCTTTGGGGGCTCAAGAAGTAAAATAGAGAGATCGATTTATATGGGAGCTGTATCGGGCTATAGACCGATTCAGATCATAATAAACACCTATGTTGATGGTCATGAGAGGATCCGTAGTACATAATTTCAGGCAAATCGGATAATAATTGCGACCTCTAGAGGCTCAAGAAGTCAAGATCCCAGATCGGATTATATGGCAGCTATATCAGGTTATGGACTGATTTGAACCATACTTGGCAAAGTTGTTGGATATCATAACAAAATACGTCGTGCAAAATTTCATTCCAATCGTATAAGAATTGCGCACTCTAGAGGCTCAAGAAATCAAGACCCAAGATCGGTTTATATGGCAGCTATATCAGGTTATGGACCGATTTAAACCATACTTGGCAAAGTTGTTGGATATCATAACAAAACACGTCGTGCAAAATTTCATTCCAATCGGAAAAGAATTGCGCTTTTTAGAGGCTCAAGAAGTCAAGACCCAAGATCGGTTGATATGACAGCTATATCAGGTTATGGACCGATTTTAACTATACATGGCACAGTTGTTGGATATCATAACAAAACACGTCGAGCAAAATTTCATTCCAATCGGATAAGAATTGCGCACTCTAGAGGCTCAAGAAGTCAAGACCCAAGATCGGTTTATATGGCAGCTATATCAAAACATGGACCGATATGGCCCATTTACAATACCAACCGACCTCACTAATAAGAAGTATTTGTGCAAAATTTCAAGCGGCTAGCTTTACTCCTTCGGAAGTTAGCGTGTTTTCGACAGACAGACGGACGGACAGACGGACGGACGTGTTTAGATCGACATAAAATGTCGCTACGATCAAGAATATATATACTTTATGTGGTCTTAGACGAATATTTCGAGTAGTTACAAACAGAATGACGATATTAGTATACCCCCCATCTTATGGTGGAGGGTATAAAAAAATTGATTTTTCCTCATCATCTCGATGGCTCAGAGGTCCGGAATTCTTGAGAACTAATGAAGATAAATGACCAACAGGCATTATCGATATCGTCCTTCGTCGTTTATTCGAATAATTAGAACAGTTGCTCTCATTATTCATTTTGTAAACCTATGTCGAAAGAAGGAGTACGGCCTCTCCTCCTGTGAATTAAATATGCCGAAAAATTATAAAGCCGGCAGGTGCAAAAAGACGAATATTCAGCCGAAATATGTTGCAATATGAAGGGACAGCCATTCCCAAAAAGAAGTACCTTGATGGGTTTATGCCCCAACAATGATGACGACGGCCTTTTGCGAGTTTAGAGTTGGACGTATAGATGCAGCTAGCTACTCTAAAAGGCCAATAATATTGCCAAGGAATAATATTTATACAGAACTTCTGTTTATGCATCATCATCAGAAGATGAAGCATCAGAATCAAGAAGCCGTCATATTTTATATTAGAAAAAAGTATTGATATCATAAATAAGGGTCCATTTAAAGAGAATTGTTGCCAATTGCTTTATGTGTAAAATACGAAATTGTATGCCACGAATGCCCATCATGAGGCATAAAGTGGCAGTCTGCAATTAGACTCACTTAGACGTTTTGTTCCATTGTGATACCACAGAAACAAAAGAAGGAAGATGCCTTCTTTTTTAAAATGACGATAACTTGCGAATGTTCACATTCGTTAAATTAGACATGTTTTCAAAGAAATGGGAACATAAAGTGGAACTCCTTCTATCTGCTAGTGTGACACACACACACAGAAGGTGTTCTATAGTCTCCCCTTCTTTGATGTCCTCACAGCTTCTGCAAAAGTCGTTGTTGGCATCCTTCAGTCTGCCAGCTTGGAAATCCAATCTATCAGATACTATTTAACAGGAGCCACCATTGCCCAAAACTCCTACCCCTAAAACCATCTAAAAAGCAAAAGTAGTATGATTTGGGTAATATTGGACAAAATGGGAAGGTATTCAAGTGTAGAGTAAACATTTGGATTACAAATTCCGGAGAAAGCTTAATCTACCTCAAAAGAACATGTAGGCCGATCGAGACAAAATGGGTTATAAATAAAAGGTCATTAGAAGTGGAATACGAATCTGATGTTAATTGTAGACATCACGTGTCTCGGGAGCCACCCGAATGAAGTGAAACTGAAATGAAGGTTAACCGGAACTTTAATGAAAGATAGGTAGATAAGTAGGACTTTAGGATGAGCACATGTATATGATATTCAAATTCGGGGCCAAATAACTGGAGCTGCAACAAAACGGGTCAATATGTGACACAAATTAATGATTTCGAGTGTCCAAGAATGTTTAGCATTTTTTCGACATGTCACACTGGAATCGAAATTTTGTGTTTGTTGTACTTAATGGGACAAAGTCTAGTTTAAAAAATATGAAAATTCGGAGTGCAATCCCATTATAAATAGAATGAATTTGTTTTTGTGTCCAAGAATTTGAATATGGAGATAGGTTTCTATAAATTTTGTATCAAAAGTGTTACCTATGTGGTTCATATTCGAGAAAAATTATTAAATTCCCTTTACCATTCAAAAAATCCTCATTCAACTATTAGTTGCGGATAATATGGCTGCCAAATTTTTGCGAATTTGTGTTTATTAAAATTTGATCTCAAAAAGTAAATCGATGGATCAGTTTATATTTATGCATAATAGATGGCTTAAAATCCCTAATGAAAAAAAACTATTTTTAAAGTTTTAGGACGCCTTTGCCATATTTTTAAAACGTTTTCTTGGCGCCATAAAACAACAGGTAAATTACATTCTTTGGGTTTTCTTTTGTTTCTCTCCAATGTCCATTTTACGCCGTAGAATAGCATTTTTCATTCCGCTCAAATGGTTTCGATCGCATAATAAACAAAATTGGTATTTTAAGGCCTTTGATGCACAAATGCATGGGTTTTAACCAGAAAAAAATTGCATCGGTGGTTATGTTCTCTTTAATATTGGCGACATATGTGAGATCAGTCATGTTAAACTTCTGTGCATTTTGGTTTCGCTCAGCGGCACACTGTTTGGACTCAGCTGCAAACCCGAAGAACATTGAACAAAAAATTTTAAACATTTTCATGGAAATAAGAGAGAAATCTCTTCTTCTCCCATGAGATGTTTATACGAACGTTTACGGTCGTTGCCCATAAATATTCCGATACAAGTTGAAACTCAATGATTAGGGACCTCCTTTTTATTGCCGTAGATAAGTTTTCACAGCTGATTACATATGAAAAAATTAAAAAAAAATTATGTATGTGCTTTAAAAATCCGATAAACGATTCTAGTCCCGAAGTATCCGGCTTCAAAACCAAGAAAACAGACTGTGGGAAAGTTCCACTTTATTGTAATAATCTAACACTAGAAAGACCAAATCGATAAAAAATTTTATTTCATAAATTCATTTTTGTTGGATATTCCTGGTATTAATAAAAACATCACCATTAAATGTAATAAGTTTTTGACCTTCACACCAAATTAGGCATTTTAAAAAGCTAGGCAAAATATGTGTAAAAGGAGATTTGCAAAATTAGCTTAGCTTAGCTTAACATATACAGCAAGATGTTTTTATAAATAAATACAATTGGGAAGTGAATTGCAAGTGTAACATTATTTTTTCTTTATATTTTTCTCGCATTTTGTTTTCAATATTTCTCTGTTGTTTGACAAACATATACAACTGACCCATAAAATAGCAAGTAAAAGCGTGCTATGTTCGGCCGGGCCGAATATTATATATTCTTCACCATGGATCGCATGTGTCAAGCTCTTTGAATGACTTTATATATATATATATATATATATATATATATATATATATATATATATATATATATATATATATACTACCACACTACGTCTTTTATGGTAGGATTCTATCCTTGTTTATAAGTTTCATATCTCTGGTTCGTAATTATTACCAAAAATCTAAAACCAAGAACAAAATTTTTAAATGTGTGTAAACTTTTTTTGAGTGTAGAGAGAGTTGCACTCTGCTGCATTTCAAGATCCCAGATCGGTTTATATGGCAGCTATATCAGGTTGTGAACCGATTTGAATCTTATTTGACACAGTTGTTTAAAGTAAAAATAAAATACGTCATGCAAAATTTCAGCCAAATCGGATAGGAATTGCGCCCTCTAAAAGCTCAAGAAGTCAAATCCTCAGATCTGTTTATATGACAGCTATATCAGGTTATGGACCGATTTCAACCATACTTGGCACAGTTGTTGGATATCATAACGAAATACTTCGTGCAAAAATTCATTCAAATCGGATAATAATTGTGCCCTCTAGAGGCTCAAGAAGTCAAGACCCAAGATCGGTTTATATGGCAGCTATATCAGGTTATGGACCGATTTGAACCATACTTGGCACAGTTGTTGGATATCATAACAAAACACGTCGTGCGAAATTCCATTCCAATCGGATAAGAATTGCGCACTCTAGAGGCTCAAGAAGTCAAGACCCAAGATCGGTTTATATGGCAGCTATATCAGGTTATGGACCGATTTGAACCATACTTGGCACAGTTGTTGGATATAATAACAAAACACGTCGTGCAAAATTTCATTCCAATCGGATAAGAATTTCGCACTCTAGAGGCTCAAGAAGTCAAGACCCAAGATCGGTTTATATGGCAGCTATATCAGGTTATAGACCGATTTGAACCATACTTAACACAGTTGTTGGATATCATAACAAAACACGTCTTGCAAAATTTCATTTCTATCGGATAAGAATTGCGCACGCTAGAGGCTCAAGAAGTCAAGACCCAAGATCGGTTTATATGGCAGCTATATTAGGTTATGGACCGATTAGAACTATAATTGGCAAAGTTGTTGGATATCATAACAAAACACGTCGTGCAAAATTTTATTCCAATCGGATAAGAATTGCGCACTCTAGAGGCTTAAGAAGTCAAGACACAAGATCGGTTTATGTGGCAGCTATATCAAAACATGGACCGATATGGCCCATTTACAATACCAACCGACCTACACTAATAAGAAGTATGTGTGCAAAATTTCAAGCGGCTAGCTTAACTCCTTCGGAAGTTAGCGTGCTTTCGACAGACAGACGGACGGACATGGCTAGATCGACATAAAATGTCACGACGATCAAGAATATATATACTTTATGGGTTCTCAGACGAATATTTCGAGTAGTTACAAACAGAACGACGAAATTAGTATACCCCCCATCTTATGGTGGAGGGTATAAAAAGATTTTGATGGTAAGATATTTTCTTGCAATGGAACATCATGTCGGTCATTTTAATAGCTTAAAACTCATTTGACAATAATAGTATTGATAGAAATTAATAATGATGTTCCATTAACATTAAAATAATGATGCAACTAACATTTATTTTAACCCTCTCACACGAGTGCCAGCAATGAGTTTGCTTAGCTAAACATTTAGTTATTTCAACAAAAAATCTGTCAAAAAGTCTAATTTGTTAAAGTTAAAACTGGCCTACGTACCTAAGTCATGTCGAGAAAAAACTTTAAAAATGGTTAACTAATTCCTGCTTTACATTGAAATAGTAGAAATTAACAAGTAACATTGGAAATGGCGTTTTACCACAATGTGATCCACGGAACAAGACAACAAATGCGTATTATTCGGAATCGGCTGCTGAAGCTATTGAAAAGATAGTAATGTTTTATCTTTAACAAGTAAAACACACGTTATGTTGGGCCTCTCAGAACTTTGATTAACGACTCTATGGATGTTGTCAAATATTTCTACTTCTATTTCGCACAGTTATGTGGTGGTTATTTTAATTATCAGGTGGCTTTATCAGTTATGACGGGTCTCTCGTAACTATCGGGTTGTGCTTAAGCGGCACAAAGTTTTTTTCAGTATGTAAATATATGTAATGTTAAACTAATAAATGGAACTTGAAACCAATCTATTTAACTTTTATAATAAATATATATCGTAAGTAGTTTATGACATACAAATAGTCAAGATAACCAACTTTCAAAGATACACACCAAATAAAAAACGTTCCGTTGTGACTACCAATTGTGATGTTCAGAGTATTTCTCATCCATTGTCCGAAATACAAACAAATGGTTGTCTTCACAGAAATAGTCAGTAAACAACGGATAGTATACAGAACTGCAAGCATTCGGTTGGCAAAAAAATTGGTTGAGGCAACAAATTTGTTTTCTGTGTGTGCTTCACTTTTATATTTCGGGATTGAACATCCCTTGTGTTGCAACCTGCCAACTGACAGCTCTATCGTAAAGTTTGACATTTTTCAGGTTATACGTGAACTGGTTTCACCATTACATTACCTTAAACAAGATGCGCATTTTGGATCTTTAAACAATCGCATTTGAGTGGCACATCACCCACAAGAATCATGTATGCTGGAAGCAACTGTGTATTCTAATATCACGATGACTTTAACTTACATTATCGCATCCGGGGGCGCAATATTTTTTGCTGAGTTGGTCCAGATATCCGCAACCAGACGATTATCATACGGATTTTCTATAAAATAAGTATTAGAACAGTGGATCGAACTCAAATACCATTTTCCGATCATCGCAACCACAGGCTCTGAGAGAATTGCACAATTAATTAATAAACTAAATTTGGGATTTGATTTCGAAGAGACAATTAAAACTCTAAACACTAAAGATATTGCTGCGTAGATTAAAAAAAACTTGTTGAACAAGTTTTGTTTGCTTTAATTCATTTGGGCAACCGAATTTCAGTTATTTACGAACGTTTCTTCAGTCGGTTACGAAATCGAATATAAATATAAATGGATGTTTATGAGTCCCAATTGACATTTATTCAATGGAAAGAGATATATGCCCAAAATATTACGACTGATTTGCCATTATTTTAGACATTAGCGTATTCATATCATGATGTTTTTGGTTCCAAAAAAAATATCTGATCTTGTTTTCGATACCTACAAGTTATGCTTGTGTGGAGCGAGTCTTTTGTATTATGAACACAGAGAAGAATAAAGTAGGGAATAAATTGCAATATGAGTTATTAGAATTTATTTTAAGGACTAATACCACTTTCAAAAACAACTGTATTACTGTAAAACATTCAATCCGCAAGAAAAAATGTTCAAACTATTTAATTCAATAAATATGTACAAAAAAATGAGTCTGACTAATCGGAAGAATTTGACTTCGAGGTATTTGATATGATCGATTTCGATAGAACCTAAACTTCCATATAAATAACTAAATTGTTTTGTTTGATATTTTTGATAGTTCACTGGGTCTACAGGAGCGTGTATAAACCGATACTTACTTACGTCTCAGTAGTTTGGTAGACTGCGATGGAGAAAAGTGTAACATAAGGACAATACAACAGGTTCGGAGAAATGTTGTCTTGGCATAGGTGGTGCGAAGAAGACCGTGCCCACTTGGGCACTGGAGACTATTCTAGACATCCGACCCATAGAAAAACAGATTTAGCGTGAGGCAGCAACTACGGCTGTGGGACTTGAGGCGATGGGAGAATGGGTGGAGAATACCATCGCGGCATAATCGAGGCAACGATAGGAAACCTGAAAGGATGGAAGAGGTTTCCGATCGGATACCTGAGACGACAATTGTCGTAGAGTGCGAGGCACTCCTGCTAGCGGCACATTCATAGTTTGACGGAGCCCTGGTATTGTCATCTGGAAGATAAAGTTTCACAGATGGGCTTGGGAGAACCCAGGGACTGCGATCTGGTTTCGACTGCCTGACCATACTACGTGAGGTGGTGTGGTACTAACGCGACGACGTCCAGTGTAAATATATTTATGGTCGGTAAACTGGACATCAGGGCAATAACAACCAAGACGGTAAGGTCACGAACAGTCTTGGAGAGTAAGAAGGAGATTAGCGCCTTCTCTGAGGTACAATGCGTATGATTTGGGTGCCCGGCCAAAGCGGACTAAGGGGGAATGAAAAAGCAGCTGAATTGGCAGTGAAGGCGAGAAAACTGCCGTCAATGAACTTGGTTAACCCGAAGCCTTTCGGGTCGACGCAGTCCGAGTTAAGGACGTGGTCTACAAATGCGCATTGTGTTCAATGTGGAAAAGCTAAACGATCGGTGGGACGAAGAAAATTCTATGGGGAAATCTAGATTGTGAGAAGACGAGGCTATTACTGAAAGGAAATAAGCAGGTCGTATAGCTTTCGGTATCATAAGTGATGGAATGTGTAGGGCATGCAGGGAAGATTATGAGACGTTGGAGCATTTCCTATGTCATTGCCCGGCTTACGCGGCTTACATATACCGGCACTTAGGTGGGGACACAATACCAGACATAAACCAACTTAGGGGCGTATAATGGAAAACAATTAAGGATTTTGGAAGTAGCACGGAATTACCGACATAGATTTTCATGGGGCGAATTAATATCCGCACTCTCTTTTAAACCTAACATAACCATTAAATATTTTTTCCTACTGGACAATTTTGCCGTAATAGTGTCTTAATAAAATTAAATTTTCAATAAATGTAAAAGCCACTTAAATTTTTTTTAGTACGAAATGCATTTTTCTAAGCCATATTTTTTTAAATAAATAAAAAGAAAAAATACAAAAAAATTTTGACCGGGAGATTCGAACCTGGGCTTGAAAATCATTAATGGCACGGGAGTCGGGTGTGATACGTAATAGTACGCGTATTTTAACAGTTAACTCAATAAAATAATTTGTTTAAAATCCACAACATTTCAGCTATTTTTTCTGTCAAGTCTCTACGTACCTGTTTAAACAATTAATGTCTTATATTCAATGCTAAAATTCGTTGAGAGTAAACGGTTTCACATAAAAATTTGGTAGTTGACCCTTTCTTAGAGTTTTTTTTTTCTGTGTATATATTACAATTTTTAAAATTTTTTTTTAGAGTTTAATTTAGTTTTCTTTATGTCCTCATTGAAACTCATAGAAATATTGATATGAGACCCAACAAAGTATAGATGTATATATTTTTCATCGTCTGGAAATTCAAAGTCGATTTAGCCATGGCCGTCCGTCCATCTGTCTGTCGAAAGCTCGCTAACGTTTTGACTTCCAACAACAGTGCTTAATATGGTGTAAATCGATCTATTACCTGATATAGTTGTCATATATACTGATTTTCAGAATTGACTTCATGAGCTTCTACACTCAACCAAATTTGTTATTCAAAACAGCAAAAATGTCTGCTGAAACAGCAGTTTTTGTCTGCTGAAAATGAGAAAGCTGACATTACTGCTGTTTCAGCAAACATAGGGCTGATGTACTAGCAAACATTTTTTACCGCTAGGGGCAAACGGCGATCGCCATGATGGACCCCAGAGCTGGTTGGTCTAAGGAAGGACTGCAGAAATCTCTTCAACAGAGCAAAAGCCACAAGAGCACCACATGATTGGGACATCTATAAAGCTGAGCTAAGAATATATAATGGCGAGCTGAAAAGGCTCAGAACAAATCCTGGGTGAATTTCTGTAGCTCCGTGGAGGATAAATCTGAGGTCTGTCCTCCTATTACGTGGGGTATATTCAAAAGTCAGAGAACATATGGACAATGTCTAGTGAGGAAACACTAGAACTACTCGTTGATACACATTTCACGGGAAATTCTCCAAAGGACAAAGTGGCGCCTAAAGAGGTTACTGGAATATATTCGTCGGAGGTTATTAGGAAAATTGTGTCTGAACCGAAAATACTTTGGACGATAAGAAGTTTCGACTCCTTTAAGTCGCAAGGCCCAGATGATATATCACCGGTTTAATTACAAGCTGCGTCTGATAGACTGGTTCCTTGGCTTAGGGAGATATACTCTGCTTGTATCTGCATGTCATATATACCTGTGGGATGGAGGGAGACAAAGGCCATTTTCAATAATGTAAAACCGACGTCAATCATGAACGAGTCGGAGTTTGAAGGCATCAATTTTTCCGTAAGAAAGTTTATTTATAACTTACTTACTAAAAGATGCATTACGGATCTGTGGATCTAAAAAGATTAGTCAGCAGAGGAACAGCTCAAGGTGGTGTACTGTCTCCTCTACTTTGGGAATCAGCCATTAACAAAATATTACTGTCTGTGGAATAAAAAGGCGTAAAAGTTGTCGCGTATTCTGATGACGTGGCAATTACGTCTAGGGGAAAGTTTCCAGTACTCTAAGAGCTACACTTCAGGAAGCTCTATGTGCAACAGCGAAGTGGGCTACCGAACGTGGTCTAGGTATAAATCCGTGTAAGACAGAAGTAGCTCTTTTCAGCAGGAGACAAAAGTTGCCTACAGTGCCAACTGTATTCTTGGGAGGAGAGAATGTTCCATTACAAAAAGTACAGAATACCTCGGTGTTTTGCTGGGCAAGAAATTGAACTTCAAATCTACCATTTTGGAAAGGGTAAGCAAGGCATCTCTTGTCCTTTAAACCTGCAAAAGAGCCATTGACAAAATATGGGGGTTTAGACCGCTCGTCATGCATTGGGTATATACTGCAGTTGTCTAACCTACAATGCAATCTGGTGGTGTCGTCTGGTGGACTGGAACTTTGAGCTTCGACTTGCGTGGTGTCCATCGTTATCACGGAAAACTATAAGAAAAGGAATAGTAAAAACAGGCCCCACAACGTTGACGACCCACATAAGCGAAAAAAGGACCATGATTTGCGGATCTGCACCATGAGTGTCGGCACTCTTAATAGAGAAGGTGCAGTATACGCGCTGGCGGATGTATTAGAGAAGTACAAGGCTGATATTACCGCCTTACAGGAAATGCGATGGATTAGGAATGGCTTCACTTCAACACCAAACGGTGACGAGCTATACTACAGCTGCCATAAAACGAGGCATGAATTTGGCTGTGGATTTGCGGTAAGTCTGAGACTAAAACACCTTGTCTCCAGCTTTAGTCCGGTGGATGCCAGGCTAGCCAAAATCCGCATAAAAGCCAAATTCATCAACATCAGCCTTACTTGTGCCCATGCCCCGACGGAAGACAAGAACGAGCAGACCATGGATATTTTCTACGAGCGCCTAGAGAGAGAATATGACTGGTGACCTGTCCATGATGTTGAAATCGCTCTGGGAGATTTTAAAATAAAGATAGCGAAGGAAGACATTTTTGGTCCAACAGTCGGAAAGTTTAGCCTCCATGAGATAACATCCAGTAATGGGTTGAGGCTGATAGATTTCGCCGCGGCAAAAACTTGGTAGTTAGTAGCATAAAATATAAAACATAAAAATATTTACAAGACTACATGGCTGTCACCCGATCAAAATACGAGGAACCAAATTGATCACGTTGTGATAGATGGAAGGCATTCATCCAGTGTGTTACATGTTCGATCGATCCGTGGTGCGAATATAGATTCGGATCATTACCTTGTTGCAGCAAAGGTTCGCACCCATTTGAACATGGCGAGGAAAGTACGATCTGACACTGCACGGAAACTGGACATTGAAAAGCTACAAACACAACAGATGGCAGCGACATACTCCACTCGACTGATACAACTGCTTGATGAAAGCACTCCTTGTTCCGATGATATAATGACGCAGTGGCAAACTATTGCCCACTCCATGGAAAATACCGCGAAATCCGAACCCATGGTAGCACCAAGCTTCTACTGAAGCCAAGAATGCGGCATATAGAGCAACTCTGCAATCAATAGCAACGCGCCAGAACCAGGCGGATACCGCAGAACCAACCAATCATGATGGTAAATAATGTTTACCTTCTAGTCAGAATGAGGTCCAAGTAGCAGTGACCCGACTAAAGAACAATAAGGCTGCAGGAGCCGACGGGTTACAAGAAGAACTATTCAAGACTGGAGGCGACACGCCGATTAGGTGTATGCCTCAGCTTATCTGCCCAATCTGGCTAGAAGAACGCATACCCGATGATTTGTCCTCAGCATACAATGTCTCGTACACAAGAAAGGATACAAGCCGGAATGTGTCAACTACAGAGGAATTCGTGTCCTCCCCATCGCTTACTAGATTATCTCGAGCGTACTGTGTGAAAGATTAAAACCAAGAGTCAGTGGGATAATTGGGCGCTATCAATACGGCTTTAGACCTGGTAAGTCTGCCCCGGACCAGATATTCACGCTGTGCCAAATCCAGGAAAAGACCCGAGAAGGACAACACCTACCAGATCTTTGTTGACTACAAAGCCGCTTTCGACACGCCTTTACGTTCAAATGTATTTCAAGCCATGTCTGAGTTTGGTATCCCTGCAAAAATAATAAGACTCTGCAGGATGACACTTGTTGATATACGTTCCTCAGTAAGAATAGGAAAGAATATCTCCGAACCATTCAATACGAAGCGAGGAGACAGCCTATCGTGTGACCTCTTTCATATCCTGCTGGAGAAGATTATACGCGATTGCACACTAATCACAAGAAAACACATGGTACTCGCCTACGCCGACGACATCGAACATCGACATCATAGGTCGGTCACCGGAAGTAGTAACTGCAGCTTTTGAAAGAATCGAAAGAGAGTCAGTGAAAATGGGTCTGGCAGTAAATGGAGATAAGACGAAATGGATGGTTTCAACTCCCAAAAAGCCTTGTGCAATCGAGCAGATAAAGAAAATGGAGGAAGTTGGGAACCACAACATTGAGATAATCCGTAACTTTATCTACCTCGCCAGCACCGTAACCGAAACGAATGACACCAGTTTTGAGATAAAGCGACGAATAATACTGGCAAACATATGCTACTTTGGACTAAGTAAGCAGTTTAGAAACAAGGCCACCTCTCGACAGACAAAGATTACACTATACAGGACACTGATACTACCCGTGCTGTTATATGGTTCTGAGGCATGAGTACTTGTAAAAGCAGATGATTAAAAAATAAACGCCTAAACGCCATAAACGCAAATGCCTTAATTATTGTTATGAAATTCAAAAATTTTGTATAAATTCATTCAAAGCTCACCATTTTTAATTTAATATCAGCAGACTAATTTATCTGGGTGTGTAGTTAGACCAATCATTCTCGCAAAGTTTTATATTGTATATGATTCAAGAAAGAATTTGATGGCACCAAATCAATAATATGGGTTTACTAAAACAATTCTACGATAATAATCCTCAATAATATAACCATCTCAAATCGTCAGCTGAAGGATATGTTCAACATATTTTATCATTCTGCCATGATGTGGTGTTTGTGAACGGCATTCCTTTTTGTTGTTCCTTAGCCAATTTTAACTCTGCTCTGCCAAAAATAAAAAAAAAATATGCTGAACAACTTTTCCGCTTTCCTTCAATTCAAATATGCTACTACGCGTATGGAGTGCTTCCTTCGCATGGACCATCAGCGAAAACTATAAAGGTTATTTATCACAAAATACACTAACAAGAAGCATTGAAGAGATTCGTATACTCTGCAACAAAAAGGTGGTACAGGATGTGATAAATTTATGCATAAGAGACTTTCTATGACAAACTATAAACATTTCATTTACAAGCAATGGCACAGAAACGTCTACATACACAGGAAAAAAAAACTCGTGATTGAAACCGATATTTATTTCTTCTGTGTACCCTTCTCAAAAGAAACAAAATTTTTCATATGGTAAAGTTTTTTCGCTAAGCTATTAAAATTAGCTAAAACTTAGTGGGAAATATCATATCCCTATAACATTCCTGTAAGTTTACGTAGCTGCTATTAACGAAAGGGTATGTATCTGGTATCTGTGCCACTTTATATCGTTCGGTTAGCGCGAATGTATATATTTATGACCAAATTAATAACTAAAGGGTGATTTTTTTGAGGTTAGGATTTTCATGCATTAGTATTTGACAGATCACGTGGGATTTCAGACATGGTGTCAAAGAGAAAGATGCTCAGTATGCTTTGACATTTCATCATGAATAGACTTACTAACGAGCAACGCTTGCAAATCATTTTCAGTGAATGGGCCCTAGAAAAGTTGGCAGAAAATCCGCTTTTTTATCGACAAATTTTGTTCAGCGATGAGGCTCATTTCTGGTTGAATGGCTACGTAAATAAGCAAAATTGCCGCATTTGGAGTGAAGAGCAACCAGAAGCCGTTCAAGAACTGCCCATGCATCCCGAAAAATGCACTGTTTGGTGTGGTTTGTACGCAGGTGGAATCATTGGACCGTATTTTTTCAAAGATGCTGTTGGACCCAACGTTACGGTGAATGAACACATTTCGAACCGAACACTGATTTTGGTAATAAAATTCAATGATTTGCAAGCGTTGCTCGTTAGTAAGTCTATTCATGATGAAATGTCAAAGCATACTGAGCATCTTTCTCTTTGACACCATGTCTGAAATCCCACGTGATCTGTCAAATACTAATGCATGAAAATCCTAACCTCAAAAAAATCACCCTTTACTTACTTACTTTAATTGGCTATGACAGAACATTTGTTCCAAAGCCGTATGTAGAATAGCGTTCCTAGCCCCCAATATTCTGCGCTAATTTTATAACATCAGACAAAAAGCTTCGAGGTGTCTTCCACCAATTGTTCTTTCCATCGGGCTTTTGATGTCCCGGTTTGAGTGTACCACCGTGTTTGCCTTGAAATGATGTCTTTGCTAGAGCTTCTTTATGACAAACTGAACGCAAACTGGTCAATAAATTTTACGAAGAATATTTCTCTCAAACACTCTAAGCACTGCCTCGCCTGCTTTCATAAGTATCCATGCCCCAGAACATATATCAGTGTCTTTTATAGTGTAATCTTCGTCTCATTTCTAAACTGCTTACCTAATCCAATGTAGCATCCGTTTGTCAGTATTATTACTGGTGTCATTCGTTTCGGTTACGGCGCTGGCGAGGTAGATAAAGTTACGGATTATCTCAATGTTGTGGTTCCCAACTTCCTCCATTTTCTTTATCTGCTCGATTGCACAAGGCTTTTTGGGAGTTGAAACCATCCATTTCGTCTTATCTCCATTTACTGCCAGACCTATTTTCACTAACTCACTTTCGATTTTTTCAAAGGCTGCAGTTACTACTTCCGGTGACCGACCTATGATGTCGATGTCGTCGACATAGGCGAGTACCATGTGTTTTTTTATGATTAGTGTGCAATCGCGTATAATCTTCTCCAGCAGGATATGAAAGAGATCACACGATAGGCTGTCTCCTCGCTTCGTATTGAATGGTTCGGAAATATTCTTTCCTATTCTTACTGAGGAACGTATATCAACAAGTGTCATCCTGCAGAGTCTTATTATTTTTGCAGGGATACCAAACTCAGACATGGCTTGAAATACATTTGAACGTAAAGGCGTGTCGAAAGCGGCTTTGTAGTAATCAAAGATCTGGTAGGTGTTGTCCTTCTCGGGTCTTTTCCTGGATTTGGCACAGCTTGAATATCTGGTCCGGGGTGGACTTACCAGGTCTAAAGCCGAATTGATAGCGTCCAATTATCTCATTGACTTTTGGTTTTAATCTTTCACACAGTACGCTCGAGAGAATCTTGTATGCGATGGGGAGGCCTTCGGTCTTCGCCTTCGGTCTTAAATAATTTAATGGGTAACCCGTCGGCTCCTGCTGCCTTATTGTTCTTTAGTCGGGTCACTGCTACGTTGGCCTCATTCTGATTAGAAGGTAAACATTCTATACCATCATCAGGGATTGGTTCTGCTGTATCCTCTTCGCCGTTAACATCGGACACTAGCTGTTGGGTAAAATTTTGTTTCCATATCCTCAGCATTTTAACTGTATCAGTTACCAGATTTCCTTCTTTGTCTCTGCAGGAGGATGTGCCTGCACCAAAGCCACCGGTTTGATGTTTGTTTTCTGACTCCTGCATATCTTAACACACTCACGTCTTTCCATTTCGTTTTTCTCTCTGCTGAATAGACGTTTCTCTTCTCTACTTTTCTCCTTTTCCCAATACCTCTCTTTCACCTGGCGCGTTGCTACTCCGTGCAGGATTGCTCTGTATGCCGCATTCTTGTCTTCGGTAGCATCTCGACACTCGTAGTCGTACCATGGGTTTTGGGCACGCCATTATATCGGAACAAGGAGTGCTTTCATCAAGCAGTTGAGTTAGTCGAGTGCAGTATGCCGTTGCCATGTTGTGTTTGCAGCTTTTCAATGTCGAGCTTCCGTGCAATACCTTCCTAGCCATATTTAAACGGTTGCGAACCTTTGCTGCAACAAGGTAATGATCCGATTGTACATTTAACACGCTGAACACCACGTGATCAATTCGGGTACATGGCTGTCACCCGGTTTTGTGAATATTTTTAAGTTAAAATTTGATTAGCAGCATCACTACCGTGTTTTTTGCCGCTGTGAAATCTATTAGCCTTAACCCACAATCGGACGATATCTCGTGGAGGTTAAACTTTCCGATTGTTGGACCAAAGATGTCTTCCTTCCCTATCTTCGCATTAAAGTCTCCCAGAACGTTTTTAATATCATGGGCGGTGCAGCGGTCATATTCTCTCTCTATACGCTCGTACGAAATATTCTTGGTCTGCTCGTCCTTGAATTCCGTCGGGGCATGGGCACAAATAAGGGTGATGTTGAAGAATTTGACTTTTGTGCGGATTGTGGCTAGCCTCTCTTCCTCTATAGTAAAGCTGGAGACAAGATGTTTCAGTCTCGACTAACCACAAGTCCACAGCCAAATTCATGTCTCGTGTTATGACAGCTATAGTATAGTTCGTCACCGTTTGGTGTTGCGTGAAGTCAAAAATGGGTTCATGTATATCGTAACAGTTGTCAGCAATGCGAAGAAAATGTCGAAACCAGTCACTTGATAATTTTCTTTCGAGAGAGAATTTTTTTTTAGCAAAAGTGGAAAGCAAAAGACAATTAATATTATAAAATTATACATATCAATTATACGTATCATTGGGATTCAATATTTATGCAAGAGTCGGTGCCGTCCGGCTTCTCACGTCTGCGACTGTAGTTGCACTTAATCCGTATGGAGCACTCCACTATCCGCGACCTGTGAATGCACCCGGTAGCTCGCAGCTAAGTTTTTCATGACAACGATGAATACTACAAAGTTTGGAGTTCATAGTTCCAGCTCGTGTGATGCTAAAGTTAACCCGTGCCGGGGTGCCTCGAAGAATGTTGGGCTCCTCCTCACCCGCCAAAAAAGTAAACGCCAATGGATAATCCATTTGTTTTTTCTATGTTAATAATGTTTTTTTATGTTCATAATGTTTTGAACTTGTGCATGTGATTGAAATAAAGAAAATCACAACATATTGTAGTTACACAATCTTACATACAAATTGGTAGTAGATTAGGAGAAATCAAAAAAGCACCCTTTTGTAATCCCATAATCGTAGACATGTGAAATGGAAAACATTGACTAACGTATGTGCAGGCCCAAAAAGATTCGATTTTGAGCGATTGTTGTTATACCCACCACCGAAGGATGGGGGTATATTCATTTTGTCATTCCGTTTGCAACACATCGAAATATCCATTTCCGACCCTATAAAGTATATATATTCTTGATCAGCGTAAAAATCTAAGACGATCTAGACATGTCCGTCCGTCTGTCTGTTGAAATCACGCTACAGTTTTTAAAAATAGAGATATTGAGCTGAAATTTTGCACAGATTCTTTTTTTGTCCAAAAGCAGGTTAAGTTCGATGATGGGCTATATCAGACTATATCTTGATATAGCCTCCATATAGACCGATCCGCCGATTTAGGGTCTTACGCCCATAAAAGCCACATTTTTTTCCGATTTCGCTGAAATTTGGAACAGTGAGTTGTGTTAGGCCCTTTGACATCCTTCGTCAATTTGGCTCAGATCGGTCCAGATTTGGATATAGCTCCCATATAGACCGATCCTCCGATTTAGGGTCTAAGGCCCATAAAAGCCACATTTTTTATCCGATTTCGCTGAAATTTGGGACAGGGATTTGTGTAAGGCCCTTCGACATTCATCGTTAATTTGGCGTAGATCGGTTCAGATTTGGATATAGCTGCCATACAGATCGATCCTCCGATTTATGGTGTTAGTCCCATAAAAGGCACATTTATTGTCCGATTTTGCTGAAATTTGAGACAGTGAGTTGTGTTGGGCACTTCGACATATTTCTTCAATTTGGTCCAGATCGGCTCAGATTCGGATATAGCTGTCATATAGACCGATTTCTTGATTTAAGGTTTTGGACCCATAAAAGGAGCATTTATTGTCCGATGTCGCCGAAATTTGGGACAGTGAGTTAAGTTAAGCCCATTGACATACTTCTGCAATATCGCACAGATCGGTCCAGATTTAGATATAGCTGCCATATAGACCGATATTTAGGTTTTAGGTTTTGGGGCCATAAAAGACGCATTTATTGTCCGAGAAATTTGAGACAGTGAGTTTGGTTAGGCTCTTTGACGTCCTTCTTTAATTTTGCCCAGATCGGTCCAGATTTGAATATAGCTGCCATATAGACCGATCTCTCGATTTAAGGTTTTGGGCCCATAAAATAAACATTTATTGTCCGATGTCGCTGAAATTTGGGACAGTGCTTTGTGTTAGGCTCTTTGACATTTTTATGCAACTTGGCTCAAATCGGTCCAGATTTGGATATAGCTGCCATGTAGACCGATATATCGATTTAAAGTCTTGGCCCCATACAAGGCGCATTTATAATCCGATTTCACTGAAATTTGACACAGTGACTTATATTAGGCTTTTCGACATCCGTGTCGTATATAGTTCAGATCGGTTTTTTTTACATATAGCTAATGTATTTATTAGTATTTGGTCCAAATCGGAACATATTTGGGTATAACTTATATGGGACATAAGGTATGAAATTTTCACCGAATTTTGATGAAAGATGGTTACATATATACCCGAGGTGGTGGGTATCCGAAGTCCGGCCCGGCCGAATTTAACGCCTTGCTTTACCAAAAAGCAATTGCGGATTTTTCATATAGTCGGCGTTGACAAATTTTTTCACAGCTTGTGACTCTGTAATTGCATTCTTTCTTCTGTCAGTTATCAGCTGTTACTTTTAGCTTACTTTAGAAAAAAAGTGTAAAAAAAGTATATTTGATTAAAGTTCATTCTAAGTTTTATTAAAAATGCATTTACTTTCTTTTACAAAATCCGCAAATATTTTTTGGGCAACCCAATATTTAATCCAAATTTTGCTTGGGCGGCTAATTCGGGACACTTATGTTTTTCATGTAAGAAGTAAAAATGGGTATGATTTGTGTAACTTAAATTAGTTTTTCGGGTTGTTATTACTGTTTTTACGACTCCGTAAACTCTTATAACTATTTGGATAACCCTTTCATGAAGGTACTGCTCTTCAACTTGGGGATGACCTGCAACTAATTTTTTTAGCGAACATGGGATAAAATAAGCCAAAATTCTTCTACATTCTTCCGGAGAGGATCAGACCAATAAATCTATATTTTTATTAAAAAAACAGAGTTTAACGCCCCTGGAGGAATGGTTTGGAGCATTATCGTCCATAATAAGGAATGAAGTTGGCATGTTGTGCATCACAAATTCTTTCATTACATTCTCCGTTGCATTTCAATGAAAATGGTGATCCATACTTTGATACGTTAGTATCAACCTAAAGATATGCCAATAAGCGTTTTACAAGTAGTATATGAACATTAATCTGAAATTTAGATTCAACTTTCAGAGAGTTTTCCCCAAAAGTCATCAATGGACATGAAACCTTACTATAACAATATGGGGCTCAAATATAAGGAATTTGATAACAGAGTATGAATTTGACATCGAAATTTTGGGCAAACAATCTCAAGGGCCTCCAAAGCTGCTCGAAAGATGTTGCCAATTTAAAAAAATCTCGATCTAAATGAAAGGGTTTTAGGAGTAGAGTAACCTTCAAACATTTTCAAGTGGCTGATAGACAACCTTATACCTAAGTTGACATGTAGCCCAATAATGGCAATATGATATTCAAAAGAGGGGTGTAGGGCAGAAGGGTAAAAATTTGTTCTGTATTAAAGTAAATTTTTATTCTGTGTACTGTAGAGGGCACAGCGGAGCGTGTTTGGGTGGGATTGTCTTAAATAAAAGCTCATCCAAATATGATACAGGGGAATGCGGTTGTAAAAAGTCAGCACCCTAATGTATAAACTATTGTAGCTAAGCCCATACTGAAAAAAATTGGTTCCACTACTTTCTCATCTGGCCCTGGATGCATACGGAAGCTCATCATGACAAGATCTAACGAATCTTGCGACGATGGACACCTGACTGAATCAGAAGACGAGGCTAACACAACGGTGGTGGAAGTTCTGAATCCTGACCATGGTCTGGCAGGCTGATTTGATGTGGTTCTTATCCAGCCATGGGTGTGTGCAGGAATAGATAGTGGACTAAGAATTGCGGAATTAAAACTACTCAAGGGTACAGGAAGTGGGAGACACAGAGCCTGTATTCTTGCAAAGAGTAGTCTAAATATTTTTCTTCTTCCGTCGCTAAGCACTGAAGATTCAGTAGTAGCCAGCCTTGAAATAAATAAATTTCATTACTGGCTGTCTTCCCTATATATGGCACACGATTCAGAGATGCCGCCTTTAAGCCTTATGTTGCTGGATGAAGCCGCTTCTGTTGGGAAGAAGAGCCTCATTGTAGGAAGTGATGCTAATGCACATCACCAGATATGCGAAAGTTATCGAATATATGAAAAGTTGCAATCTGTCGATTTGTAATAAAGGGGATACACCGACCTTTATTACTAGCAACAGGCTGGAGGTGCTAGATGTTACATTTGTATCGGAAGATATAAGCGGAATAAAATACGACTGTTAAGTGTTGGATGTCCACAGATTCTCTTATCATCGCTTAATGAGTTTCAGACTTGGAGAAAATACTGCAGATGGGGTCAAATTCTGCACGTCTATCCCTTCTAGACCAAAAAGGAAGTGGAAACTGCGGACGATATAGACATACTGGTCAAGTGGATCATGAAGGCGCTGAATGACTCCGTTGTGTCAGCGTGTCCCAGCGTCAAGCCAAGGGTCAAACAGCGACCGCCGTGGTGGACCCCAGAGCTGGTTGGTCTAGAGAAAGACTGAAGAAAACTCTTCAATAGGGCGAAAGCCACAAGAGCCCCACTCGATATGGACATCTATAAGGCAGAGCTAAGGAAATATAAGGGTGAGCCGAGAAAGGCTCAGAACAAATCCTGGGTGGATTTCATCAGCACCGTGGAGGATACATCTGAAATTTTTAGGCTAAGGAAGATTCTTTGCTCGAATCTATGCAGAAGTCAGAGAATGTATGGACAACGTCTAGTGAAGAAACACTAGAACTACTCGTTGATACACATTTCCCGGGAAATTCTCCAATGGACAACGTGGCGCCAGAAGAAGTCAGTGGAATGCATTTGTGGGAGGTTATTAGGGAAATTGTGTCTGAGCTGAAAATCCTTTTGGCGATAAGAAGTTTTAACTCCTTTAAGTTGCCTGGCTCTGATGATGTATCACCAGGTGAATTACAAGCTTTGTCTGATAGACTGGTTCTTTGGCTTGGATAGAGATGTACTCTGCTTCAGCATGTCGTATATACCTTTGGGATGTATCAGCATGTCATATATATCAAAGGTCATTTTCATTCCGAAAGCGGGAAAACCTTACCACACGAAGGCGAAAGATTTTCTTCCTATTAGTCTGTCATCCTTTATGCTGAAGACTCTCGAGGGGTTGATAGAATCATAGCTTAGGACAAAGATTCCTGGAGATCACCTGTCTCGGCAGCAGCATGCATATAGTAAAGGCAAGTCCACTGAAACAGCCCTTCACGACCTAGTCGGTTACACAAAGTGTTCTCTCACTGTCAAAGAACATACAATGTTAGCATTTCTTGACATTGAAAGTGCTTTCAATAACGTAAAACCGACGTCAATTATGAAGGAGTTGGAGTTTCTAGGTATCAACTACATAGTAAGAAAGTTTATTAACAACTTACTTACTAAAAGATGCATTACGACAGTCAGCAGAGGAACACTTCAAGGAGATGTACTGTCTTCTCTACTTTGGAATACAGCCATTAACAATATATTATTGCCTCTGGAAGAAAAAGCGGGAAAAGAGGTCGCGTATGCTGATGACGTGGCAATTGCGGTTAGGGGAAAGTTTTCCTGCACTCTAAGAGATACACTTCAGGAAGCTCTACGTGTAACAGCGAAGTGGGCTATCGAAAGTGGTCCAGGCGTAAATCCGTGCAAGATAGATGTAGTTCTTTTCTGCAGAAGATACAAGTTACCTAGATTGGCACATGTTTCCTTAGGAGGAGAGAATGTTCCACTTTCAGAAAGCGCAAAATACTTTGGTGCATTTTGCAAGAAAGGCAACTCTTGCCCTATACACCTGCAAGAGATCTATTAGCAAAAGTTGGGGGCTTAGATTACGCGTAATACATTGGCTATATACTGCAGTTGTCAGACCTATAATGCTATAAGGTGTTGTGGGCTGGTGGACGGCGCTTCAAAAGTACTACTCAATACTAAACCGGATGTAAAGAATGGCTTGCTTGTGTATCACAGCCGCACGGAGGACGACAGCCGCATTAATGTGGCATTGCTACGAGCATTGTCGTGAGGCTAAGGG
Organism: Stomoxys calcitrans; assembly: GCF_963082655.1. Taxonomy (NCBI): domain Eukaryota; kingdom Metazoa; phylum Arthropoda; class Insecta; order Diptera; family Muscidae; genus Stomoxys; species Stomoxys calcitrans. The sequence continues at coordinate 147,422,038 of NC_081553.1, read as the reverse complement.
AGCTTTCTCTTTGATCATATGGTGGCTACGCACACAGTGTTATCCTTGATACTTGTATTTGTATTTGTATTTTTATTATGATACTTTGTCCTATGTTCCCGGTAGTGTGTATTTCACCCTGCCTGAGCCACTTTTTGACAACAAATACTGTACCACTATTCCTGATAGAACCAATTGGAACTACGATATCCCAGGTAACAGAAGGGCAACGAATGATAGATGGTCACAAATAGGTGGCTGTGAGCATTTAAAAACTATGTGACCTAATCTAGATATGAAAAGGTCTACCGCTTTGCTGTCACTGGCTACAACAGACGTCTCAGTCATTGTGTCCGTAATTGTATGTCACTGTCTAATCGGAAAACATGCTGACAGAGTGAAGGTTGCCATTAACGGCGTCGAAAAAGAGAGACTATAGAAAACCTGTTGTGTGTGTGTCTTGCACTGATTTTGAGAATCTGTCTGACTTAGCGGATGCAAACGTTCGCAAGTTGTTGGGCTTTTTAAAACGATCTGGATGGTTCAACGATAGGAACTAGAAGGCATCTTCCTGCTTCTGTTTCAGTGGTATCACAATGGACAAAAACATCTAAGTGAGTCTGATGGCAAAACGCCACTTAAACCTAACTTAACCTAAGTAGCAAAAATTTTCTTTATCGTGGCATGGGGCGGATTAATATCCGAACCCACATTTCAATTTAATCTAATCTAACCTAGCACCTTAATTTAAAAAAAATAAACATTTAAAGACTTTCCTATTTGTAAGGCTATTTTGCGTTTTTAACTACCGTCCACTGTTATCTTGAATCAAGATCAATTTCTTTCAACGATATTTTGTTCCTCATTTTTATACCCACCACCGAAGGATGGGGTTATATTCATTTTGTCATTCCGTTTGCAACACATCGAATTATCCATTTCCGATCCTATAAGGTATATATATTCTTGATCAGCGTAAAAATCTAAGACGATATAGACATGTCCGTCCGTCTTTCTGTTGAAATCACCCTACAGTCTTTAAAAATGGAGATATTGAGCTGAAACTTTGCACAGATTATTTTTTTTGTCCATAAGCAGGTTAAGTTGGAAGATGGGCTATATCAGACTATATCTTGACATAGCCCCCATATAGACCGATCCGCCGATTTAGGGTCTTACGCCCTTAAAAGCCACATTTATTATCCGATTTTGCTGAAATTTGGGACAGTGAGTTGTGTTAGGCCTTTCGACTTCCTTCGTCAATTTGGCCTAGATCGGTTCAGATTTGGTTATAGCTGCCATATAGACCGATCCTCCGATTTAGGGCCTTAGGCCCATAAAAGCCACATTTATTATCCGATATTGAGGAAATTTGTGACAGTGAGTTGTCTTAGGCCCTTCGACATCATTCTTCAATTTTGTCCTGATCAGTTCAGATCTGGATGTAGCTGGCATATATACCGATTTCTCGATTTAAGGTATTGGGCCCATAAAATACGCATTTATTGTCCGATGTCGCCGAAATTTGGGACAGTGAGTTAAGTTAAGCCCCTTGACATACTTCTGCAATATCGCATATTGGGTCCATAAACGACGCATTTATTGTCCAATTTCGCCGAAATTTGGGACAGTGTTTTGTGTTAGGCTCTTCGACATTTTTCTGCAACTTGGCCCAAATCGGTCCATATTTGGATATAGCTGTCATGTAGACCGATATGTCGATTTAAAGTCTTGGCCCCATAAAAGGCGCATTTATAATCCGATTTCACTGAAATTTGACACAGTGACTTATGCTAGGCTTTTCGACATCCGTGTCGTATATGGTTCAGATCGGTTTATTTTTAGATATAGCTGCTAAAAAGATCACTATTTTGTTATACACAATTGAACAATTGAATTGTACTTATTAGTATTTGTTCCAAATCGGAACATATTTCAATATAACTGCTATGGGACATAAGGTGTGAAATTTTCACCGAATTTTGATGAAAGGTGGTTTACATATATACCTGAGGGGTTCGGCCCGGCCAAAATTAACGCTTTTTTACTTGTTTTTAAATCATATTAAATTATTATTGTTAAGGTTTGCATCTCCTGCTTTCACACTGAATGTTATAATTTCGGGGCTATGGCGGCCTACACAGTGTCCCGTTAGGTCATTATATTTGATCGACTGTTTTGGGGTAAGGTGGTCCGCTAGATATATGAGCAGAATAATGATATCAGATTCGCTGTACACAACCTTATACCTTTAATTTAACCTCATATTGTCATGATTGGTGTATGCAGCCGTTTGGTGGAGGGCGTCTACATGATGGTTGTGCGCCACACTGCCACTTGACCATAAATTTGAATGACGCACTCAACTCAAAAAAATCTATCACTTGATTCCCCATTGTTTTGATAGGTCAAATAACCTATTGGTGGCGATTTTAGGAGATAAAACACCTTCCAGGTCCTTGGACACAAAGTTTAATGTCATATTCGTAATCTGCTCTCAAATGCCTATCATTTGAGTTTCATCAAGCTATGATTGAGTAGTTTTCCCATTTGGGGAGCTTATCGGGGATGGGGCGACTATCAATTACTTGGATCTCGTTTTTTATGTCATATTCGTAATCTACTCCAGAATACCTTTCATTCAAATTACATAGCCTATACCTCCTTCCTGACCATATTCGTAATCTACTCGCGAATACCTTTCATTCGAGCCCCATATTGTCATTATCGTCCAATAAACCAGTTTGGGGGGTTTTGGGGTCGGGGCGGCCCAATTTTTAATAAGGAATTTGTACTCTACTCTTGAATACCTTTCATTTAAGTCCCATATTGTCCCAATCGGTTCACTTTTATTTTTGGGGGTAAGGGGGAGGGTCCGCCCCCAATGCGATATCAAACAATTATATAGACTACCACTACACACAATCTGTGAAAATTTCAAAAAAATCGGTTTAGCCGTTTTTGAGTCTATACGGAACAAACAAATATACAAACCCACAAACCCACAAACAAACAAACAAACATACAAGCAAACAAACAAACAAACATGCAAACAAACAAACACAAATTCATTTATATATATATAGATTTTTATTTTTTGAAAGCTTTTGTAAGTGCCTTTAATTTGCCTTCGACCTGAAGGCATTTGTTGAAACCAAAGAGGTTCGATCAAAAAGTGATAAGTGACTTTTAATTTCCTGGCTCTTCCTACCCTCGTGCAGAGAACGAATAGTTTAAAATTATGTGCTTGGTTTCTCATTATTTCTTTTCTGATGTGCATTATTTATTATCGTTGGTCATGGCAATATTTGGAGTGTTGAGGGAAAATGTCCGTGATTGTTCGCAATGTTGGTGGTGTTGGTCATGGTGCATTTGTTTGCGGACGCTCGCATGGGTTTATTTGTTTTTCATAATTCAATTGTTGTTTAATTTTATGACATATTTTTTAATAACTTTTTTATGTGCTCATTTCCAGTAAAGTTCAGTTAATTTACATGTTTCATTTTATGATTATTTCCCTCTCGCCTTTTGTGAATCGCTATTTAACAAGGACAACGTCGTCCACAGCAGGCGGAGCATAGCATCAAGGACAAAACCCAACCAATTCATATACATTGTTTTTTGTGTTAATTTCATTTGCATTAATTAATTTTGGTTCATTAAAATTATTCGTGCGTAATTGTATTGCGAATACTTTATGCGTTTTTGGGTATTTCGTTGATCTACTTTTCGTCATGGGGGCTGAGGTATATTCCTTTAAGTTAGTTTGTTTGCAACGAGTTAAGAGAGAGTTGGGAGGCGAGAAAAAAAACAAGATCCCTTTCCACAATCCTATCGATCGATCTACATGTTTCCTGCCACCAGTGTAATTCCTTTTGATGGTTTTTCAAAACTGCTAGTGTTCGACACAGACACTTTTGAGATGTTGGTATTTCAAATGCTGGAACATACATTTGGTGCTTACTGTTTTTCTTGTAATTGCAAGTCGCCAAAGTTGAGCAAAAATCTGTGTTGAAAAAGACACATTTCAATGATATCAACTTCGCTTAATTTAAGCCATTGCATCTGGCCAACGTTACGACTTAACGTAGCGACTAGTAACACATCAAAACAAGCCAACACGCCGCCGAACTTTTTTAAAGCGGAGTATTCTATTCAGTTTTCGGTTATTATTTATAAACAACTAGCTGAACCGAGCCCGCTCCGCTGCGCCTTCTTTTACTTTATATGGAGCAAAATTATCATTGGAACATTTATTTTCGTTAACTAAAGAGATTTTAGTGAAATGAAATCCTACGAAAATAGTATATGCATATCGCTTGACTATCAGTATAACAATATAAGTGAATTTATCTGTATCGCATATTATCAATATTGGACTACGAATTCGCTCGGAGGTTTTAATGTCATTTAAGTTTGGATGTAAGATGTACTCCAGTTTTAAAATCCTTTTTTTTTAGTCCGATATTCTCATGATGTCCGATTTAAGGATGTTTACGGGGCTGAGGTGGTCCCCCAGTGCTCTTCTCTCAAATAACATTCATTTAAACCTCATATGGCCATTGCTTTAAGGAGAGTTTATAGGAGTACCCCAAACACTTGGCCCAAAATTGGTTACCAAATTCGTTTTCTAATCTCAAATACCTTTCACTTGATAAATTTTAACTCTTTGGGGGGTGTTTTGTGGGTATCGATTTCGCGCTCTACTGTCCCATACCTTTCATTTGAGCCCCACATTGACGTGCTCTATTCTCATATATCGCTATGTCAATTATTTGAACCCCATATTGCCATTGGCCTCGATTTCTAATCTGAAATATCTTTCATTTAAACCCCTTATTGCAAAAGTCAGCAAATATGTTCGGTTTGGGGTTATGGACCCTAATAACTATCAATATCGAGTTCCACTGTCTTGAAGACCCAAATTGTCTTGGTAAGCTAACACGGTTTGTTATTGGGGTGGGATGTCCGATAGACAGTTGGTCTTGCATGTTGATATCAGATTCGTGGTCTACTCCCTTTCGTGGTCTACCTTTCGTTTGAGGCCCAAATATGCCCGGTTTGGGGAGTGCTTTGGGAGATGAGGTGGCTTTGCCCCGAAATATATATCAGATTGCTGTTCTACTCTAAAACCGCTCTTATTTGAGCCCTATATTGCAATGGTCTGCAAATATTTCCCCCATAGACACGTTTTCACGATTATTGATATCAGATTCGTCCTTTACTCCCAAAGACCTTTTATTTGAGCCCCATATTGCTATTGTCGTAAATTTGTCCTTTTTGGGAAGGAACTGCCCCCCAAACACTTGGTTCCACATTTGTAAATCAGATTCCTATTCTACACTTAAATAGCTTTTATTTAAGCCCCATATTGCCATGGTCAGTAAATAAGTCCTGTTTGGGGGGTGTTTTGAGGAAGGGGTGGACCCCCAGAAACATGGCCCCACATTTGGATATCAGATTCGTATTCTATTCGCAAATACCTTTCATTTGAGGCCCATATTGCTATGATCGGTATATATGTCCGATGTTGTGGTGATTTGGGGATGGGGTGGTCCCCCAAACACAATAGGATATCAGATACGTTTTCTAATCTTAATAACCTTTCATTTGAGTTGTCGCAATGGGTCTTAATACATATTTGGTAGGTTTTGGGGTTGGGGCGTCCCGCTTAGGTACCCCATCCGAAATTTGGATACCAAATTTTTGTTTTTAGGCAACTGTAAGAGAGCACAAACATTTCGCTTAAGTCGCACCACCCATCTCCGAGATTTGGTGTTTCTGAAATTTAGGGTAAGGGGAAGGTTCGGCCCCCTTCAAGTATCAAAAATTTAGTACCCTATTTTCACCACGGGATCACAAACAAACACAAATTGATTTTATATATAAGACAAACAATATCCGGCCCATACCGGTTTTCGAAAGCGCAAAGCGAACCATTTTCTTTTAAATTCTGCCATATATATGTTGGAATACTTGCAAAAGCAAATTTGCCCATGAATGAGGACCAGGGGCAAACTTTTCACATATCAATGAGGGGGCCTTGTTTTTATATCCGAGTCCGAAGAGCGTGCCGCGACACCTTTTCGGGCAGAAGTTATTAAATGGCAAAGTACCTCCCAAATGTCTTGTGATGGCCACATTTGTGAGGTACTTTGCCACGTAAAAACGTGGGATTCGAACCCAGGCGTTCAGCGTCATAGGCAGACATGTTAACCTCTGCGCTACGGTGTTCTTTCTACTCTTATCAAATTTCACTATAGTAAGGGGTGCCTCAAGTGATATTAAACCATAAAAGAAGAAACCTAAAAAAATATAAGCGCAAAAACTTTATTTTTTTGGTTTGGGAATTCGAATGCCGGAATTATTTGCATAAAAATTGTTTATGCTTACACAATCTTGCCTTCATTTTGCACTAGTTTTAATTGTTTTTAACAGCGCTTTTTAAGTTTTTATTTTTTTAGTAAAACAAGTAGGTAAGTCAGAAGTAAGGCGATGCCAACTAAATATTATCCTATGCATACTGTATAAGTGTGAATTGAAAACTTCATTATATGGAGGCCATATCTAATTCTGATATACTTTGGCAAAGGCTAAATTAACCACGGGTCTATAAGTTTAAATAGGATAATGTTGCATTTCTTTGGCTTTGATTTGCTCCTATTAAGAATAGAAAAAATAAAATAAAAACCTTTTTAAAAAGTTAAAGCATAAGTGGTGTGCTTGAAATGCATTAGGTAGGCTAACTATATGTTCAGGCCAAAACTATTTTGACTCGTTTTCCCTTTATAATGCTCTGAAAACGATTCGTTTTTCCTTTACCATTTATATGGACAAAACAAATTGTTTGCCAAAAAAACGAGTCTCTAAAAGCATGTGAGCCCAGATAAATGCCTAGCTTGTGCTAAATAAACACAGCCCTGAATAATGTCAAACAATAAAAATCTAATTTTTTCCCAAAAATTTTATATATAAAAGTCAATTTGAGTTTGTTTGTTTCTTTTTCAGTTTGTTTGTTTGTTCCGTACAGACTCAAAAACGGCTGAACCGATTACCTTGAAATTTTCACAGGTTGTGTAGGTCGGTCTGGAGGGAAACATTGGCTATAGGCTCCCGCTTAGCCAAAAACACCAACCAAAATCAAAGTGGACCAATCGGGACAGTATGGGTATTAAATGAAAGGTCCTGGAGAGTGGAATACGAATATGGTATTAAAATTTGACCTTAGTACCCATCGGGCAACCCCAAACCCAAACAGATATATTGGACGTTCATGGCAATATGAGGCTCAAACTAAAGGGATTTGCGAACGGAGTACGAATTTGATATCAATATTTAAGTCGAAATGTCTGAGGTGCCGTTCCTCCCCTAAAAAGCATTTCTTATTTCCCTAATTTTCAAAAACACCAGATCTTGGGGATTGGTTGATTTTGATTTGGCTGATGCTGGTTTTCAGGATAAAAACCCAGGGGTCCACCCACCCTCAAACAGAACTTATTTACCGATCATGCCATTATAGGGCTCATAAAAAATGTATTTGAAAGTAGAGCACAAATATTATATTTACTTTACGGCGAATTGTTTGGGTGGTCACCCAACCCCTCAAACAACCTCAAAACCGGAAATACTTAGCAGTACTGTAATATAGGACTCAAAAGAAAGACATTTGGGAATAGAGTGAAAATTAGACCAGTGCTTTCCGATTTAAGTTTGAACTCCTTTTTTTTATAACCGAGTCCGAACGGCGGTCCGCAGTGCGACACCCCTTTGGGGAGAATTTTGTACATGACCATGGATGACATGGTACCACGCAAATGTCGCCAGTATTAAGATGCAATAAACACCACTTTTAATTTAGTCCGATGTTCTCGCCAGGATTCGAACGCGGACGTTCAGCGTCATAGACGGACATAGGCTGCAGCGGCGTCTCCACTATAAAAAGATATTAGACAGTTAAAGACGGTGCATCGGAGCGGGCCCGGTTCGGCTAGTATCTATTGATCTGCTTTTCGTCATGGGGGCTGAGGTATATTCCTTCAAGTTAGTTTGTTTGCAAAAAGATTCCTTTCCACAATCCTATAGATCGATCTACATGTTTCCTGCCACCTATTGATGGTTTTTCAAAACCGCTAGTAATCGACACAGACAGTTTACAAACATTTCAAAATCTGGAACATACATTGGAGTAAGCATTATCTTACTTTTTTTCTTATAATCACAAATCCCCAAAGTTGGTCCATGTTACGACTTAACGTAGCGACTAATACCACTTAAAAACAAGCTAACATACCGCCAAACTATTTGTTTGCTCTTAAGCGGAGTATTCTATTCAGCTCTCGATTATTGTTTATAAACAATCGCAGAGCGAAAAATTTTCTTTCAAATCCTGCCATATATATGTTGGAACACTTGCAAAAGCAAATTTGTCCATGAACATTCCAATGAGGAACATGGGCAAACTTCTCACATATCAATGAGTGCTGTTCGATTCAAGTTTAAGCTCAATGATAAGGGGCCTTGTTTTTATATCCGAGTCCGAAGGGCGTGCCGCAGTGCGACACCTTTATGAGGAGAAGTTATTAAATGGCAAAGTACCTCACAAATGTTGGCAGAATTAAGAAGGGGATAACCAACGCTGAAACATTTTTGGTTTGATGTTCTCGATAGGATTAGAACCCAGGCGGTCGCGTCATAGTCGGACATGATAACCTCTGATAAATGATATCAAACCATTAAAGACAAAACCTTAAAAAATACAGGCACAACAACTTTATTTTAGGCTCGGGAATTTGAAAACCGAGCCTGGGGTTCTCCATGTAGACCCCCAAGCTCACTCTGTCCTCTAGCTTTGATCCATCCGTATAATTTTCCAGATTCAGTTCAGTTCAACACTGTGCCGCTGTCAACAGTGCCTACCACTCGACCTCAAGTTTCGTCTCAGGCATCCGTTTGGAAACCTCTTCCATTCCTTCCAGGTTTCCTATCGTTGCCTCGATTAAACCGCCATGATATGGGCTGCTCCTCCCACTTTTCAAACTATCCACCAAACTACTGAGACGTAAGTAAGAATTGGTCTATCCATGCTCCATAGAGCTAGTGGACAACGCTCGGATTCAGGCCCCCTTTCGAGCCTACGGCCCGTCTACATAGTGCCCAATATCTGTGAGCCTTCTTGGTACGCTCCGGAATGTGACACTTTCAATTTAGTTTCCTATCCAAGATCACTCCTATCTGTCCTTGTCAGATATCGAAATCATTTTGTTGAGAAACGTTGTGCGTCAAATTGGCCCACCTTCCACTTCCTCGTGAACAGGCTTTATTCATTCTTCTCTGGGTAAACATAAAGACGTCAGGGTCTAGCTCAATCATATGCCATATGCAAGACCTTTCCAGCCCCTCTGCATAGCTGTTTCGTATCCTCACCCCTAAGAAGTATTATAACATCGTATTCATTGCAGACGGGTTCAAATCCCTCCTCAGTCAGCATCTGTAATAGGTTATATACGGTTGTTATCCAATGAGTGGCAATAAAATATACCCCTGTGGCGTGCCCTGCGCCAATTTCTCCCTTATATTTATGTCATGGGACCAGCAATTTATGCACCTGTTCCAAAGCATATTGTTTGAGTGAAGTTTAACCGAAGTAGACGTACCTTAGCTGTGCTCCAAACAATTAAAGTTGCAAAGTGCCTTCTCGCGCTTTATAAACACTGTAATCACTCGTACACGCTCGATTTAAGACTTGGCCATCCGTTTTTGCTGTGCACGGAACCAACATATACCGATTTACACAAGAAAATAACTTTTATAGTCAAATACTTTACTTTTAATTTGTGTAATTTCATTGGAAAGCGGTGTCTGAAATTCTACTCAAAGAATTAAAAGAGAGTTTATGATTGCTTTAAAACAGCTGCTTGTTTCGTTCTATCAAAATATTGGTTTGTTTCGGTGTTGCCGTATCACAGAAGTTATAGGCCCACGCAAGGAACAATAAAACATGTCAAACAAATCGTCCAACGCAACAAGTACTCCATCTGGCACAGTGGGTCAAGATGTACAAAACGCAAAACGCAAACTTATTGAAACGTCGCCAGATAATGCAGTGGTAGTTGGAAATATGCCAACAGCCCAACTTATGAAGTTAATGCAAGATGCTATGTCGAAATTGTTAGATGAAAAATTGGAGAATTTGCCGACTAAATCGGATATTATAGAGCTGAATAGTAATATAGATGAAATTAAGAATGAAGTTCAAAGGTTATCTATGGAAAATGCTGAAATGAAAGCTGAAATAAAAAAATTACAAGAAATAAAAGAATTAGACAACAGAAGAATTGAAAGGTTAGAAGAGGAATTGAACAGAAAAAAACTCATAATAAGAGGGTTAGATAATCAAAACCATTTGTATATGGCCGCTAAAAACCTCTTCAAGGACGTATTGAAAATTAATTCTGATCTGGAAATTGAAATGGTAAAAAAACTGCAAAATATTAATGGAAAAATGACGATTTTGGTGGAGCTGAAGTCGACAAAAATGGTAAACGAAGTACTCAAAAATACGAAACATCTCTCAGGAACAACCATATTCATTGAAAGAGATTTAAGTGGCTATCGTCTGGAAAATAAAAAAGTTATGCTACAAATGAAAAAAGAACTGCTAAAATTCGACAAAAATAAGAAGGTGGGAGTACGAGGCCATCAAATTGCTATTGAAGGAAGAATTTTTTACTGGAACGGGAAAAAGGAACTAGTTTGCGGCCAAAAAACGGGAAGAGAAACTCTGGTAACTATTTATGGAGATGGTATAGATAATTTAAAATTAGATTATGATACTCTTTTATACAACCTAAAGACAAAAAACTTCTAAAAGATAACGAAAGAAAGAAACCTATAGAAAATAAAAAATATAATTTAAAAAATAATACCAAAAAATACAATTCGGTCATAAATATAGTGGCATATAATGTTCATGGTCTAGGAAACAAGTATCTTCACCCCGAATTTTATGATTTTTTAGAACAGTTTGATATATTTATTTTATTGGAAACTCATGTGGAAGAGAAAAACCTAGTAAACTATGGGAATAAATTTAAAAACTTTAATACCTACTGGAAACCTGCTTCTAGAACAAATAATAGAGGAAGAGGAATTGGAGGACAAGTATGTGGGGTGAAAAAGGATTTGCGGGAAGCAGGCTTCAAGCATACATTAGTACATCGAAGAAGTTACGATATCATTTACTGTGAACTAAACACAATCAAATTTGAATTAATCCCTATATATCTAAGAGGAGTAAAATGGATGGAAGATTTCAATGAAATGAATAAAGTTGTAGAAGACAATGACTTTAAGAAAATTATTATTGGTGATCACAACATTCGTATTGGAGAGGAACAGCTGCTGCCTGAAGAAATTGGGGAGGAATTCCAGGTTCTAAATACTGGTAGAAAATCAAATGATAAAATTTTAAACGCCCACGGCAAAAAATATATCGAATTCTGCAATAACAACGGCCTAGTGATTCTAAACGGAAGAACTTTTGGTGATGAGGAAGGATGTTTCACATTTACCAACGGAAACGGAAGCTCGGTGATAGACTTATGTGCTGTATCCTTGGACATAATAAATAATGTGCAGTCTTTTGAAGTAAAACCTCAATTATGGTCAGATCATTTACCGATTGTAATAACTCTTAGGGTAAACAGTGATTTAGAAACAGGAATTGAAAAGTTAAAATTACTGCCAAAGCTAAAGTGGAAACAACAAAACAAGGAAAATTACCAAAAACAATTAAATGATGAACTATCAAGCTTAGAAAATAACCCCTCCCTATCAGACTTTACACGCCTTATCATGAGGGCGTACCCAGCCCCTTCAATCATAAGGAAGCCGGAATACCATAACCGATGGTTTGATAAAGAATGTATGAAAGCTAGAGATAAAACCATGAAACTTCTTAATAAATTCAGATCTTCGAAGAACTCTTCAGATAGAGAAGCTTACGTGTCACAAAAAAACCTCTACCAGAAACTTTGTGGAAAAAAACGATTGGATTATTATCGCAGCATAGAGATTAGACTAGATTTCATATCTGATAGCAAATCATGGTGGTCTTTGGCAAAGGAAATAAGACAGAAGGAGAATTGTATAGGCTGCGCCATTGCAACGGGAGCTCTGAAAACATATTTTGAAACTTTATTAAACCCAAAGGTCAATTCACAAGAGATTCTTTACGCCCCAAATCAAGTCCTGAATGAGATGTTGGATAGAGACTTTACTCTTCCAGAATTGCAGTGCCAACTGAAAAAGGTGCAAGAGAACAAAGCCCCAGGTGATGACAGGATACCATATGAGTTTTTCATACACGCAACAGATGAATTCTTAAATGAACTGTGCAAAACATTCACAAGAATTTTCAACGGATATGATGACTTTAGTAATTTTAAGTCAAGTATTATTTTTCCCATACACAAAAAAGGTGATCCCAATATCCCAAGTAACTATAGAGGAATCACATTCATGAATTGCATTGGTAAGCTTATGATTGGCATGATTAATACAAGAATAACCGAATGGACGAACGAGTACTGTATACTAAATGAATTCCAGGCTGGTTTCAGGAAAGGGTATTCAACGATTGATAATGTGTTTAATTTAAAATCAATAGTAGACCTAAAAAGATTGGAATCAAGAAAAGTCTACGCCTTTTTTGTTGATTTCAAGGCCGCGTTTGATAGAGTTCCGAGAAACCAATTAATTTATAAATTATATGAAATGGGCCTTTCGACAAAAATAGTGAATTTTATAGAAAAGCTATACACATATACAAAAACTGCAGTATGGAACGGCAAGGAGTTATCTGATCATTTTATAACTAAGACGGGAGTAAAACAAGGTTGCTTACTATCGCCATTGCTATTTTCTATATATTTAAATGATCTCCATGAGTCATTGGGTGGTGGACTTAGCATAGACGAAATTGACATCCGCCTGTTAATGTATGCGGATGACATCGTGATCCTAGCCGATGATCCACTGATATTGCAACGAATGATAGATAACCTATCATTTTACTGCAAAAGATGGGGGATGGAGGTCAACCAGGCAAAATCTGAAATAATGATATTTCGTAATAGCGGAAGATTAGCTGCAAATGAAAAATGGATATTTAACGGTGAACATCTGAGAGTTACTAATGAGTACAAGTATCTTGGGATCACGCTTACACCAAAACTGTCATTTAATAAGCATGCAATGGAAAAAAACGATGCCGCCAAGTCTTGCCTAAATTCAACATGGGCAAATTTTATAGGCAAACCTAAAATTTCGCTCAAAGCCAAGTGGAAAATGTTTTTATCGGTATGCCGATCTATCCAGAGCTACGGTGCACAAATTTGGGGAAATGGATATTTTGACGAAGTTGACAAGCTATATAGATTCTTCATCAAACGTATACTTAAGTTGCCGGAAAATACCCCAAACTATATCATCGCTCTGGAGACTGGGTATGAACCAGGATATATATATACATACTCTTTGCACCTTAAATATTTGGCAAAAGTACTGTTCGATTTGGAAAATCATAGACTTCCACATATCCTTGCGGTGAAAATAATGCAGAACAATACCTCCTGGTATAAAGATTTTAAAGACCGATTGCAATGTTACGGAATAGAACACCAAAATGTCAACACAGATAAAATTTATTGGTACGAAGCCTGCCAACTATTAACATGCGAACTTCAAAACAGCAACTACCTCCACCATAACCAAAAATCACAAGAAAGTGAAAGCCGAATATACAAATTACTTGACCCCACAGTAGGTTCATCTTATTGTAATGACAAATTTAGTCAAATACAAATATCTTATATAATGAGAGCTAGAGCTGGTGCGATGGGGCTAAATGGTGTTAGTTACAGAGAAGAACAAGCTCGAATGTGCTCCATCTGTAACCTAGGAGAAATAGAAACCACGCAACATTTCATAGGGGTATGTCCAATATTTAGTAGAATTAGAAGCAAGAATTTCAAAAAAAGCATTCTATCAGACACAGAAATTATATCTGTTTTAAACGGCGGTGAAGATAATTGTTGGATTAGACTATTTAATTTCTTACGAGAGGCAATGAATTATAGAAGAACTCTTATAAATGAATTTAATTACTAGCTAAAAAATAAAACTCACTTCTCCGGCAGACGGTTTACAAAAACCATGCCGTACATTTTCAAAACACATTTTAAATATTGATACTTACATTTAAAATATATTGTATATATAGTATTATAACGTTTTTGAAAAATTAATAATAAAAAAAAAAAAAAAAAAAATATTGTTTATCCAGTCTCCAAGGACCGGGTCCAGTGGTCTAAGGATTGGATTAATGCGTCAGTCCGCACATGCACTTCGTTGTCTCTATCCTCACTCCCATGTCATAGACAAACGTTTCAGTTTGGAGTTGGGTTTTTGAGAGAAACTTTTTCATCTTGGTGGTGTCGTTAGCGGTATCGACCTGTTTGCAGAAAAGCTTTCAGACGGCAAGTTTTGTCGCTCTGGTAATCTCATTGTATTCCTTAAGCCGTGTGTAGTACACATCCCAGAAAACTTGCGATTTTTTAAGACGAGTTCTGTTATAAAGCCTGCGGACCTCTTTCCCAATGTTGCGAATCTCTCCAGTAATCCAGGGTTTTTCTTGGGCTGATTTACTTTCTCCAAAGGGGACAACTACAATATCTTCGAAAGATCCCGCTTTTGCAGTCGTAATCCTGTTGACATTGTCGGCAATGTCTTCTATGCTTGGACAATCTAAAGTATCTTGACCAAGTCTTCTTCTGAGTAGTAATACGAAATTTGGCCAGTTGGTTTTCTACTTCTTATGGAAGCTTATCGGATTTGGCGCTGGCCGTGATATGCTTAACGTAGTGTAGCGATGTTCTGAGAAGGAATGCTCCATGGATACCCTGCAATCCTAACCCTCATCAATTAGATTTTCCGAACATATCGTCACATCTAAAACCTCCTCCATAATCCTATTAACAATGGTAGCGGTGATGCCAATATTATATATTACTAGCTGACCCGGACCCGCTCCGCTGCGCCTTCTTTTACTTTATATGGAACAAAAGTTTCCTTGGAATATTTATTTTCGACAATTAAAGATCTTTTAATGAAATACCATGCGAACTGGACTAACAGTTTAACAATATCAGTGCCTTTATCTGAATCCCATATGATCTTTATTAGTCTACGAATTTAAGTTTGGATGTAAGGTGTACTCCATTCTTAAAATACTTCATTTCAGCCCGATATTCTCATGATGTCTGATTTAGTGGTGTTTTCGGGGGAGAGGTGGTCCCCCAGATACTTGGCCCTGAAAAAATATCAGCTCAAGTTTCGTCTCAGGCATCCATTTGGAAACCTCTTCCATTCCTTCCAGGTTTCCTATCGTTGCCTCGATTAAACCGCCATGATATGGGCTGCTCCTCCCACTTTTCAAACTATCCACCAAACTACTGAGACGTAAGTAAGAATTGGTCTATCCATGCTCCATAGAGCTAGTGGACTGCGCTCGGATTTAGGCTCCCTTGGATTCAGGCTCGTGCTCTTCTCTCAAATACCATTTATTTAAACCCCATATTGCCATTGGCTTAAGAGAAGATTACAGGATGAGGCGTCCCCAAAACACATGACCCCGAAATAGGTTATCAAATTCGTTTTCTAATCTCAAATACCTTTCATTTGAGCCACATATTGACATTGTCGAAATTTTTTTTTACTTTGGGGGTGTTTTGAAAAAGGGGGTGATGCCCTAAATACATGGTCCTACATTTGGATATCAAATTCGTATTCTACTCCCAAATACCCGGAAATTATATCAGCAACGTGCTCTATTCTCATATATCTATTTATAATTTATTTGAACCCCATATTGCCATTGGCCTCAAAATTGGATATCAAATTGGTCTTCTAATCTCATTTAAACTCCTTATTGCAAAAGTCAGCATATATGTCCGGTTTGGGGCATTGGCCCTAAAAACTATGAATATTTAGTTCCACTCGTTTTAAGGCCCAAATTGTCTTGGTGAGCAAATATGTCCTATTTGGGGGTTGTGATGGTGGTGGGACGTCCCCTAGACAGTTGGCCCCTAATTTTGATATCAAATACGTGGTCTACTCCCACATACCTTTAATTTGAACCCCATATTTCCATAGTCGGCCAACATGACCGGCTTGGGGGGTGTTTTGGGGGAAGGGCGGCTGCTCAGTGAGTTGGCCTTGAAAATATATATCGGATTCGTGTTCAACTCTAAAAACCCTCTTATTTGAGCCTCATATTGCAATAGTCAGCAAATACATACTATTTGGGAGGTGTTGTGGGGGTGGGGTGGCCTCATAGACACTTTTCCCGAATATTGATATTAAATTCGTGCTTTACTCCCAAAGACCTTTCATTTGAGGCCCATATTGATATGGTCGTAAATTTGTCCCATTTGGGGGATGTTTTTGGTGAGAGGCGGCCCCCCAAACACTTGGTCCTATATTTGGATATCAGATTCGTATTCTACATCCAACAACACAAACATACAAACAAACCTACAAACACAAATTGATTTTTATGTATAAGATAAGGTCGTTAGTATTTAAAAATTCTTCCAGGGCTTGGCCCCGCTTATTAATGTTGGGACTATTAGTACCTCATTTTCTGTCTGTTTTGCTTTCCTCACCAACCGTTGCAGCTCCGACGTAGGTGGCGGTGTCGGAGAGTCAAAAGGTAAATAAACTGATGCCAGGTATACTCTACTGTCTCCCTGTCCCATCAGCGTTGCATCCAACGTTGACAACTCTGGAGAAAATACATAATTAAAATTGTTATGACCAATAAGGCAGGTCTTCTTCCGAGTACCAGTGGTAGCATACAATAATTGGTTGATATGGTTCAGTCCAGAAACTTTGTTCCGTTCGTCAATGGCTCCTGATTTTCCCCATCAGAAGATGAGTAGCTGTCTCGCTCCGGTGGAGGTCCTCCAGTAGATGGGCTTCTAGGGAGTGGGTGATGGTATCATCGTCTGCTCCGTGTTCTTCAGGCTGCGTTATGTTTTCTGTCACTGCACTGCCTGATGTTTTTATAATAGGATCTTTGCCTATCTTAGTCTTCCGAATCTTAAGAAAGTCGGTAATGGTTAAATCATCGGGTCCCTGTTTGTTAAGCTGTATTGAGTCTAACGTCCCTGCACTGCCTGATGTTCCAATATTAGGATCTTTGCCTGCACTAGTTTTCTAAATCTTGAATAAATGGGCTTCTACAGGAACGTGATTTACCAATACTTGCTTACGCCTCAGTAGTTTAGTGAGCTGCTATGGAGAAAAAGAGCAGCATAAAGGCCAAACAGCAGGTTCAGAGAACATGGTAATGGTTAAATCATCGTGTCCCTGTTCGTTAAGCTGTATTGAGTCTAACGTCCCTGAACTGCCAAATATTCCAATATAAGGATCTTTGCCTTCACTAATCTTCTAAATCTTGAATAAATGGGCTTCTACACCCTACACCGACGGAACCTTAGTATAGCCATCTGGAAGATCATATTGCACGTTTGGATCAAACCTTAACCCGAAGTCTTTCGGGTCGACGCAGTATGAGTTAAGGGCGTGGGCGATGAATGAGCATGCAACCCTGTGGAACAGCGAAACAGTCGGTAGGACGGCGAAAACCCAATGGGGGGATCCAGATCGTGAGAAGACGAAACTTTAACTGAAGGGAAGTAAGAAGGAGGTTAGTATAGCTATTGATATTGACAACGTGACACATAGCATATTGATAATGTGACACATAGGACTACGAGCTTACTTATATAAAAGGCATTTCCTTTGTCATTGCCCGGATTTCGCGTCTAACAGAAACCGGTACTTAGGTGGGGAATGTCTACAGTGGCATTGGGAAGATTAATGTCTGCTTGTGAGCTTAGCAAAGCCATCGCTTACTTCTGCCGTCATCCCGCAATCCTAATCTCTCGATTCGGCTGCGATGACTGTTACGTTGACACTGTCGCTGTCTGAATCTGCATCGGAAACACCACCTTTACTTAAAGGCTGGGGACGAACTGGGGACTCTAATTTATCTGTCTCTTCTTCATTTCATAGCCTGACGACTGGTTGTGAGCTTGAAGCATTACTCTCGACAACAGGTGCCAAAGCACCCATACATTTGGGAGGGGAGGACAACATGCCACCACCGCAGCTGTTGGAACTTTGAAGTCCATTTTGAGACTACTCCCGATAGGCTTTAAAATTTTTCGTAATTGGTACCTATTCTGAGATACGGATTTTTTTCTCAATGAGCGAGGTGAAAACACGTCCGCTCCACTCAACAGTTACTTAACTCAAATTTTAGTCTCAAGGAGACATGGTTTTACCATTGCACAGCTCACTAATAAGTGAGTAGGTGGAAGCATGAAATCTTTTTAGGTCTTAGCGAACTGATAATGAAGCGAACTGAAATAATCAGCTTCGAAATCGCGATCTCCGTAGCCTGCCCAATGCGTGTCAAGCGCATCATATATGCCTAACTTTTTAAAAAGGTTTTTATTTTGCTTTTTATTTTAAAAAGAAGCAAAATCAAATCCTATTGGTTTCAGCTGGACAAAGAAATCCATCAATAAAATGAAACCATCAAAACAAAAAATTTGCCCAAAACATATATAAAGCTTTTTCTTAATCTGAAGCAATTTTGGTAAAATTGGCTAAAATTATCAACGGTCATAAAACAATGAAAATATTACATAACAATTTTCATAAGGATCGGTTGAAAAATGGGCACATTATTCAATTATTGGTCTGAATTGATGAACATATATGAGGCTTTCATATATATGCGACCTATATCTAAATCTGAACTGGTTTTTGCGAAATTCTCCAGAGATGTCGGGAGTCGTGAAACAATCCTTCGAACCAAATTTCATCAGAATGGATAAGCAACTGACCACACTATTGTCGTATTAGTCAAGATCGGATCGGTGCGCCGGTACTGCGCCGATATTAAGCCAAATCCAGCGATATTGTGTCAGTTGGAGAAGAAAATGTTATGTACAATTTTGTTTGGTTGATAAATGCGTCTGTAAAAGCTCTAGAAGTGAAAATCAGGCGATATGTATATATGGGAGATGAATATTTAAATCTGAATTGATTGCAGAACAAGAATTTCTTAAGCACATACATCGTTTGATAATATTTATGCGATAATGAAATATCCATCACAAAGTGGAAATTTAAATGTGCAACAACGACAACAACTATTATTTGTTTTATTTATAGAATAACGAATACAGCAGATCACTAAATAACCCCATAATGCAGTTGTGCGAAAATGAAAGGCTTTTAATATAATTTGTATCATAACATCGAAATAAATCTAAATAAACTGAAATCTGCTCAAAATTCGTAAAAATAGATTTTTAATTATGGTTCAACCAGGGCGGCGGAGTGGGAGTCGGAGTAGAGCAATTTTAACCGGAGTCGGAGTCGAAAAAATAACTTCTACTCCGACTCCGGAGTAGAAAGCTATCTTTCACTTTCAAAATCCATTTGCATCTCCGATCATTGCGCTCGTCTCGAAAGAGAAACAAACAGAAAATTGTACAATTTAATGATATTCGCCCTAACAGGTAAAAACCCTAAAAAAATTAAATTCAAATATTTTTTAGAATGAAACAAGTAAAAGCGTGCTAAGTTCGGCCGGGCCGAATCTTATATACCCTCCACCATGGATCGCATTTGTCGAGTTCTTTTCCCGGCATCTCTTCTTAGGCAAAAAAGGATATAAGAAAAGAGTTGCTCTGCTATTAAAACGACCACAATTAAACTATGTGTTGGAGACCTGTGTAAAATTTCAGCCAATTCGTATAAGAATTGCGCCCATTGGGGGCTCACGAAGTAAAATAGAGAGAACGATTTATATGGGATCTGTATCGGGCTATAGACCGATTCAGACCATAATAAACACGTATGTTGATGGTCATTAGAGGATCCGTCGTACAAAATTTCAGGCATATCGGATAATAATTGCGACCTCTAGGGGTCAAGAAGTCAAGATCCCAGATCGGTTTATATGGCAGCTATATCAGGTTATGAACCGATTTGAACCTTATTTGACACAGTTGTTGAAAGTAAAAATAAAATACGTCATGCAAAATTTGAGCCAAATCGGATAGGAATTGCGGCTTCTAGAAGCTCAAGAAGTCAAATCCCCAGATCTGTTTATATGACAGCTATATCAGGTTATGGACCGATTGCAACCATACTTGGCACAGTTGTCCCTAGAGGCTCAAGAAGTCAAGACCCAAGTTCGGTTTATACGGCAGCTATATCAGGTTATGAACCGATTTAAACCATACTTGGCACAGTTGTTGGGTATCATAACAAAACACGTCGTGCAAAATTTCATTTCTATCGGATAAGAATTGCGCACTCTAGAGGCTCAAGAATTCAAGACCCAAGATCGGTTTATATGGCAGCTATATCAGGTTATGGACCAATTTGAACCATACTTGGCACAGTTGTTGGATATCATAACAAAACACGCCGTGCAAAATTTCATTCCAATCGGATAAGAATTGCGCACTCTAGAGGCTCAAGAAGTCAAGACCCAAGATCGGTTTATATGGCAGCTATATCAAAACATGGACCGATATGGCCCATTTACAATACCAACCGACCTACACTAATAAGAAGTATTTGTGCAAAATTTCAAGCGGCTAGCTTTACTCCTTCGGAAGTTAGCGTGCTTTCGACAGGCAGACGGACGGACGGACGGACATGGCTAGATCGACATAAAATGCCACGACGATCAAGAATATATATACTTTATGGGGTCTCAAACGAATATTTCGAGTAGTTACAAACAGAATGACGAAATTAGTATACCCCTATCTTATGGTGGTGGGTACAAAAACTTCGTGCGGATTACGTTTGAACGCTATCGTGATGTTGGCTATCTGTTGAACGGATGGGCGAATACGAGTAAACTGACATATCCCATTAACGACGGATGGGTAGAAGAATGCCCCAGAATAGAACTGCTAAAAAATCTTAGCCCGAGTTAGGAAAGAGCAATCTAGTGAAATTTGAATGGACATAATGTGGACGAATGAAACTAGCAAAAAAAAAAAATTATTTCCCATCATATAAGATCAGGCAATTTTTTATAGCTCAAAAATACAAACAAAAATTTGTCTCAAAATTCTAACGTGTGAGATTGTTGAAACCTTTTTAGAGGACTGTTGCATTTGATGGTTTCTATACTAAAAAAAATACATTAAATTGACAATTTTTTTCACAGCTTGTGACTCTGTAATTGCATTCTTTCTTCTGTCAGTTATGAGCTGTTACTTTTAGCTTGCTTTAGAAAAAAAGTGTAAAAAAAGTATATTTGATTAAAGTTCATTCTAAGTTTTATTAAAAATGCATTTACATTTGAAAGCAGGAGCGGTTTTGTCAACGTCATTAAAATCCACTTCGCTAAATGGTCATAAAATATTAAGAAAACTATTTTTTTTTTTTGATATTAAAAGGTATTGGCTCAGAAAATAAAAATATTTTTTTAACATTTGAATTTAAAAAAAATGAATTAAAAAAATCCGAAGTGAAGAAATTTTCCCGCAGTCGGAGTCGAGTAGAAATTGCTCGACTTCGCAGCCCTGGTTACAACATTAAATTGAACTTGGCATCCATTTCAATATGCACAATCCATTTTAAATGTTTGACGTTAAATTAATTTATAAATAAAGAAAAATTTGTTGCCAAAAAAACTTTATATAGATGCTCCGGCAAAGAATTCTTTCGGAAGAACAAATGTTCTCCCATAGCGAATTAAACTAAAGTAAAGTTATTATATATTATAGGGGAAAAAATTATATTAATGCAGCTTATACCAAAGCTGCAAAAAACAAAAATATGATTTCCATGGACTGGAATTTGCGCGATTCACTGGGATTTAGTCTAGTTTCCATTTCATAAAATAATATGTTGTCTTGTGATTATCTTGCTGTTGTGGTGGACGTTTTCCCGGAAATTTTAATGTGATTATTATTTAACTGTGATTATTCTGCAACTAGATCTTTATTAGAAATGTGAAATGACCACAAACTTACCAGAACAGCCAGAAAACATTTCTTATATTGATTCTTTTTTTATTGCCTTAGTGTCCAGTAAGGCCCCATGGTTGTGTTTTTTTGTTTGATCGCTGTCAATTGACATCATTCAACTGGTTTGTACAGTACACATTGTGATGAAGTTCTGGTACGTGCTCCATTACCAACTCCAGGTCTTACATTTTTTTATTGATTATTTCCAGAAATTTTGGTAGATTTGGATATGATTTTGCTTGCCATATTTAGAAATCTAAGTTTTATGAAGGCAATGGATTTTTGTTTATTTTCGGCTATCGAAAAATTTTAAATTGTACCAAAATAGGTATCAAAATATCGATTTCTACATTTTGACATCAGACTAGCAAATTTGACATTTTTATTTTCTACTAATTGATTCCCACGCCAATAAAGGGTTAGACTATCCGCAGAGAAGTGAAGTCATTTCCTTTTTGTTTTTAACTTCGAAGTGAAAAGTCTAAAGTTTTCTGCAAATCTAATTTTCCAATTTCCTGACCATCGATTGTAATCCGAATATTGTGTCCCAAAGATTGACAACAGAACGTGGTATTCTTATATTATAAAATAGGCCTTCCTGACCTGAAATACGCCTTCCTGACCTGTTTGAAAATTGGTAGCCAATTTGTTGAGCGGTTGACTAGTTGAAGTTCTCATCATTTTGCCCGTTTTATTGGATATATTATGCAAGTGCTCTTATTGCCAAAATTTTTGCTTTAACTGTGATTGCTCCAGATTGGAAAGCGGTGACAGAAAGTCATCACACAACTGGGTCAGAAAGATTGTTTTTCTTATTGTGTATTATGGCCTAGATGCCCATTAATGTTGCCAGTGGTGTTCCCTTAAGACTTCAGAAAGCTCTCTATCATATTGTCGTCAAGAGCATTTTACCAAGTCTATACACAGCCTGTTTTGCCATTGACTTCATTCGCCAACTCAGCGGCCTTACGCCAGATTCCCCAGGGGCTAACTGAAGGGTCAATCGACCAAGTACATACGTGTATGTTAATATAACTGCCAACCAAAAGGCCTTGGAGATAATTTTATACCCTCCACCATAGGATGGGGGTATACTAATTTCGTCATTCTGTTTGTAACTACTCGAAATATTCATCTGAGACCCCATAAAGTATATATATTCTTGATCGTCGCGACATTTTATGTCCATCTAGCCATGTCCGTCCGTCTGTCTGTCGAAAGTACGCTAACTTCCGAAGGAGTAAAGCTAGCCGCTAATAATAAGATTCAAATAAGATTAAAATCGGGATATAACCTGATATAGCTGCCATATAAACCGATCTGGAATCTTGACTTCTTGAGCCTCTAGAGGTCGCAATTATTATCCGATTTGCCGGATCTTCTCATGACCATCAACATACGTGTTTATTATGGTATGAATTGGTCTACAGCCCGATACAGCTGCCATATAAATCGCTCTCTATTTTACTTCTTGAGCCCCTAAAGGGCGAAATTCTTATTCGAATTGGCTGAAATTTTACACAGGTCTCCAACATATAATTTAATTGCGGTGCGAACCGGACTATATCTTGATGACGCTCTAATAGCAGAGCAAATCTTTTTTCTATATCCTTTTTTGCCGAAGAAGAGATGCCGGGAAAAGAACTCGACAAATGCCATCCATGGTGGAGGGTATATAAGATTCGGCCCGGCCGAACTTAGCACGCTTTTACTTTTTTTTATTGGTCAAGTAACCCAAATTTTGCATGAAAATTTTTACAATTTTACCTAATTGATTTCGAGGGACTGTCATATTAGATTTCGTCACAAATTACCACGACAACGTCTTATTTTGAACCCCAGAGTCTGAAGACATAATTATGATTTTAATAATAATTACCTGAAAATGAATAATTTTGGAAATCGTTTTAAAATTCCTGTAAAAAAAAAAAACAATATGCAAAATTTTTGAAGTACACTGAAAGTTCCCTTAGTTTTTAACATTCGTTTCTTATTTTAAATACCGTAAATGAAATGCCTTAAAACATTAAATTAATTAAATTTTCTCAAATTGGTTAAGCTGTTTTGGAGGCCTTTTTCATGTCCAGGGTAAGACTGCTATTCCACAAGGTTGCCTGTTCGTTCGTCGCCCACGCCCTTAACTCGGACTGCGTCGACGCGAAAGGCTTCGGTTAACCAAGTTTATTGAAGGCAGTCCTCTGGCCTTCACCGCCAAATCATTCTCCCATATGCATATATATCAATCCATATAACACCATCATCATAATCGACGACTAAGTGAAAGGAGTTTTGCCCAAGTGAGTAGGTGTCCAAAAACCAAAATCGAGCTTCCGGGTTTACAACTCGTTAGAAATAGGCCATCTTATATAAAGTAATAAAACTGTTTTTTTGGTACTTTACGGACTGCGTAAGATCTTTCAATTGTGCATAAAATTAAGGTATGACACTATTCAATTGGTAAACAGAATGTATATTCAAAATGTGTACATTTAGATCCTTAATTATTGTCATTATTTGACTCATTGGGAACTTTCTCATGGAAGGCCTAGACCAATAAATTTGGTATCTAGAAGTTAACCCATCTGCACAATGGTCTCCACCTTTGATTCCTATGCTGTAGCAAAAATGGTACTTGTATGCCATTTACAAATCTCATTTTCATCCCTGCTGCACACTCTTTTGTTTCGTTGTAAGACGTACATGTGTACTCCTTATAGGATGCACTTATAAGGTGCAATCAGTTGAGTCCAATTTTTTATACCCACCACCGAAGGATTTGTGGAATATGCATTTTGGTGTTTAGTTTGCAACACATTGAGATATGCATTTCCGACACTATAAAGTATATATCTTTAATCGTCGTAAAAAAATTTAAAAATAGAGATATTGATCTGAAAGTTTGCACAGGTTCTTTTTTTGTCCTAAGCTAGAATATGGGCTATATCGGACTATATCTTGATATACGCCTTAGAGAACCATCTGTCGTCTTTCCTTTTCCATTACAAAAATCTTCGATCATTCTTTGGACAAGTTTTTTAGACAAGCAAAATTTTTCATTTAAAGAAATTTTTTAAATAATATTTTTTTCTACAGATAAAATATCAATTAAAATAATAAAACGGGAATTAAGAGAAAATTCATGTAGAATTATGTCTTGGAAAAAATTTTGTTAAATATTTATCTTTTGGAACAATTTTTTTTTTGGCTTAAAGAAACTTTTAATAACTTTTCGTTTCAAACAATCACAAGAAATTTATCTTATTAAAAAATTACATCCCGTTTATGTCTTTAAAAAATTGCTTTAACCCACTAACGACGAAAAATACCCAAGAGTGGAGCTGCCTTAGAAAAATTCTAGCTCGAGTTACGAACGAGGTTACGTAATGAAATTTGGATTGGCTTAAAGTGGACGACTTAAACCAGTTACAACAATTTTTCCCGTAATGTTTTGGGGAAAATTCGCTTGTCGAAAGTCGGTAATTTTTTATATTCCAAAAATTAAACGGAAAAATTTCTCAAAATTCTTAGGAGTAAGTTTGCTGGAATCCTTTTCAATGTCTTGTTGCATTTGATGATTATTATATTAAAAAAAAAATAAATGTGTGGCAATAATCCTGCTTTTTAGACAGCACGTGCTATTTTATTCCAAAATCATTAAATCCAGGTTTCTTCGCTAATTGGCCAAAAAATATAAAGAACATGATTTTTTTGTTGTTGTAAGTCTTAGAAAATAAAACGATTTATTTAAAAAATTTTTGAAATTCAAAATATTTAAAAAAATATTGCTACGTCAATTTAAATTCTCTAAATTATAAAATGTAAAATTTCATCAAAATTGGATACTTCCAACGAGCTTTCTGAAGGTATCAATACATTTCGCTGACGCAGAGTCCAGCGATCATAATTCGTAAGGGTGGGTCCCTTTCAGAGTTCAACATATGTTCGATAACCCGCTCGTTTTCTAAACGCCTCACCAGGGACCGACGATATGGTGGAATCCTACCGGATGCACAGCCGATAACGATGACTGCATAAGTCATCTCATCTATGTTGTGCTTCCTTGCCATTCCGGCGTAAGAGGTCGGCTCCTTACCTTTCTCAGCGACCATCTTCCCCTTCCGTGATGGCTGTGGCACCCTTTTGGAAGTACAGTCCTCCATGAAGACTAAGGGGCCATTCGCGCTTTCTTTGATTCTGTTCCGACTTTGTCTCCCTCAATGAAACAATGTCCCGACAGAATACTGTCGGGGGTCTCCATTGCGGAGGGGGTTGGTTTGGTCTTCCCAGAGTACTTGAAAGGGGGGAGCTCTTTTTCTTCTTCAGCGTCTTGGCAGTGTTATGCTCTTCGGGAGATCTGATTCTTTTTCCAGCTTCAGTAGAAGTGCCTGGAATGTCAGTTTTATCCCTTCCAGTATGATGCACTTTCGCCCGATTAAGCTGCCGGTACATACTGCTCTGTCTCCTTCGTCGTTCACCGGATCGCTTTCTCAGTCTGCTTGTGAGCATAGCAAAGCCATCGCTCACTTCTGCTGTCATCCCGATGCCCTCATCTCTCGATTCGGCTGCGATGACTGTTTCATTAACACAGTCGCTGTCTGAATCCGAGTCAGAAACACCACCTTTACTTAAAGGCTGGGGACGAACTGTGCATCCCTCTGGTTTATCCGTCTCTTCCTCATTAATTAGTCTGACGATTAGTTGTGCGCTTGAAGCATTACTCTCGACTACAGGTGCCAAGGCAACCACATGCACACGGTCTGAGGCCACCAATGCCGCTATTGGGTCTTGGAGTCCATTTTGAGCCTACTTCTGACTAACTTTAAAATTTTTCATAATAGGTAACTATTCCGAGATAAGGATTTTTGTTTCTTCGATGAGCGAAATGAATAGACGTCCGCTCAACTTACTTATTATACAATCACAAATTCATTTACAATAAGTTTTTTTATAATTGAGCGATGCTTCGATATAATGGTATAAAGAAGGAAAATTTGGGCCATTTAATAATGCAATCACATCGTGCATATTAAGAAAAAGTTTTCCAAGATATTTAAATCTAAAGTAACAGTAAATGGGACAGACCCGATAAAATGATAGATATTTTTGACAGAATCCAAATTGCATACAGTGCAAATTCCCATAGAGTTTGTATTAAAGGCCCGTGCATTTAAATTGAGTAGACCACGTCTTGCTCTGATTAATAGAGTTGTTGCATGCGATGAAAGCTGATCAATACGAGAGGGATCTGTAACGTAGCTAAGTTCAAGCTGCAAATCATGGAACTGTGAACTTTTGGCATCGCAAATATATTTGTGTTACGTTGGGTGCATTTCAACTTTTCACAGAGTTTCGGCCATTCATTTGCCCAACGTATATTTCATTGTAAGATTTCTTCAGCCAGTATACCAGGTAGCTTATGCTGCCCCATACTTAACATTTCTGTAATATAGACAAAATGGAGTTTTAGTTTAGAACTGAATAGCGAATCCAAATTGGTTTCTAGGTAGCATTTTTTTAATAAAGCTTTTGGACCTCATGTTATTTTTGACACCCCAAATTTGGGCTGCGTAAAACATAATTGATCTGACAGAAGAATTAAATATCTTCAATTTATTGTCTTATATAGTTAGAACAA
The DNA here is from genome assembly GCF_963082655.1 of Stomoxys calcitrans. Classification (NCBI taxonomy): domain Eukaryota; kingdom Metazoa; phylum Arthropoda; class Insecta; order Diptera; family Muscidae; genus Stomoxys; species Stomoxys calcitrans. Next base: position 147,394,288 of record NC_081553.1, on the reverse strand, counting down.
GTCGAGTTTATAGCATGTTTTACAGTGGTTAATTTTCTTTTCAAATGTTTTATAAACGACCGGTTGTAGATTAGCTCAACTCCTAGATATTTGTGGCTGTTTCCTGTTTCCACCATGTCATTATCATAATGCCAGTAAAGGTTTTTTGAGACTCTAGTAGCAGTGCGAAAATCCATTATTTTCGATTTTCCTAAGTAAACATTCCAATGTCAGGTTAGACAATACTTATATAGGCAATTAATCAAAGTTTATAATTCGCATGGGGAGTCTGAAAGTAATATTATATCATCTGCATATAGTAATATTTTTATGTTTGTCCTGGCAATATTAACACCGCCTGGTAATACATCAGGGAGATCATTCAAATAAAGTGAAAACAATACCGTATTTAATATACAACCCTGCTTAACACCCATATCTACAGGATAGGGTCGATAACGAATTGCCACATACAATTTTGCTTGTAATATTTTCGTACATATTCCTAAGCAATCGTATTACTTTTGACGATAATCCAAGGCAGGAAAGCTTGTATTGTACAGTAGGCTAGCAATACGATCGAAGGCACATGAAAAAGCAATAAGGAAAGGCAAAAGTCGGGCGGAGCCGACTGTATAATACCCTTCATACGTACGTAATACTTTCAATATATAGCAGTTATATCCAAATCACGTCAGACTTTAATTTTGCATACCTATTGAAATGTCGAATAGAACTTTCTACGATGTTCTTACGATGGAACGAAAATTCGAAATTGATAGTCGAAACGCATAAATGATATATATGGTAGTTTTATCTAAATCTGATTCGATTTTAATGAAATGCACACGTATTGGGATGTCAATTAAAATATTTTAAGGATGGGACCAAAATTGTGGCTAATACTGCTTTAAAGTTGCATATCGAATGAAAGATAAATATAAAAGCTATACATAAATCCGATCCGATACTGATGACATCTCACATACATACTAGGACGCCGTACCAAATTTGGTTAAGATCGGACCAAAATTGTCCCTTCTACAGCCTTAAAAGACCATATCGGATGAAAGATATACATGGGAGATATATATAAATCTGATCCGATTCAAATGAAATTTTCCGCACATATTGAGACGTCAAAAACATACTTTGTGCAAAATTTCGTAAGGATCGGACCAAAATTGTGGCTTCTATAGCTTTAAAAGAGCATCCGATGTGCCCGATGTGAAAGATATATATGAGAGCTATATCTAAATCTGAACCGATTTTCAAAATCAAAATCAATAGCGTTCGCCCTTGGAGACCTATGTTAAATTTTGTGAAAATCAAAACAAATGCGACCTGTACCATGATTACAAGAATACATGGACAGACAGACGGACATGTTTCTAACCGTAAAACATAAATATTCTGCATATTTAAATATATGTTTGTTATTCTAGTGTAATCTTGTGCGCGAATGCTTTTTATTTGAAGGAGAAATGGCATAAGGTCCGAATGTGGTTTGGGTGCAATAGAGATGAAATCAGTGGAGTCCACCGTAGCGCAGAGGTTAGCATGTCCGCCTATGACACTGAACGCCCGGATTCGAATCCTGGCGAGACCATCAGAAAAAATTGTCAGCGGTGGTTTTCCCCTCCTAATGCTGGCAGCATTTGTGAGGTACTATGCCATGTAAAACTTCTCTCCAAAGAGGTGTCGCACTGCGGTACGACTTTCGGACTCGGCTATAAAAAGGAGGCCCCTTATCATTGAGCTTAAACTTATATCGGACTGCACTCATTGATATATGAGAAATTTGCCCCTGTTCCTTAGTGAAATATTCATGGGCAAAATTTGCATTTGCAGAGAATAAATCAGTATAAACAAGTAAAAGCGTGCTAAGTTCGGCCGAGCCGAATCTTATATCCAGCATGGATCGCATCAGTCGAGTTCTTTGCGCAGTATCTTTTTTAGGCAAACAATGAATAATGAATAAGGACGAAGGAGAAGGAGCTATATGAAGTAATAGTCCGATTCGGGGCTCAAGAAGCAAAATCGGGAAATCGGTTTATATGGGAGCTGTATCAAGCTATAGATCGATTCAGACCATAATACACACGTATGTTGAAGGCCATGGAAGAAGCCGTTGTACAAAATTTGTGCCAAATCGGATGAGAATCAGGTTATGTACCTATTTGCGCCATACTTATCACAGTTTTTGGAAATCATATCAAAACACCTCATGCAAAATTTTAGTAAAATCGGATAAGAACTGCGCCCTCTAGCGGCTCAATAAGTTAAGATTCAAGATTGGTTTATATAGCACCTATACCAGGTTATGGACCGATTTGGACCACACTTCGCACAAATGTTGGAAGTGATCAAAACACTACGTGCAAAATAGAGGCTCAGGAAGACAAGACCCAAGATCGGTTTATCTAGCAGCTACATCAAAACATTAACCGATTTGGCCCATTTACAATCCCAACTGACCTACACTAATAAGAAGTATTTGTGTAAAATTTCAAGCGGCTAGCTTTACTCCTTCAAAAGATAGCGTGCTTTCGACAGACAGACGGACGGACGGTCATGGCTAGTTCGACTTAAAATGTCACGACGATCAAGAATATATATACTTTATGGGGTCTTAGACGCATATTTCGAGGTGTTACAAACAGAATGACGAAATTAGTATACCACTATCCTATGGTGGAGGGCATAAAAAGGAAACTATGTGAAGCAATGCAATTATCAATAACTAAGTTTCCCATGACACCGCAAAAGCCATATTCGCCGTTGCTATCTCCTTTAAATCTCCTATTTACGATAATACCTCCAATATTTCCAAGAATTCTATAGAACCTCGTTTACACTGCTCGTTTTATCCGGATTTAAGGCTCTCCTCAGTTGATTTTATAAAGGGAAAACAGATGAGAGAGCCACTTATAGCTCTTATATACCCTCCACCATGGATCGCATTTGTCGAGTTGATTTCCCGGCATCTCTTCTTAGGCTAAAGAGGATATAAGAAAAGAGTTGCTCTGCTATTAAAACGATATCAAGATATGGTCCGGTTCGGACCACAATTAAATTATATGTTGGAGACCTGTGTAAAATTTCAGCCAATTCGTATAAGAATTGCGCCCATTGGGGCTCACGAAGTAAAATAGAGAGAACGATTTATATGGGATCTGTATCGGGCTATAGACCGATTCAGAACATAATAAACACGTTTGTTGATGGTCATGAGAGGATCCGTCGTACAAAATTTCAGGCATATCGGATAATAATTGCGACCTCTAGGGGTCAAGTAGTCAAGATCCCAGATCGGTTTATATGGCAGCTATATCAGGTTATGAACCGATTTGAACCTTATTTGACACAGTTGTTGAAAGTAAAAATAAAATACGTCATGCAAAATTTCAGCCAAATCGGATAGGAATTGCGGCTTCTAGAAGCTCAAGAAGTCAAATCCCCAGATCTGTTTATATGACAGCTATATCAGGTTATGGACCGATTTCAACCATACTTGGAGCAGTTGTTGGATATCATGACAGACAGACGGACGGACGGACAGACGGACGGACATGGCTAGATCGACATAAAATATCGCGACGATCAAGAATATATATACTTTATAGGGTCTCAGACGAATATTTCGAGTAGTTACAAACAGAATGACGAAATTAGTATACCCCCCATCTTATGGTGGAGGGTATAAAAATAGTAAGTGTTATACAAATAGTTTTGTACGCGGGCTGTTTGGTCATGACATAAAAATTAATGTTAAAGCTGATTTATTGGAAAAGGGCAATAAATAAAAGAGGTAATTAAAAAAAGCTTATGAAATAAAAAGTATTAAGACCTTATATTCATTTTTAGGAATGAAAAAGAAAAACCCAAAATCACTGATTTTTTCGGTTAGGCCGTAGGGGCCCCACAAGAGGCCGATTTCCGACATATAAGAGCTCTGTGTAAGAGCTCTATGTGGATTTTTTTTTATTGGCGAAATAAAGTCTTCTAAAAAGACGATATATGCATTTTTAGGAAGTATATGGACACAAGAAACAATCAAAAACACTTATTTTCCGATAGGACGTACGGGCCCTATTAGATCCCGATTTTCGGCATATAAGAGCTCTGTGTAAGAGCTCTATGTCGAATGTATTTTTTGTTGGCAAAATAAGATCTTGTGAAATGACCTAATATGCATTTTTAGCAAGTATTTGAACACAAGAAAAAACCAAAAATACTCATGTTTTCCGCTAGGGCTTAGGGGCCCCAAAGAGGCTGATTTCCGGCATATAAGAGTCAGTGTAAGAGCTCTATGCGGAATTTATTTTTTATTGGCAAAATAAGGTCTTGTGAAAAAACCTAATATGCATTTTAAGATTCCTGTATAAGAGCTCTATGCCGAATTAATATTTATTGGCCAAATAAGGTCTAATATGCGTTTTTAAGAAGTATATGGACTTTTTCACTAACGCGTAGGGGGCCCGATAATTTCATATATTACCGTTGATTACAATTGATCTGCAATTTATTATCACAGTGGTGCAGAGGAAGAGGTCCGTAGTTAAAATCCGGATGAGGGCGACGGCGGCATTTCTTAAATTTTTTTATACCCTCCACCACAGGATGGGGGTATACTAATTTCGTCATTCTGTTTGTAATACCTCGAAATATGCGTCTAAGAACTTAAAAAATATATATATGTTTGATCGTCATGACATTTTAAGTCGATCTAGCCATGTCCGTCCGTCTGTTTGTCGAAAGCACGCTTACTTTCGAAGGAGTAAAGCTAGCCGCTTGAAATTTTGTACAAATACTTCTTATTAGTTTAGGTCAGTTGGGATTGCAAATGAGCTACATCGGTCCATGTTTTGATATAGCTGCCATAAAAACCGATCTTGGTTCTTGACTTTTTAAGCGTTTAGAGGGCGCAATTATTATCCGATTTGGCTGTAGTTTCGCACGTGGTGTTTTTGTATCATTTTCAAAAACTGTGCTAAGTATGATTCAAATCGGTTCATAACCTGGTATAGTTGCCATATAAACCGATCTTGGATCTTGACTTCTTCAACGGCTGGAGGGCGCAATTCTCATCCGATTTGGTAGAAATTTTGTTAAACGGCTTCTCCCATGACCTTCAACATGCGTTTCCAATATGGTCTGAATCGATCTATAGCTTGATATGGCTCCCATACAAACCGATCTCCCGATTTTGCTCCTTGAGCCCCTACAAGGCGCAATTCGTATCCGAATGGACTGAAATATTACACAATGACTTCTACAATGTTCAACATTCAATTCATTTATAGTCCGAATCGGACTATTACTTGATATAGCTCCAATTGCAAAACAGTTGGGCGGATGTAAGTTCCCTAATGCCCATCTCAGCAAATTTGTATTTTTGGTATTTTTACGAGTCTATAAGAAACACACAGACATACAAACAAACAAACACAATTGATTTATATATATAAGATAACTACAAATAAACCGATCTGAACCATATGCGACACGGATGTCGAAAAGCCTAACACAACGAACTGTCCCAAATCTCGGCGAAATCGGAAAATAAATGCGCCTTTTATGGGCCCAAAACCTTAAATCGAGAGATCGGTCTATATGGCAGCTATACTTAAATCTGCACCGATCTGGGCCAAATTGAAGAAGGACGTCGAAGAGCCTTACACAACGAACTGTCTCAAATCCCGCCGAAATCAGACAATACATGCGCCTTTTATGGGCCCAAAACCTAAAACCGAGAGATCGGTATATATGGCAGCTATATTCAAATCTGAACCGATCTGGGCCAAATTGACGTGGGACGTCGAAGAGCCTAAAGCAACTCACTCTCTCAAATTTCCGCAAAATCGGACAATAAATGCGCCTATTATGGCCCCAAAACCCTAAATCGGAGGATCGGTCTATACGGCAGCTATATCCAAATCTGAATCGATCTTGGCGACATTGGCGAAGGATGTCGAAGCGCCTAACACAACTCACTATCAAAAATTTCAGCAAAATCGAATAATAAATGTAACTTTTAAGGGCCTAAGACCCTAAATCGGAGGATCGGTCTATATGGCAGCTACATAGAAATCTGAACCGATCTGGACCAAACTAACGAAGGATGTTGAGGGACCTAACACAACTCACTGTCTCAAAATGCAGCAAAATCGGATAATAAATCTGGCTTTTATGGGCCTAAGAACCTAAATCGGAGGATCGGTCTATATGGCAGCTATATCCAAATCTGAACCGATCTGGGCCAAATTGACGAAGGATGTCGAAGGGTCTAACACAACTCACTGTCCCAAATTTCAACAAAATCGAATAATAAATGTGGCTTTTATGGGCCTAAGACTCTAAATCGGAGGATCGGTCTATATGACAGCTATATCCAAATCTGAACCGATCTGGGCCAAATTGGCGAAGGATGTGGAAGTGCCTAACATAACTCACTGTCCCAAATTTCAGCTAAATCGGATAATAAATATGGCTTTTATGGGCCTAAGACCCTAAATCGGTCTATATGGGAGCTATATCAAGATATAATTCGATATATCCCATCTTCGAACTTAACCTTCTTATGGGCAAAAAAAGAATCTGTGCAAAGTTTCAGCTCAATATCTCTATTTTTGAAGACTGTAGCGTGATTTCAATAGACAGACGGACAGACGGACGGACATGTCTAGATCGTCTTAGATTTTTACGCTGATCACAAATATATATATACTTTATAGGGTCGGAAATGGATATTTCGATGTGTTGCAAACGGAATGACAAAATGAATATAACCCCATCCTTCGGTGGTGGATATAAAAACAGAGCAAACAAACAAACCAACAATCAAACAAACTGAAATAGATTTTTATATGTAAGATGTTTTTTTTTACATACCTTTTTTATATATAAACTTTTTCCAATAAATTAATTTTAGCATTAATTTTTATGACAGTTTTTGACTAAACAGCCAGCGTTCAAAATTACTTTTATAACGCTTTTCAACGAGACTTTATCTTCACAGTTTAAGTCTTGTTTTTATAACAGTTATACGAGACTTTGACTTTTTGTATAAATCGCTTAGCCAAGACGAGAACGAGACGAGAAACTCAGGGACTTTATCTTTACTCCCTGCTTAAATCATCCATACAGTCGACTGCTGTTTTGGGCTCATACGCGTAAATCCACGATTCAACAGCTGTCACGATGTCATAGACGTGTTTCGAAGCACCGCGATCGTATTTTCGGAGCATTTATTTCGATCAATTGACATGATGTTAAACGATCAATCATACAACTGATGTTAAACGACCTTCACGAAATTCGTTTTGGAGTGAACTACGACCCCGGTTGAATTCACCATACCGCCGATAAATACTGGTCCTTGATGGAGCTTCATCGCCAAAAATTTAATTAAGTTCATGGATGCACTGTCGAAAGTTGTAAAAAATAAACGCGAGAAAATTTTCACGATTTCATTCCCTTTTTTGGGCGAGATAAATCTTTAAAGTTACTGTAAACAATACAAATAGCGCTCGTATGTCAAAACGTTCTGAGTACGTATTACCTCAAAAATGTGAAGCTTTGCGATAGATCTGCCAATTGGCAGATTGCAATACAAGGGTTGTGCAATCCCGAAATGTAAAAGGCAACCCTTGGCAAAAATTAAAGCTTCTAGGAACCGAACAAGCATAATCGAGAGACCGTTGGCACAGTTAATGGAAGCCGCAACAGAACACAATGCAAAATTTCAGCCAAAAAATCGACTTGTAAGGACTCAAGAAGTCAAATCGGGATATCGTTTTATATGGGAGCTATACCAAGTTATAGACCGATGTGGACTTCACAGTTGTTGAAAGTCATAACAGAACACTACATGCAAAATTTCAGCCAAATCGAACAAAAATTGCGGATGTTATGGCTCAAGAAGTCAAATCGGAAGATCGGTTTATATGGAAGCTTTATAACGTTATAGAACAATTTGGAACACATTGTGCAAGGGGCTCAAGAGGCAAAATCGGAAGATTGGTTTAAATGGGAGCTATATCCAAATCTAAATCGACATGGTCTATTTCCATTTCCAACCCCCAAGGATCTACATCAATGGTAAGTATCTGTGCAAAATTTCAAGCGGCTAGCTCTACGCGTTCGACCGCTATAGTGATGTCTGCAGAATAACAAACGGACGGACATGGCCAGATCGATTCAGAATGTCGAGACGACCAAGAATATGAGGTCTTACGGAACGGAATGTTAGGTTAGGTTAGTTTTACCCATCCTATGTTGGTGGGTATGAAAATTAAGTGCTCGAAATCGACTCTAGAACCGGGATCGAGCTATCTTCCCGGAGTCGACGTCGAGAAGAAATTGATCGACTCCGCAGCCCTGCTTATAACTCCCGACCTTGCTGCTGAATTCGATCGGAGTCGCTTCAAATTTAAATATAACTCCCATATATATGTATCACCCTCGAAATCGGTTAAGATATGAAAGTTTCTCTTATATCTTTTAATTACATAGAAATCTTTTTAGATTATATATTATTGCTATATGTATATGTATCTCCAGATTTCCACTGCATGAGCCTTTACAAGCACATTTATGAACCGACTTTCTCAAAATTTTGCACAACGCTTTCTATTCCCACTAACACATTATTTACGGATATTAATCACACTCGGATTCGATTCAGATGTGGATATAGATCCCATATATATGTTCGTCCGATTTAGACTTATATTCCACTAATATGGTTATTTTTAGCTTATTCCCACGAAATTTGACAAGTGGGTTTCTTTTATAGCCCTTCTGATCACTGGTGAATTTCTAAGAAATTGGTTTAGATTATGTTATAGTTTCTATATTTATGTATTTCCAGACTTTCAATTTAAAACCTTTCAATTTAAAAGCTTTTTCAAAATTTTTGCTCAGCAACACCCTCTACAACTCCCACAATATATACGGATTTTGGTCGAAATTCTTCATTGCAAATTTCTTCTTTTTAACAAATTTTCATTTCGACGTCTAAGCTGACGAATGGAAACAAATATAAAGTTAACACGAGATAACTTCAATGTTAGCTTTTGACAAACCGTTATCGAAAAGATATTAGTGAACCGACTTTCACCAATTTTAAAAGGTTTGCTTTCAAAGTCAAGTTAAAACGTGCTAATGCGATTCACCTTGAATCGCATTTGTCAAGTTATTTGCAAGATTTTTCTTCATGGACAGAAACTTAAAAGGTTCGCACAACAATCTCAATGGTACTTTTTATGAACTTGGTACTTTTTAGGCCAGACCATATAAAGCATGGACGTTGGAGGTCATATATATACTTATAAGGGGTGATTTTTTAGCTATTATCTTTTTTGCAACACTGGTTGGTCTATAATTCAACCATGAATCATCTTACAAAGGTTGCAAATTGTTGAATTTTATTATCAAAATGCGTGCTTTGTTAAGAAAGTTCATCGCGAGCTTCTTCCATTGAGCGACGAAGCTTATTTTTGGCTCAATGGGTACTTAAATAAGCAGAATTATCGATTTTGGAGTGAAGATCAGTCAGACGTATTGCAAGAGCTACCAATGCATCCAGAAAAAGTCATAGTTTGGTGCGGTTTATGGGCTGGTGGCATCATTGGACCGAACTTCTTCAAAGATGAGGCGAATCGTGACGTAACTGCAAATGGTGAGCGCTACCGTGAGATGATATTAAATTTTTTTTTGCCCAAAATGCAAGAGCTTCATTTGCAAGACGTGTGGTTTCAAAATGACCACCCAGCATGCGTAACAATGAAATTATTAAGAAGCGAGTTCGGTGAACAATTTATTTCAGGTTCGGTTCCGGCTATTTCGTGGGGCTATGTTAAAACTCATGTCTATGTAGGCGAGCCCGCTTCAATTGACGCATTGAAAGGCAACATTGGAGCATTTATTCGTGAGGTACCGGCCGAAATGTTGGAAAGAGTATGCCAAAATTGGACTAAGCGTATGGACCATTTGAGGCGCAGTCACAGCTAAAATTTGCATGAAATAATCTTGAAACATTGCACCGTACTTTATGTGTTGTTGTACTCTTTCTTATAGATCTTAAAAAATCACCCCTTATATGTTCTTTATTAACAATAGAAGTGTATTAAATATATTACAATAAAATATGACCAAATGTAAACTGTAATGTGAACATAGGCATCAACAAGCCTTCTTCATCGAGCTCTACCGTTGGCCAAAGCTTTAGCCTGATTCCACGATATATCCTTCGCGTCCTTGCGGGTCCGCGTAGGATGTGACCCAACCAAGTCCATTTGCTCTTCCGGATTTCTTCATCGACAGAGTAAGTGGTTGTTCTTATTTGTAATTCCCCATTTCAAATACGGTTTGGCCAGAAAATTCGAAATGTTTGTCGCAGGCAGCGATTTATTAAAACTTAGATTTTGTGGGTAGTCGCTTGTGTCTAGCTCGAAGTTGTGCAGCCATATAATAAAATAGATTTCACACTGCTGTTGGAGATTTTGACTTTTGTATTATGTGAAATGTCACTGCATCTCCAAACTTTGTTGAGTTTAAGAAAGGCGCTTCTAGCCTTGTTGATGCATACGCGTATGTCTGCTTCCGATCTTCCGTCCTTTGTTTTTTTTACTGTCAAGATAGGAAAAGTTTTTAACGTCTTCAATGACATGTTCGTTTATAGTGAGCGGTGTCAGCTTTGATGTTCCTATTCTCAGTTTGGTATTTGCTATGTTTATCGTCAGGCTTACTTGGGCAGCATTTTCATTCAATCGTTCCAATTTCACCTTTATGTGCTCGAAGCGATGAGCAAGAGGCATACATCATCCGAGCAGTCGATGTCTCCGAGGAAGTCGTTAATATCCCAGCGTATGCCATAGGGTTCCTCAGCATTAGTTGCTTCTAATACGGAGTCTAATAAACTTAAAAGTAGCATCGGTGTCAGGACCACAGTCTTGCAATGTAAGAAGGATATTAACGACTTCTCTCAGGATGGCACGATCCGCATCGTTTGGGTACAGGACCATAACGGAGTAAGGGCGAATGAAGGGCTGACGATTTTGCGGTGAAGGCCAGAGCGCTGCCGTCAATAAACTTGGTTCACCCGAAGCTTTTCGGGTCGACGAAGTCCGAGTTAAGGGTGTGGGCAACGATCCCGAAACGGTCGGTGGGAAATCCAATGAGGTGATCTGGATCGTGAGAGGACTAGGCTGTTGCTGAAGGGGAGTAAGAAGGAAGTCAGAAAGCTTTTGGTATCGTAACGGGACACATAGGTCTACGAGATCAAAATCGGTGCGGCATGTGATAGCATGAGTAAGGCATGTGGGCAAGATGATGAGACGATAAAGCATTTCCTAAGTCACTGCCCGGCTTTCGCGGCTAAAATACACCGGTACTTAGGTGGGGACACAATACCAGATATGAGCCAATTTGAGAAGTGGTATGGAAAAGAATTAAGGATATTGTAAGTATCACGGAAATCCTAACTTAAATTTTTTTTTCGAGGTTACTCTTAATTTTTAGTGCTCACAATAAGCCGATTACTGGCTTAGGTGTATGCGCATTGTGGCATGGGGCGGATTAATATCCGCACCATCTTTTCAACCTAACCTAACCTAAAGGATCAAATAAATAAATTAAATTCAATAATTTATAATGGAAGCTGTTTAAGATATAGTAGCCACATACCGTCGTGTATTTCATCCATTTAATTCTTTTGACCTCTTTTCGAGGGCTGCTGTCTATATTTCTGACCTAATAATGAAAACGCAAGTATTTAAACCAGTTTTCACAGTGCTAGGTGTTTAATTGCTACACAAAGATTCAAATTCATCAGCACTCTTGTCGTGATAAACCACGTCGAATGTTGTGAAAATTATCGCTAGAAAATGTTCACGAGTTTATTCCTTTTGTTTTTGCCATATGTATTGCTTCAAGTTACTGTAAACAATATAAATGATGTTCGTATGCTAGAAAATATCAAAATTTCCACTGGAAATGTCAGATAATACCTATCAACACTTAGGGTTGCCCAGGCCAGAAATATTTATAGCAGCACTCGTATTTCGTCTGGTATCATGGCATTTACGATGGTATAATTTTTCCTGCACACTCATTCAGTGAGCAAATTAAGTTATTCATGAATTTTTAATTAAATAAAGATAATTCATTTGTATTGCAATGTTTGTATTACAGTAATTAAACAAAAAAGGAAACTGTAATTGGTTATAAACCCACAAATTATGCGGATGAGTCTCCGCTCCACCAATAAATTGCCGATTAATGAGAGTTTTATTTAAAGCAACAAAACCATACGTCCGTTGTTGCAATTCGCGACCTATAATTTGTGTCAAACTTCCCGCAAAAAGATGAACAAGAAAGAATTTAATGTACGTAATAGAAATGTCAGGTACTTGTCGTCTTCATGGAAATGATCGAAAACTCTCCACACCGGGAAAGTCAAAAATGATCACTCATATTAACTAAGCTTAATATCTCGGCTATCATATACCAGGTTTATGGAAAAGCTTTTCTGTGGTTTTGCATTCCATGACGCTAGTTGCATATTGCTGACGAGATGTTTCACAACTAACTGTTTGTCTGTTTTAAGGGGAATGTTCTTACTTAGATTCGTACTTAAGAGATACCGAAAATGACACTATTAATGGTTTTCTTATTGTGTAATGTACATTTTTGGTCCTGTATTTTATATTTGGAATGTACAGTAAGGAGAACTGGGGAATGGTCGGAAGAGAGTTCGCAGATAGCTGTGGAAATTTGTACCCATTGAGACACAAAAATCAATTAGATCTAGGAGTTTGTTTACATCAGTGGCCAATATGTTGGGGTACTGAAAGATATAACTTTCAAGTTTAATTCTTTGATGGCGTACAATAGTTGTTTTCCCTTTGGAGATGTAAGTCGGGAACCTTTTATGTTGTGTTTGGGGGGGACGGTAAATTGAGGAGATGGTTAGTGATCCAAACCAATCTTCTACTATAATATTCGTTGCTTTATGTCTCTTACGAGCAATAATGTGTTCCTTGGTGATGTTTTATCATTTTCTTATTAGAATCTCCGATCCTCCTCTTGCTTTGCCGTTAGGGTGCTTTATATGATAAAAATCATATTGTGGAATTAAAAAATTTCATTTTTGCGCAAAGTGTGTTTCACAAATTAGCATTTTGTCTACTTGTCTTGTGTTTAAGAATTCTTTAACTTCTAATATGTGGTTTGAGATGCCATTTTCATTTCTGAAAACTAGGTTGAGTTGATTCATATAGTAATCTGTGAAAGTTGAACAGTTACATTCGGAATAAGGCTGGTCATTTGCTGCATTAGAGCATTGAGGCTGGTAAGCATTTCCTTAATGTTAGAGACATTAGGGTTTAAGATAGGTTGTTGTTGTAGTGGTGGCTGGTTTTGTGGGTGTTGGGAGTGAGATTGAAGGGTGGGATTTCCGTTCATAAAATTTTGGAAGTTTGTGACAGCATTGGAATATGAAGCTAGATCGGTTATATTTGATTGTTCTGTAATTGCTTGGGTAGTTATGGCTTGCTTTACTCCATTTGTTTTTTGAGTTGGAAAGTGTTTTTGAAAAAGTTGTTTATAAATGTTGCAACCTTTATACATAGTTAGCTGTCACATAGGGCACATTTCACATCGCTAACCCAATTTTTATGTTCACATGACTTTGAGAGTGGCCATATTGTTGAGAGTTTGCGCATTGTGGTAAAGTTTTCTTCGGACGAGGTGCTTCAGATTTAACAACAGTATTCATAAGTCTTGTGACAGAAAAATATTTTTATTGTTTGGTTTCGTGGATAACATTTTTTCGAGTAATGGTAGTGGCTTTTTAGAATATCTATTCTTAATATTCCACACATTGGATGATTCATGGCCTTCTTTTAGAACCTCATCCTTCAGTTCTTCCACATCTATAGTTGGATGCATATTTTTGAAAATCACTTTGAACCACCTTTCATTTTTTGGTTTGTAGGTATGGAATTCCGTATTCTTTTTTTTTGAAGTTCTTCAACAATTATTTTATATGTTTCATGGGCCTTTGATGTTATTTTAATCTGATCATTACAAAGAGACTTTATTTCGATTTGATTTGGATCGCATTGGGAGAGAAGCGACATCAATGGTTGAATATTTCCAACCTCACCCACAAAGATTGGTGGTGGTTTAGCAAGTTCAGGTAAATTAGATTTAACATCAGTTTGTAAATTTGAAATCTCAAAAGCTAAATTACTTTTTCCAAGCCAGTATTAATTTACAGTTGCTTGCTTTTTATTTGCATATAATTTGTTTGGACTTTCTCTATGTCGTTGATTCTTTTGTGCTGTTTAAACCTCTTTTGTTGGATTTGGAGTTGCTACAATGCTTTCGGCATTATTTTGTTGGTGTTTTCAAAAGTAATAGGCACCCCACAACCACTATTTGGCAGAAACGACCAGCTGGTGTTGTTAAAATTGTAAAAAGTGATTTAACAACACACAGACAAGCCGACTCTGTCGTTTATTCCAGTCAAAAATTATCATTTTGAAGTAGTTTGTTGAAAAAATCTATTTAATTTAATCGAGTTCACAACTCACTCAGAGTCCAAGACGTTTTTTTTTTCAGGATGAAGAAATCTCCTTCCAGCATCCAAAAAGCGCCTAGATCAGGAGATTTTGTTTCTATCTGCATCAATCAAAAACGCCGTAACCTGAGCCAAACTCAAACAGATTTGAAAAAATAATCAGGGTCCAAATAAGTCTGCAGATTATTCTCTGTGGAAAGTAACAAAATCTGTCAAAAGATACACAAAAATAAATGGCCCAATAAGAAACCCCGATAGTTTTTGGACAAAGTGTAGCAACTACATTTGCAAACTATTTCTTGAAGTATTTACCCCAAATACAAATGATGCTGTGCCAGAAAATATTCAGAAATTCTTAGATGAAATCCACCAACTTGATCTGCCTATTACAAAATTTTCGAAGGCTGAAGTTATCAGCATCCTTAAAGCGGATAAAGCACCTGGTTATGATTTAATTACACCAACAATCTTGAAAGAACTCCCTGCAACTGTTTAAAATTTATTGACCATCATATACAACGCATGCTTGACTCGATGCTTTGTACACCCACAATGGGAGGTTGCGCAAATAACGATGATCCAAAAATCTGGCAAACCCACAGATCAAGTAAAGTCTTATCGTCAAATTAGTCTGCTGTCTGTACCATCCAAAGTTCTTAAAATTCTATTTTCAAAACGGCTAACGTCAATTGTAAATCAAAAATAACTTATCCTTGACCATCAATTGACGGCACAATTCAACAAATTCATCGTCTGGTTGAAACAATCCACAACGCGTTTGTATCCAAAGAATATTGCACACTGGCTTTCCTGGATATATCGCAAGCATTTGGTAAGGTATGGCATGTGGGCTTACTCTACAAAACAAAAAAAGCAATCAATTTTTATCTGTTTATTAAATCGTATATAAGCGAACTATTGAGTTACCTAAAAAGTAATTGCGGATTTTTTAAATGAAAATAAATGCATTTTTAATAAAACTTAGAATGAACTTTAATCAAATATATAATTGCCATTTTGTTCGATAACCTTTTGCCATCTTCCTGGCAAATTTAGTATTCCACGCTCATATAACTTCTGGCCTTTATCTGCAAAAAACTGAACCAAATGCGATTTTATAGCCTCATCATTGCCGAAAGTTTTACCATTTAAGGAGTTCTGCAAAGATCGAAATAAATGGTAGTCTGATGGTGCAAGGTCAGGGCTATATGGTGGATGTATCAAAAGTTCCCAGCCAAGCTCACTCAGTTTTTGGCGAGTGACCAAAGATGTGTGCGGTCTAGCGTTGTCCTGGTGGAATATGACACCTTTACGATTGACCTATTCTGGTAGCTTCTCCTTGATGGCTGTATTCAATTTGTCCAATTGTTGACAGTAAACATCCGAATTAATCGTTTGGTTCCTTAGAAGCAGCTCAAAATATACCACACCCTTCCAATCCCACCAAACAGACAGCCTTTGAAGTGGTTTGAGCTGGTTCACCATGCTTGGACCATGATCGTTTTCGACTAACGTTGTTGTAAACAATCTATTTTTCATCTCTAGTTATGATTCGTTTTAAAAACGGATCGAATTCATTGCGTTTAAGGTGCATATCACAAGCGTTGATTCGGTTTTTTAAATGAATTTCTTTCAATACATGTGGTACCCAAATATCAAGCTTTTTAACCAGTCTATGACTTTTTATGTGATAATGAACGGTTGCTTTTGGTATATATAACTTCTCTCCTATCTCACGCTCAGTTGCATGACGATCCAATTCGATTAATGCTTTGATTTGGTTATCATCAACTTCATTTGGCCGACCTGAACGTGGCTCATCTTTAAGTGAAAAATCTCCAGAACGGAAATTGCGAAACCAATTTTGACACTGTATTCCTTTTAAGGCTTTATCACCATACACAACTCGTAACTTTTTAGCAACCTGCTCCGCGTTTTTTCCTTTACAGAAATAATAAAGTAAAATATGACGAAAATGCTCCTTTGTGGGCTCCATATTATGTAAATGTAAACAAAATTTCGCTGATAACTGACAGAAGAAAGAATGCAATTACAGAGTCACAAGCATTTGAAAAAATTTGTTAACCCCGACTATATGAAAAATCCGCAATTACCTTTTGGGCAACCCATACTTTTTTAGAATTTAGAGCGCACAACAAGCCGATCACTGGTTTATGTCCCTGTGGTATGGGGCGGATTACTACCCGCACCCTCTTTTCATGCTAACTTAATAGGAGAGAATGTGAAGGGCATGAGTTAGATATGCGAGGGTGTAATGGAGGAAAGTGATGTTCGTGTCTTTAGTGTTGTTTAAAATTGAAGTCCGTCAATAGTTTCGGCTGCAGACTGAGATGTGTACATTTGCAACTGTAAAAATCGAAAATCGGACATTACAAAGCCATCCAGTCACGATATTTAATTGTTTGGCTGTTCTATGCATTCAGTGAACAAAATATTTGAAGGATAGTTTACCTGTACTTACTATATACATACAAAGTATATATAGTGTGAGAGAATTTAAGTGTCATTTGTCAAAAAATCAGTCGTATTAGTTTCTAATGGTGGCTAACAAGAAGAAGAAACATAACAATTTGTTTGTGACATGTGAATATTATAAAAATTGGTTCATCTTTTGACATAGCCCCTACATAGCAATTGAAAGCACCACATTTCGCCAAAATTCTGTGAAAAATTTAATGTGTAGACCAATAAAAAGGGTTCAATACCGTAGGGATGTGGTGGTTTAGCATACATCACTGTTCTAAATTTCAACAAAATCGAATAATAAAAACGACAATTTTGGGTTAAAGACCTTCAATCGGGAGATCGGTCTCTGTGGGGGCTATATCCCAAAATCGTCCTTTTCAAACCAAACTCGTTACAAACTTTGAAATCGGAGAATAAATGTGCCTTTTACGGGCCGAAGACCTTAAATAGGGAAATCGGTGTACATGACAGATTTATCCAAACATGGACTCCTTAGGATATATTCAGCAAGAATATCGAGGGCCCTAATACAACTCCCTGTACCAAATTTCAGCCACGGTTGATAAATGCGACTTTCATGGGTCTAAGACCTAAAATCAGGAGATTGGTCAATATGGGGACTATATAAAGATATGGTCCGATATATCCCATATTTGAGCGTTATCTGCCTATGGAAGAAACAAAGCTTCAGTTGAATATCTTTATCACCCCCCATTATTTTCTGGTGGGTTTAAAAACGGAAACTCGGAATGCTTTCAAACGCTCAATAACTATAAAACCCGTTTTCAAGAATTTCATAAATTTTTAGAATTAGTTTTTGGAAAATTGTGTAATTTCGGTCTGAAACGAGAAGCTGAAATCATATATGTCGTAAACTGCACACTCTTACCAACATTTTAAATGAAATTCCAAGACGATCTGTGACGTGGAAAGTTGTTAAATGTCAACTTCTTTTATTATATATATATAAAATATATATATAATATATATATAAAAATAATAATATAGAAAATATGCATTTCTAAACAGCTAATTCTAATAGAATCAAAAGTAAAAAGGTGTTAAGTTCGGCCGGGCCGAACTTTGGATACACCCCACCTGGGGTATATATGTAAACCAACTCTCATGAAAATCCGGTGAAAAATGCATACCTTATGCCCCATAGCAGCTATATGGAAATATGTTCCGATTTGGACCAAATACCAATAAGTACAAATCATTGTTCAATTGTGTATAACAAAATATTGATCTTTTTAGTAGCTATATCTAAAAATAAACCGATCTGAACCATATACGACACGGATGTCGAAAAGCCTAACATAAGTCACTGTGTCAAATTTTTGTGAAATCGGATTATAAATACGCCTTTTATGTGGTCAAGACTTTAAATCTATATATCGGTCTATATGGCAGCTATGTTCAGTCGAAGAGCCTAACACAACTCACTGTCCAAACATCGGACCATAAATGCGCCGTTAAAAAAATTTGGCAACGCCGACTATATGAAAAATCCGCAATTACTTTATGAGCAACCCAATACATTGAAACATGCCACATGTCCCCCTGTTGAATTGATCCAAATTGAGATGCCGCAGAAAGATGAAGCTCTATATCTTGGAATTTATCCAGATAGAAAACTTAAATGGCTCTCGATATTCATTTGAGCAAAATGAAATACCTAATCGGATACAGCTCAAACACTCTTTGGAAAACAGAATCCTTATGTATAAATGCATATTGAAACCAATCTGGACATATGACATCCACTTATGAGGAACCGCCTATATTACCAATATAACACTACTGCAACAGTTTCAATTCGAATTATAAAGGATAATTACAATTGCCCCAACATACATTACCAACACACGATTACGTGGGGAACTATACATAAAAAAACAGTGAAGGAAGAGATTTCAACGCAATTAATTTCATATAAATCATGAATCGATGACCATCCAAACATCCTAATGGCCAACTTAATGTCAAATTGGGAAACCTTTACAAGACTAAAACGAAAAGCACCACAAGATCTAACGCCATAAACCACCAAATGTTTATATAAATATTGCTCCCACAAACTGAAATTTTTGTATGTATGTATGTTTTATATGGATTGACCATTGGATTGTAAAATACCAAAATAATGTTAAATATCAATGTTAGATAGATCGCAAATAAAATATATACCAGGGGTGCTTCTAAAAGAACAGCGCTTTTGGTGGGAGCAACTTATTGCACGATGGGCTCTACAAGGAAAATGTGTCTTTTTTGATTTTGATGAAATTTAAAACATATTTTGACATTAAGAGACCATGTTATAGCATGGGTTGCAATAAAGGGTGGGAAAATATACCACTTTTATCAACGATTGCGTTATAGGACTTATAATTTTATACAAAACTAATTTGCATTATTTTTGTATACATACCCTCCACGATAGGATGGGTGTATACTAATTTTGTCATTCCGTTTGTAACACCTCGAAATATGCGCCTAAAACCCCATAGAGAATATATATTCCCGATGAACATCAGAAAAACTTTCAGCGGTGTTTATCCCCTCAATAATGCTGGCTACATTTATGAGGTATCTGCCATCTTCAAACTTCTCTACCAAGTGGTGT
Organism: Stomoxys calcitrans; assembly: GCF_963082655.1. Taxonomy (NCBI): domain Eukaryota; kingdom Metazoa; phylum Arthropoda; class Insecta; order Diptera; family Muscidae; genus Stomoxys; species Stomoxys calcitrans. The sequence goes on along the minus strand of NC_081553.1, from coordinate 147,374,606 downwards.
CGCTATGTGGCACGTTCGGACTCGGCATAAAAAAGGAGGCCCCTTATCATTGAGCTAATGCTTTAATCGGACTGCACTCACTGATGTGAGAGAAGTATCCTCTGTTTCTTAATGGAATGTTCATGGGAAATTTAGTATGTATTTTATATACAAGAGAAGAATGCAAGCTCTAATACTTATGTCGTCCGATTTGATCTAAAATTAATTTATTATGACATTTGCCAACCTATCTCTAGATCACTAGATTCGGCGCAGACTATGACAGAATATTTGTTCCACTGCGCTCATTCTAAAATCACCCATCACTTGATCTTTCCCACGGGCTTTTGGTCTTCCCGGTTTGCGTGTACCACCGTGCTTGCCTTCAAAAGACTTCTTTGCTGGAGCTTCTTCATTTATTCTAACAACATGACCTAGCCAACGCAGCCGTTGTATTTTGATGCGTGTAACTATGCTATCGTCGTCATACAGCTTATACAGCTCGTGGTTCATACGTTGCCTATATTCTCCATTAACGAAAACTGGTCCATGTATTTTACGAAGAATCTTTCTCTCAAATACTTCAAGCACTGCCACATCTGCTTTCACAAGTACCCATGCTTCAGAACATGCATGGGTAGTATCAGTGCCTTGTATAGGGTAATCTTCGTCTGTCGAGAGGTGGCCTTGTTTCTAAACTGCTTACTTAGTCCAAAGTAGCATATGTTTGCCAGTATTATTTTTCGGTTAATCTCTCAAAGGCTCCAGTTAATACTTCCGGTGACCGACCTATGTTGTCGATGTCGTCGGCATAGGCGAATGGCATGTGTTCTCTTGTGATTTGTGTGCCATATCTATTCACATCTGCATCTCGTATTATCTTCTAGAGCAGGATATTAAATAGATCACACGATAGGCTGTCTCCTTGTCTGGAACCTCGCTTGGTATTGAATGGTTTGGAGAGATTCTTTCCTATTCTTACTGAGGAACGCGTATCAGCAAGTGTCATCCTGCAGAGTCTTGTTAATTTTGCAGGGATACCAAACTCAGACATGGCTTGAAATGCCTTTGAATGTAAAGGAGTATCGAAGGCGGCTTTGTAGTCAACAAAGAGATGGTAGGTGTTGATTTGTCCTTCTCGTGTGTTTTCCAGGATTTGGCCCAGTGTGGATATCTGGTCCAGGGTTTATTTACCCGGTTTGAAGCCACATTGATAGGGCCCAATTATCTCATTGACTTTAGGTTTTAATCTTTCACACAGTACGCTCGACTCCTAATATAGCGAATGAAATTTATAGAAATCGGTTTAGATTTATATATTGATCGCCCTCTGACAGGGATACTGTACACAAGTGTTCAACGGTAGATCGCACGCATTTCTCGTTAATTTCTATTAACATTGCATTCATTTTGCAAAAATACATTTTTTTCTTCACATATATTCTTACAATTAAAGGCAACAACAAAGATATTCTTCAATGTTATAACCAAAGAAAAAACATTCTGTCGCTGCTAAGCCCTTGCTGTAACAAGCATGGCCGAAAGCAGTGCTGAGAACAGCAAACATAGTTGGCAGACTCCGTCTGCAAGAAAAAAAATACTACCAACAAAAGCGTAAACAATGCTGTTCTAGCTGCAATTCTTTTTCTACTCTTCAAGCAGATGAACTCAATGACGAAAGCCGAAATAAAAGTAATACTCATGAAATAAAACCACCGCCAATAGTGATTGCATATGTTGGATCTACCAAAGCTATGATTACAAGCATATCTAAAGTTATAAAACAAGATAATTTTTTATACAAATCGATGAGAGATGGGAAAATTAGACTGGCAATCAAAAATGTTAAATCCTACAGAACTCTAATTAAATAGCTGGATGACAAAAAGATAGTGTTCCACACCCACTAGTTGAAGTAAGATAGGCCATACAGAGTTGTTAAAACTACTTTACCACACACATTCAATAGAAGAATAAACAAGTAAAAGCGTGCTAAGTTCGGCCGGGCCGAATCTTATATACCCTCCACCATGGATCGCATTTGTCGAGTTGTTTTCCCGGCATCTCTTCTTAGGCTAAAGAGGATATAAGAAAAGAGTTGCTCTGCTATTAAAACGATATCAAGATATGGTCCGGTTCGGACCACAATTAAATTAAATGTTGGAGACCTGTGTAAAAATTCAGCCAATTGGTATAAGAATTGCGCCCATTGGGGCTCACGAAGTAAAATAGAGAGAACGATTTATATGGGATCTGTATCGGGCTATAGACCGATTCAGAACATAATAAACACGTTTGTTGATGGTCATGAGAGGATCCGTCGTACAAAATTTCAGGCATATCGGATAATAATTGCGACCTCTAGGGGTCAAGAAGTCAAGATCCCAGATCGGTTTATATGGCAGCTATATCAGGTTATGAACCGATTTGAACCTTATTTGACACAGTTGTTGAAAGTAAAAATAAAATACGTCATGCAAAATTTCAGCCAAATCGGATAGGAATTGCGGCTTCTAGAAGCTCAAGAAGTCAAATCCCCAGATCTGTTTATATGACAGTTATATCAGGTTATGGACCGATTTCAACCATACTTGGCGCAGTTGTTGGATATCATGATGAAATACTTCGTGCAAAAACTCATTCAAGAAATCAAGACCCAATATCGGTTTATATGGCAGCTATATCAGGTTATGGACAGATTTGAACCATACTTGCCACAGTTATTGGATATAATAACAAAACACGTCGTGCAAAATTTCATTTCAATCGGATAAGAATTGCGCAATCTAGAGGCTCAAGAAGTCAAGACCCCATATCGGTTTATGTGGCAGCTATATCAGGTTATCGACCGATTTTAACCATACTTGGCACAGTTGTTGGATATCGTAACAAAACACGTCGTGCAAAATTTCATTCTGATCGGATAAGAATTGCGCACTCTAGAGGCTCAAGAAGTCAAGACCCAAGATCGTTTTATATGGCAGCTATATCAAAACATGGACCGATATGGCCCATTTACAATACCAACCGACCTACACTAATAAGAAGTATGTGTGCAAAATTTCAAGCGGCTAGCTTTACTCCTTCGGAAGTTAGCGTGCTTTCGACAGACAGACGGACGGACAGACAGACGGACATGGCTAGATCGACATAAAATGTCGCGACGATCAAGAATATATATACTTTATGGGGTCTCAGACGAATATTTCGAGTAGTTACAAACAGATTGACGAAATTAGTATACCCCCCATCTTATGGTGGAGGGTATAAAAACAGATCTTGAAATGCTGAGACACAAAGTTTGCAACATTAGCAATGTTAGAAACAGAGTAAGTAAAGCCCTATTGCCTATGTTTCATTTCTTGATTTGAAATCCAACAAAAACAACAAATCCATTTATGAGATGACTAAGTACAATGTCATCGATGTCAAAAGTTCAGTCATATTAGAATATATTGCCGAAAACATTTTGATGTGTAAAATGCGGTTTAAGCCACGCAATCAGTCAATGTACCAAACCATTGAACATTCCTAATCAATGTGTAATCTGTTTGGAACGTCACACAGCGAACTATAAGAGCCGCAAACTTTATAGGAACCTCGTTATGAACATTTCAAATTCTAGGCAACGGACAAATCCTAATGACGCAAAATCCGTTTTCATATTCACAAATCTCACGACTTAATGAGCAAAACACATTTCAAAGGATAGAAAAGATTGTACAAAAGCAAACCGAGTAAACAAATACTTTGTTAAATACTAAAACGTTCGGACCAAATTATGCAAATAAATCTCCAAATTTCTATATGGCATGCCAACGGCGTTTCCAATCACACCAAAGAAGTATTACTTTTTCTGAAATCGAATTTTAGGGATATTATGTTAATATCTGCTATTTTTTAATGAATAAGCAAATCTATATAAAAATTTATATGTAAAGAAGAGTGTTTATTAGACGATATGAAAATTTCAAGTTACCGATTAAGTCATCCCTTACAAATTTTTGTTTGCGCTGCAAAATATTCATTTGTGGTCCCATATCTTAAAAATTGGCGACTCATCACACTGTGCGTCTTTGTGTACGTCTTTTGTAATCAGGCTACAGAATTCAAAAATTGAGATATTGATCTGAAATTTGCCACAGATCCATATTTCTTCCATACAAAAGTTAAGTTCTAAAATGGGCCGAATCAGAATTTATTAAATATCGCTGTTACATAAATCGCCGATATAGGTTCTTAAGCGTCTTTGCGTCCGTCTTTTGTAATCACGCTACAGAAAAATTGAGATATTGAGCTGAAATTCTACACAGATCTATATCTTTTCCATACATAAGTTTTTTATTTTATTTTTATATTATTGTATTTTTTTTGGTTTTTTATAGGTTAGGTTTAAGTGGCTTAACTGCCAACAGACTCACTTAGACGTTTTCGTCCATTGTTATACCATACAAGAAGGAAGATGCCTTCTAGTTCATATCGTTGAACCATCCAGATCACTTTAAAAGCGCAACAAATGGCGAATGTTCACATCAGCTAAATCAGACAGGTTCTCAAAGAAATGAGAACCTTAAGTAAAACTCCTTCCGACTGCTTGTGCGGGATAACCTTCAGTCTGTCAGCATGTTTTCTGATTAGACAGTGACCTGTCATGACGGACACAATGACTCAAACGTCTGTTCTAGCTTGTGACAGCGAAGTGGTAGACCTCTTAGCATAACGAATTTGCCAAAATGAATTACAATTTATTATGATTTGGAGTTATTATATCCTCCACCATAAGATGGGGGGTATACTAATTTCGTCATTCTGTTTGTAACTACTCGAAATATTCGTCTGAGACCCCATAAAGTACATATATTCTTGATCGTCGCGACATTTTATGTCGATCTAGCCATGTCCGTCCGTCTGTCTGTCGAAAGCACGCTAACTTCCGAAGGAGTAAAGCTAGCCGCTGGAAATTTTGCACGAATACTTCTTATTAGTGTTGGTCGGTTGGTATTGTAAATGGACCATATCGGTCCATGTTTTGATATAGCTGCCATATAAACCGATCTTGGGTCTTGACTTCTTGAGCCTCTAGAGTGCGCAATTCTTATCCGATTGGAATGAAATTTTGCACGACGTGTTTTGTTATTATATCCAACAACTGTGCCGAGTATGGTTAAAATCGGTCCATAACCAGATATAGCTGCCATATACACCGATTTTGGGTCTTGACTTCTTGAGGCTTTAGAGTGCGCAATTCTTATCCGATTGGAATGAAATTTTGCACGACGTGTTTTGTTATGATATCCAACAACTGTGCCAAGTATGGTTCAAATCGGTCCATAACCTGATATAGCTGCCATATAAACCGATCTTGGGTCTTGATTTCTTGAGCCTCTATAGTGCGCAATTCTTATCCGATTGGAATGAAATTTTGCACGACGTGTTTTGTTACGATATCCAACAACTGTGCCAAGTATGGTTAAAATCGGTCTATAACCTGATATAGCTGCCTTATAAACCGATCTTGGGTCTTGACTTCTTGAGCCTCTAGAGTGCGCAATTCTTATCCGATTGGAATGAAATTTTGCACGAAGTATTTCGTCATGATATCCAACAACTGTGCCAAGTATGGTTCAAATCGGTCTATAACCTGATATAGCTGCCATATAAACCGATCTTGGGTCTTGATTTCTTGAGCCTCTATAGTGCGCAATTCTTATCCGATTGGAATGAAATTTTGCACGACGTGTTTTGTTACGATATCCAACAACTGTGCCAAGTATGGTTAAAATCGGTCTATAACCTGATATAGCTGCCATATAAACCGATCTTGGGTCTTGACTTCTTGAGCCTCTAGAGTGCGCAATTCTTATCCGATTGAAATGAAATTTTGCACGACGTGTTTTGTTATTATATCCAACAACTGTGCCAAGTATGGTTAAAATCGGTCCATAACCAGATATAGCTGCCATATACACCGATTTTGGGTCTTGACTTCTTGAGGCTTTAGAGTGCGCAATTCTTATCCGATTGGAATGAAATTTTGCACGACGTGTTTTGTTATGATATCCAACAACTGTGCCAAGTATGGTTCAAATCGGTCCATAACCTGATATAGCTGCCATATAAACCGATCTTGGGTCTTGATTTCTTGAGCCTCTAGAGGGCGCAAATCTTATCCGATTGGAATGGAATTTCGCACGACGTGTTTTGTTATGATACTCGATAACTGTGTCAAGTATGGTTTAAATCGGTTCATAACCTGATATAGCTGCCACATAAACCGATCTTGGGTCTTGACTTCTTGAGCCTCTAGAGGGCACAATTCTTATCCGATTTGAATGAGTTTTTGCACGAAGTATTTCGTCATGATATCCAACAACTGTGCCAAGTATGGTTGAAATCGGTCTATAACCTGATATAGCTGCCATATAAACCGATCTTGGGTCTTGACTTCTTGAGCCTCTATAGTGCGCAATTCTTATCCGATTGGAATGAAATTTTGCACGACGTGTTTTGTTATTATATTCAACAACTGTGCTAAGTATGGTTCAATCGGTCCATAACCTGATATAGCTGCCATTTAAACCGATCTTGGGTCTTGAATTCTTGAGCCTCTAGAGGGCGCAATTCTTATCCGATTGGAATGGAATTTCGCACGACGTGTTTTGTTATGATATCCAACAACTGTGCCAAGTATGGTTGAAATCGGTCTATAACCTGATATAGCTGCCATATAAACCGATCTTGGGTCTTGACTTCTTAAGCCTCTATAGTGCACAATTCTTATCCGATTGGAATGAAATTTTGCACGACGTGTTTTGTTATTATATTCAACAACTTGGCCAAGTATGGTTCAAATCGGTCCATAACCTGATATAGCTGCCATATAAACCGATCTTGGGTCTTGACTTCTTGAGCCTCTAGAGGGCGCAAATCTTATCCGATTGGAATGGAATTTCGCACGACGTGTTTTGTTATGATACTCGACAACTGTGTCAAGTATGGTTTAAATCGGTTCATAACCTGATATAGCTGCCACATAAACCGATCTTGGGTCTTGACTTCTTGAGCCTCTAGAGGGCACAATTCTTATCCGATTTGAATGAGTTTTTGCACGAAGTATTTCGTCATGATATCCAACAACTGTGCCCAGTATGGTTGAAATCGGTCCATAACCTGATATAGCTGTCATATAAACAGATCTGGGGATTTGACTTCTTGAGCTTCTAGAGGGCGCAATTCTTATCCGATTTGGCTGAAATTTCGCATGACGTATTTTATTTTTACTTTCAACAACTGTGTCAAATAAGGTTCAAGTCGGTTCATAACCTGATATAGCTGTCATATAAACCGATCTGGGATCTGACTTCTTGACCCCTAGAGGTCGCAATTATTAGCCGATATGAAATTTTGTACGACGGATCCTCTCATGACCATCAACAAAGGTGTTTATTATGTTCTGAATCGGTCTATAGCCCGATACAGATCCCATATAAATCGTTCTCTCTATTTTACTTCGTGAGCCCCAATGGGCGCAATTCTTATACGAATTGGCTGACATTTTACACAGGTCTCCAACATATAATTTAATTGTGGTCCAAACCGGACCATATCATGATATTGCTCTAATAGCAGAGCAAATCTTTTCTTATATCCTTTATTTTGCCTAAGAAGAGATACCGGGAAAAGAACTCGACAAATGCGATCCATGGTGGAGGGTATATAAGATTCGGCCCGGCCGAACTTAGCACGCTTTTGCTTGTTTGAATTTACTTTATTTAGACTAAGGTGGAAACTCTTAGGTATTACAAGGAAGTAAAGCTTTTGCTCAAGCAAATGAAGAGTTCCCATGTTTGAGTTTAATTGTACCTTTAAAATCCACACTTGCTGAATATAAATAAGAATCGCTTACCCGCTTTAGTGGTTGTAGCTTTAACTTCCATTGATATTAAGACATTGAAGCGGAAAGAAGACAAAGGCTGCCAATAAAACTACAAAGAAACTAAAACGAAACTTATTCTTGTTCTTCCACTTTACAATTCACTGAGATATCTCCGCCCAGTCGGGGGCGGTTTTTGTGTTCTGAAATACGTTCTCCAGGGATAGAATGGATGTCTGACAAAATAGTTTTGAGAATCGTCGTTATGTCATTTTATCTAAGCCATTCCACCACTTCCTTAATTGCAAGGACCTCCGCTTGATACACACTGCAGTGGTCGGTAACCTTTTCGATATGACCAGTTCTAAATCTTTAGAGTACACCCCAAAGCCCACCTGGTCGTCTATATTGGACACATCCGTATAGAAGTCTATGTAAGTTTTATCTACCAGGGATATCTTATATTATATATCTTTTTGATAAAATCAAAAAGCCGCTCAGGTAGGGCGTATTCCACACTGCCTGGAACATCGGACATTGTATATAGGATAACACAGTGTCCGTAGCTGCCACATGACCAAGGACAAAGCTCTCTTAGCCTCACGGCAGGGGAACAAGAAGATTTTTTTTTTTAAATTTATACATTTAGGTACTAAAACGTAAATAATAATTGTTTCGTAACAGATTGCTTCAAAGGTCTCAAATTGGGATACAGTAACACCCTGACAGCATATATCGGACAACTAGAAGATTTTTTTGAAATTCGTGCATGGTAAAATGGTACTTTCTTTTCAGTTTGAGTTATAGTTCTCAAAACTTTTGGCGAATACACGATTTTTCTGAAAATTTTGTAATTCTAAAATTAGAAAATGCTACTCTTTACGGGTTGAGCTACAGTTCTCAAAATTGGAACATTGTTACATCTTCACAGTATACATCGGGCGACAAGAAGATTTTTTCAAATTCGTACATTTGGATACTAATATTTACAAAATTTTTCTTTCTCTACAGATTGAACTACAGCTCTCAAAATGAAGATGCAGTTACTCCTCGGCAGTATGAATGGGTTACCGAAAGAGTTTTTTTGGAATTGGTACATTAAGATACTTAGACGTACAAAATGGTACCTTCTTTAAGGATTGAGCAAGAGCTCTGAAATTTAGGATAGAGGTACACCTTGTGAGTATATACCAGGCCACTAAAACTCACAAAATAGGACTTTACCTTACGAATTGTACTAAAGCTCTCAAAATTGGGATACAGTTATATCTTGACAGTATTTACTTTGAGATTGAGTGTAGTATCGGGATCAACAAAGCGGCCAGGGGGTTTGCTAGCTTAAATATATTTTACAAATTAATTCAGAAAATGCAAAAGACACACGCAGGGTAATTCGACCATATTGCACATTTTCCAATGTAGACAATTTTGCTTGTGCAAAACTCAGAAAAATTACAACAGTATTATCCTCCAAGCCAGATCTATGGAGTTTATTCTGCAAGGGCTTCTGATGAAGATAACTGTTTCGGGTGCCTTCTTGCGTATATTTGGAGACAAGGTGCTACGGATCCTAAGACTGTTACTAGTAAGGAGAGAGACTCCCTAAATTCAGTTCAGTGAATGGTATGTCGGCTACTACGGATCCATATTCTAAACAAGTTGCTCTTGTAACAAAGGTTAGATGAAAAAAATTGAAATTCAATTTAAAAATTATTTTTATAAAAACAAATTTGGCATGAAATTTCCTCAAAAGGCAACATCTTAAAGAAAATTTCTCTTCTACAAAATGTTTATAAAAATGCCTTTGAGCACAAATGTTTAATAACATTTTTTTCAGGGACAAACGCTAAATAAATATTTAATGGAATTTCTTATAATTTTAAATTTGCAAAGAATTTTTTCTTAAAAAATAAATATATTTATTTATTTATATTTGACTAACGACAAAATTTCCATGAATCTTTCTAAATAGACAAAAATTAAAAATAATAAAGTCCGGATTCAAGAAATTTTCTATGAAACCAAGTTTTGCATTTTGTAGCTTGTTTTAAATGTTATAACAATATTTTCCTTGAATATGGACGCCATACATACATTTTTTGTCTCTATTTGAGTTTTGAACACAAAGAAAGTTCTTTTGATTAACTACTTGAATTGCACTTCGAGTTTCCATTTTTAAAATCCTCATTAAAGTGCATTTATGATCCGATGAAATTTAAAGTATTAGACCCCTCGACAATCGAACCAGTATTGATTATAGCAACTGAGATCTCTCGAATAAGGGTCTTGAGAGCATAATCCTGAAGCTTGGACTTGGAGTTGTGCAAGATAGGGTTGTGCTTACAATCGTGCTGTATGTGGTTTACAACAAAAGGAAGGTCTTTCTACTGTAGACGAAGCTGCTAAAGTGTTTACGATAAACAAAGTTAGTTACGTTGAATAATGTTAAGTTTATGGCTTGATATGTTAAAGCGTAACGTTGCACGGTTACAATAAAATCAAAACTTCGTGATTAAAGTATTTTGTTTGTCGTGCAAATTGCCCAAAACGTTTCATTTTTTACGTATACCCCGTAGGAAAACTGTTTCAACACGAACAACAATTTGCAAATTATTCAAAACGATATACTCTAAATTTTCTTTTTGTTATTTCAGAAATAAGTTTTTGTAAATGTGTCAGCTTTCGTGGGAGTGTGCGGAGTGTCCCAAAAATGTTCTTTTTTTGCATTTGTATTCATATCTTTTAATACAAAATTGCTGTGGTGGTTGAAGACTTTCCAAATAAAAAAAGACATTGATGCTCCTACGGTCTTTTACAAAAAAATTTGCATAACAATGACCATTCTTATGTTTAGGATTACACCATGTGGCAACTGTTGCTACAACACGGCCAAGGGGTTGAAAAACTTGCAACAACACATTTAATCACTTACTCGCTCCTATGTCCAGATGGCAGTATAACAATGCTGTAGGTAGAAAGGATTTAAAATGCACTCAATTTTATAAGTACTTTGTTCATTCGAATTTGTGTGGCAATTAAAGCCGGTCATAAAGTGGTTTCAATGCGTCATTGAGCGTTGATGAGCTTTATAGAAATTTCGACTCCCGCCATACGGGAGACACACAGCTTTATACTGTGCTATGGTAATGACGTAAATAAATGATAAGAACTGTTGGTGTAATAGTTAATGGGCTGTCATCGGCATTCTCAGATGTCCTCACGGGATTGACAGGACCTCCTCCAGATTGCGATTTAATCAGAAAGATATTTCTTAATGACCAATGTCACATGCATTACTACCAAGTAATCATTCAGATTCTATTTCATACTTGCTAGACTAAGGAACTATATATAATCACAATCTTTTTAACTAGTAGATTTATGAAACTGATGGGAACCGGTGTCTAATCTGTTTCAAAAACTCCAAGTAATCGAAAGAATTAGTGTGCTACGGAGTCAACAAGGTGAGGCAAAAGTTTTATTTACATTCCACGGCGAATGGCATGTTCAATATTTCTAAAAATCATTATACTATTCGTGCACTTTATCTTTTCGTCTTAGTCGCGACAACAATAAGTGTACATGTACACGCGACCTTTGTTCTATTTTTAGTTCAAAAATATGTTTTTTCTGATTAAATGTTGGGAAAAACTATTTAAGGGCCTGTTTTACTAAGCTGAGTGGCAAGCCATGAGAAAGAATGGTTGTCATTCACTCTCAAGTAAGTACGGGTTTCGCCATCTTTTATATATTGGGTTGCCCGAAAAGTAATTGCGGATTTTTCATATAATCGGCGTTGAAATTTTTTTTCACAGCTTGTGACTCTGTAATTGCATTCTATCTTCTGTCAGTTATCAGCTGTTACTTTTAGCTTGCTTTAGAAAAAAAGTGTAAAAAAAAGTATATTTGATTAAAGTTCATTCTAAGTTTTATTAAAAATGCATTTACTTTCTTTTAAAAAATCCGCAATTACTTTTTGGGCAACCCAATAATTACTCGCATGGCCTTACGTTTCGTGAGTGAAAGTGGCCAGATCTACAGTTTAAAAAAAAGGAACATTTGGCGACGAAAATCGATAAAACACATAAAAACAACACCACATTAGTAGTCCTCACTAACCAGAGCAGTTGGCACAATGCCAATGCCTAAAACGCACGCTGTTGTTAAGAGAAAAAAAAAACAACAATGCATATTTCATTTGCGGTGATTTTTTTGAAAGAAGAGGAAGTTTCTTGTCTTAATTTGTGACAGCTTTACGAAATGCCATAAAACCTGTAGGTATAAAATTTATAACAACTATTCTATAAACTTTTCACAAATATCCAATATGTGTTAAAAATTTCGTCAAAATAAGTTCATACAGGTTGTATGAACTTACCACCATCATTGTGGTACAGGGTATTATAGATTTGTGCATTTGTTTGCAACGCAAAGATGGAGAAGTGCTAGAGCCACCGATAAGTACACGGATCGGCTTAGAATCACTTCCTGATTCGATTTAGCTATGTCCGACTCTCTTTCTGTCCATGTATTCTGGTAATCATGGTACAGGTCGCATTTATTGTCCGATTTTCACAAAATTTGGAAGAAGTCTCTTTTTTGGTTTAAGGACGAGCGCTTTTGATTTTGAAAAAATCAGTTCAGATTTAAATATAGCTCCCATATATATCTTTAATCCGAAGTGATGAAATTTTGGTCGGATCCTTACAATATTGGCAAAAAGTGTTTTTTTTTTGACGTCCCAATATGTTTGCATAATTTTACTGAAATCGGTACAGATTTAGATATAGCTACCATATATACCTTTCATCCGATATGTCGTTTTAAAGCTGTAAGAGCCACAATATTGGTCCGATCTTTACCAAATATGGTACGAAGTGCTTTTTTGACGACTTAATATGTGTGCAAAATTTTATCAGAATCGGAACAGATTTATATATAGCTCCCATATATACCTTTCGTCCGATATGCCCATTTAAAGGTTTGGTAGCTAAAATTTTGGTCCGATCTCTAAAAAATTTTTCATGAGATGTTTTAATTGACATCCCAATACGTGTGCAAAATTTCATCAAAATCGAGTCATATTTAGATAAAACTAAAAAAATTATTTATTTTTCAAAAATGTGCCTTCCAAAATTTATCGCAGCTCAATAGGAAGATGTTGGTGGCGTGGTCCGGAAATGCCCTGCAGGATGAACGAGTGGGTATGGAGTACCGTAGCGGTGTTGAACTTTGTACCAGACAGAAGTGTTCCGATAAAGGCGCTAAATACAATGCTTCATCTTATGGTATTGCATCTTTATGTTGGGAGTCGGGAACCGGACGTACCTCGGGTTGTCGCAGGCTATATGCGCCGCAACGGATTATGTACAAGCGGAGTACTTGCTTGTTAACAGGCCAGATATCTATTTCCTGGAAAAGGAATTTTTGGGGAGGGAATACTTCGCCTTTGCCAGGGCCATCAATACACACGGATGGAACTGTGCTGGGTGTTGACACACGGAGATAGCCTTCTTGCATTTCCTTGGAATAAGGGAATTGGCTTATGTGTGGTTGTAGCGTCTTTCATGCGGGAGACTTCGCGAATCTAAGTTTCCGCTCTATATCTTTATTTCTTAAAACTGGAGTTACATACGACGATCAGCAATCATGCGTACTTAAGCAAACTACTGCGCCCACATGCATTCTTTTAGTTGAGTTAAATACCATGCGCCGTTTGCTGCGCACGAATTTCTAAAAATCAGTTTATTTACGTCATTGGCAAAATTAATTGCAATGATTTCTATAAAAGAATTTCTATAATTAACGGACTCTGCAAATCAATTTTTGATCAGTAAACATATTTGAATCACATATTTTGCACCCTGAAATACTCACACAATGCAAACCAAACTTTTTCAATTTTTTCTCACGTGCGCGCGAAAAAACGCATAACCCAGTGGGAAAATGGTGAAGGAAGGAGGTGATTACCGCGAGTAATACCATATCAAATGAAGTAGGAATGTAATGTTTTTGAGAGTGAATTTGTTTGTGAATGAGTTATTCAGTTGGCTGTATTAGAGCACTCATATCAAGGCCAAATGCATTCTAAAACGAACCATAGTTGTGAATAAATGCCATTAACACAGAACTCACAAATAATTTCTTGCCTCTTGTAAATTTATCCAAAGTCTTAATGGTGTTTAAAATCCTTAGTATTATATTGAATGATAAATTTAGCCATTTTTACATATAACAGAATAAATTTTTTAATGTATATCAGGGGACAAATAATTTTATTTTTTATAAAACTATATAAAAATAATATTGTATTGAAACACATTAGTTACAAATTTTATTCCAAATACATTGTTAAACAATGTATTCTATTACATGACTCGCGCATCACTGTGGGATAGCCTCTAAAGCTTAAGGTTGTCGTTGTTGTAGCAGTGTGTTGTACACTGAGGGAGCAGTCCTTACCGATGAAGAACTCCATTGGGTCAATCCGTTGGCAGAAAATCCGCTTTTTTATCGACAAATTTTGTTCAGCGATGAGGCTCATTTCTGGTTGAATGGCTACGTAAATAAGCAAAATTGCCGCATTTGGAGTGAAGAACAACCAGAAGCCGTTCAAGAACTGCCCATGCATCCCGAAAAATGCACTGTTTGGTGTGGTTTGTACGCTGGTGGAATCATTGGACCGTATTTTTTCAAAGATGCTGTTGGACGCAACGTTACGGTGAATGAACACATTTCGAACCGAACACTGATTTTGGTAATAAAATTCAATGATTTGCAAGCGTTGCTCGTTAGTAAGTCTATTCATGATGAAATGTCAAAGCATACTGAGCATCTTTCTCTTTGACACCATGTCTGAAATCCCACGTGATCTGTCAAATACTAATGCATGAAAATCCTAACCTCAAAAAAATCACTCTTTATATGTTCGAAAGAAGTTTTATATAATTCATTTATTAGAATACATTGTTTAACAATGTTTTTGGAGTGAATTTTAAAACTAATGCATTATAATTATATAATACATAATAGTTTTTATGATGTTATATAAAATCCAATTATTTATTATTTTATGAGGCACAAAATTATTAGGGAGATTGGTCTATATGGCAATTATACCCAAATATGGTTCGATTTAGAATGTATTTGGGACAGATGTCAGGTCAGTAATATAACTCACTGCTTAACATTTCAGCAAAATCTGGTCATAGAAACGCCTCTTATTAGCCAGTGAAAAAGTCAAAAATTATCTAATTTAAATGATAAAAGTAAATTTTAATAATTGTTTTATTTAGAAACGTCTTTCATTCTTTACAATGCAAGTCAAACTAAATCACGTATGTTTTTTGACGCGCAAAGACGGCAACAACAGATGAAGGATTTCCAAAATGAAAATGAATCGTCACTCACCAAAAAATATCATTCCAATTTCATTTGATATTACACTCGGTAATCAATGTGCAATTTTTGTCCAATGAAATTACCAACGCGCGGCCTTGAAGTCATCACACCTAATATGGTTGAAAAGTCTTCTAACCAAAGACGAAACGCGTCCCATAGTGGTTGGTGTGTGTTGCTAACTTTGGCTTTCCTTTTCCATTTTGCATCTTCGATAATTCAGCTCGTCTCGAAAGAGAAACAAACAAAAATAGTCAATAACGTTGATAAGTAGTTCTGTTATAAAATAAGGCCACCGTAGCGTAGAGGTTAGCATGTCCGTCTATGACGCTAAACGCCTGGGTTCGAATCCTGGCGAGAACATCAGAAAAAATTTTCAGCGGTGGTTTTCCCCTGCTAATGCTGGCAACATTTGTGAGGTACTATGCCATGTAAAACTTCTATCCAAAGAGGTGTCGCACTGTGGCACGCCGTTCGGACTCGGCTATAAAAAGGAGGCCCCTTATCATTGAGCTTAAGCTTGAATCGGACTGCACTCATTGATATGTGAGAAGTTCGCCCCTGTTCCTTAGTGGAATGTTCATGGCAAAATTTGCATTTGTTATAAAATTAAGCAAGTAAAAACGCATAAGATATCCACCACCATGGATTTAATTATAGTCCTATGTTTACAACTATTCTATACGATAATTATATCCAAATAATAATAACTTTAATTCAATACCGAAATGCTTTGTACAAGTCAAATTATAGCGAAATCGGGTATTTTACATGTTTTTTATGTGATTAATACCTTAAATCGTTAGATCGGTCGATAATGTAACTGTGTCCGATCACGAACGTAGTTGGCAGGTATTCAATAGGTTCTAATACAACTCACTTTTCAAAATTTAAGCGGATATTGAGGGCGTCTATTACGGGCTTAAGACCATATATCGGCAGATCAGTTCATATGGCACCTATATATGCATGTGGTCTGATTTGGATAATATAAGGTTCGAATGCCTAGTTTCAAGAGCAACATACTGTCCCGAATTTGAGCGAAATCGGCTAGTAAATGCGGCTTTTGTGAGCTTAAGACTCTTAATTCACATATCGGTCTATATGCCAGTTATATTTGGCAAAAATGATGAAGGGCCTGGTACAACTAAACGTTTGCTTAAAAAATTCAGCGAAATTGGTTGATAAATGCACTTTTTTTGGAATTAAGACCCTTAGTCGGCAGATCGGTCTATATCCAACCTGGCCCATAATAAACAAGGATGTCATTGGTCTAATACAACTGACTGGCCCAAATATCAACGAAATCGGGTAACAAATCCTACTGCTATGGGCTTAAGACCTTTAATCGGTAGATCGGTGTATATGGCAGCTATTAACGTAAAAGGGTCTCTTTTTTATTTTGGGCGCCCCGGTAGCCGAGTTGGTAGCGTGCTTGGCTTGCCAGTGCAGGGGTCGTGGGTCCAATTCCCGCCAGAAGCCTTGGTCTGTCGCTACTGTGGTATTACAATGGGCCTAAAATTGCCTAAGTGAGTCTGCAAAAGACTGCCACTCTTACCTTACCAAACCTAGCCTAGTTGAAAGGAGCATATGTACTTTGCATAAAAATGTTCTGTCATATCAGCCACAAATTGAAGCTTCTTGGGGCCGCAGAAGACTTAGACATGGTAGACATTGGCGAAGCTAGGTGTCCCAGGTCTTTTTAACAAATATACACTTTTTATACCCATCACGGATGGATGGGGTGTCATTCCGTTTGCAACACATCGAGTAGTCGTAAAAATCTAAGACAATCTAGCCAAGTCCGTGAGTCTGTTGAAAACAAAAACAATCTTTATAAGTCAATGCAACAAATATCCTTACAGATTAAGATGAGTTCAGTAACAAATCTTTAAAAAAATAATGTTTAATAATTAAGAAATTGCATATTTCACAAAAATATATTTAAAAAAAGCGTGCTAAGTTCGGCCGGGCCGAATCCTATATACCCTCCACCATGGATCGCATTTGTCGAGTTCTTTTCCCGGCATCTCTTCTTAGGCAAAAAAAAAGGATATAAGAAAAGATTTGCTCTGCTATAAGAGCGATATTTGGACCACAATTAAATTATATTTATGTTGGAGACCTGTGTAAAATGTCAGCCAATTCGAATAAGAATTGCGCTCTTTGTGGGCTCAAGAAGTTAAATAGAGAGATCGATTTATATGGGAGCTGTATCGGGCTATAGACCAATTCAGACCATAATAAACACGCATGTTAATGGTCATGAGAGAATCCGTCGTACAAAATTTCAGGCAAATCGGATAATAATTGCGACCTCTAGAGGCTCAAGAAGTCAAGATTCCAGATCAGTTTATATGGCAGCTATATCAGGTTATGAACCGACTTGTACTTTATTTGACACAGTTGTTGAAAGTAACAATAAAAAACGTCTTGCGAAATTTCAGCCAAATTGGATAGGAATTGCGCCCTCTAGAGGCTCAAGAAGTCAAGTCCCCAGAACTGTTTATATGACAGCTGTATCAGGTTATGAATTGATTCGAACCATATTTGGCACAATTGTTGGATATAATAACGAAACACGTCGTGCAAAATTTCATTCCAATCGGATAAGAATTGCGCACTCTAGAGGCTCAAGAAGTCAAGACCCCAGAACGGTTTATATGACAGCTATATCAGGTTATGGACCGATTTGAACCATACTTGGCACAGTTGTTGGATATCATAACAAAACACGTCGTGTAAAATTTCATCCCAATCGGATAAGAATTGCGCACTCTAGAGGCTCAAGAAGTCAAGACCCAAGATCGGTTTATATGATAGCTATATAAGATTATGGACCAATTTGAACCATATTTGGCACAGTTGTTGAATATTATAACGAAACACGTCGTGCAAAATTTCATTCCAATCGGATAAGAATTGCGCATTCTAGAGGCTCAAGAAGTCAAGACCCAAGATCGGTTTATATGGCAGCTATATCAAAACATGGACCGATATGGCCCATTTACAATACCAACCGACCTACACTAATAAGAAGTGTTTGTGCAAAATTTCAAGCGGCTAGCTTTACTCCTTCGGAAGTTAGCGTGCTTTCGACAGACAGACGGACGGACGGACGGACGGACAGACGGACGGACATGGCTAGATCGACATAAAATTTCACGACGATCAAGAATATATATACTTTATAGGGTCTCAGACGAATATTTCGAGTAGTTACAATCAGAATGACGAAATTAGTATACCCCCCATCTTATGGTGGAGGGTATAAAAAATGTATTTCAATATTGCTTTTGATGAGCTAAGATCAATACATGGTTTTGATTCCGGAAAATTCTCCAACGGACAACGTGCCGCCAGAAGAAGTTGTCACTGATATGCATTCGTCGGAGGTCCTTAGGGAAATTGTGTCTGAGCCGAAAATCTTTTGGGCGATAAGAAGTTTTGACTATTTTAAGTCGCCAGGCACTGATGATGTATCATCGTTTAAATTACAAGCTGTGTCTGAGTATATCTTCCTGGCTTAGGGAGATATACTCAGTTTGCATCAGAATGCCATATATACCGGCGGGATGGAGGGACACGAAGATTATTTTCATTCCGAAAGCAGGAAAACCCTACGCCACTAAGGCGAAAGATTTTCATTCTATTAGTCTGTCATCCTTTATGCTGAAGACACTTGAGAGGTTAATAGGAACATATCTTAGGGCAAAGATAGCCTGTAATAGCAGAGGTATGCTTATAGTAAAGGGAAGTCCACAGAAACAGCCCTTCACGACCTAGTCGGCTGGATAGAGGGTTCTCTCGTTGTCAAGGAATATACAATGGTAGAATTTCGCCTATGCCGACGATATCGATATCATAGGTCGGTCACCGGAAGTAGTAACTGCAGCTTTTGAAAGAATCGAAAGAGAGTCAGTGAAAATGGGTCTGGCAGTAAATGGAGAAAAGACGAAATGGATGGTTTCCACTCCCAAAAAGCCTTGCACAACCGAGCAGATAAAGAAAATGGAGAAAGTTGGGAACCACAACTTTGAGATAGTCAGTAACTTTATCTACCTCGGCACCGCCGTAACCGAAACGAATGACACCAGTTTTGAGATAAAGCGAAGAATAATACTGGCAAACAGATGCTACTTTAGACTAAGTAAGCAGTTTAGAAACAAGGCTACTTCTCGACAGACGAAGACTACACTTTACAAAACACTGACACTACCCGTGCTGTTATATGGTTCTGAATCATGGGTACTTGTGAAAGCAGATGAGGCAGTGCTTGGAGTATTTGAGAGAAAGATTCAACGTAAAATATATGGACCAGTTTGCGACGTATGATCCACGAGCTGTATAAGCTGTATGACGACGATAGCATAGTTACACGCATCAAAATACAACGGCTGCGTTGGCTAGGTCATGTTGTCAGAATAAATGGAGAAGCTCCAGCAAAGAAGTCTTTTGAAGGCAAACACGGTGGTACACGCAAACCGGGAAGACCAAACGCCCGATGGAATGATCAAGTTGTGGGAGACACCTCGAAACTTGGTGTCAGAGATTTTAGAATGAGCGCAGAAGATCGAGGCGCTTGGAACACTATTCTACGTTCGGCTAGTGGAAGCAATATTCTGTCATAGCCAATTAAAGTAAAGTAAAGTAAGTAATTTCGTGACATTAAAGGTGCTTTCAAAAAATTAATACCGACGTCAATCATGAAGGAGTTGGAGGTTCAAGGCATCTACTTGGCATCTGTGGATCTAAACAAATGGGTCAGCAGAGGAACACCTCAAGGAGGTGTACTGTCTCCTCTACTTTGCAATATAGCCATTAACAATATAGTTTTGTCTCTGGAAGAAAAATTCGTAAAAGTGTTGCTTTGCTGGACAGGAAATGGAACTTCAAATCCAACATTTTGGAAAGGGCAAGAAAGCAAACTCTTTCCCTATACACCTGCAAGAGATCTTGATAACTTTTGTTTGTGGTGTAATGTAAATTTAATGGAACTAAATATCTCGAAATGTAAATTAATGTCTTTCTATAGAACGCAATTCATGTCAAAAAGTTATCATCTTAACGGCGGTGAAATTGACATAGAAGAAACTTTTCTAGATCTTGACATCCTCTTAGATCGTAAATTAAATTTTAGACAACATATTTCTATGATGGTGAACAAATCTTTTAGCTCTCTTGGATTTATGAAAAGATGGAGTAAAGACTTTGATGATCCTTCAGTTACTAAAAACTTATATATTTCTCTTGTTCGAAGTACACTTGAATACGGATCCGTTATTTGGGATCCGGTTTACACTTTGCACAGAAATAAAATTGAGTCAGTACAGAAGCAGGTTGGAATTATCAAACACTCCTTTCCTATGCGGTTATATTAAATTTAATAACGCACCTACTCTCAGTAGTCACAGAAAATGTTGAATATCACTTTCATCTCAAATGTTTTACACGGGAATTTGAAGTCCGAATTTTTGTTGGACCGGCTTAATATTAACGTTCCTTCAATATCATCAAAGCGATCTTGCAAATAATGATCCTTTTCATCTTTTTAATCTTACTCAATAAAAAGAAAAATTATACTATACTTCAATCCTAGTTTAATATCAATGTTGTTTGTTTGTATGTATATTTATATTATTCTGTAAGGATATATGTATCTATAGACTTAAGAATAATAAAAAAAACCATTCGCAAAAGTTGGGGGTTTAGTTGTTCTATAATGCTATATTGTGTTGTGGTCTGGTAGACAGCGCTTCAAAAGTCCACCTACTGCTCATTATTTAGCTGGATCCAAAGGATGGCTTGTTTGTGCATCACCGCCGCACTGAGGACTACACCTTCTGATGCACTGAATTTAATGCTACATCCAATGCCTCTTGACATTGTGGCTAGACAAATTGCAGTGACCACTGACGTGAGGTTAAGGGAGCTTTCTCATTGGTTATGTGGTGGTTACGGACACTGTGTTATCCTTGATACAATATCCGATGTCCCAGGCAATGTGGATTACACCCTACCTGAGCCGCAGTTTGATAAAAAGTACTGAACCAATATTCCTGATAGAACCGATTGGAACTACTAGGCATGTCCGTCCGTCTGTCTGTCAAAATCAAGCGGCTAGACAGACGGACGGACGGACAGACGGACGGACATGGCTAGATCGACATAAAATTTCACTACGATCAAGAATATATATACCTCATGGGGTCTCAGACGAATATTTCGAGTAGTTACAATCATAATGACGAAATTAGTATACCCTCCATCTTATGGTGGAGGGTATAAAAAGAAAGAAATAGCTACAAAGTAAAAGCGTACTAAGTTCGGCCGGGCCGAATCTTATATACCCTCCACCATGGATCGCATTTGTCGAGTTCTTTTCCCGGCATCTCTTCTTAGGCAAAAAAGGATATAAGAAAAGAGTTGCTCTGCTATTAAAACGATATCAAGATATGGTCCGGTTCGGACCACAATTAAACTATATGTTGGAGACCTGTGTAAAATTTCAGCCAATTCGAATAAGAATTGCGCCCATTGGGGGCTCACGAAGTAAAATAGAGAGATCGATTTATATGGGAGCTGTATCGGGCTATATACCGATTCAGACCATAATAAACACGTATGTTGATGGTCATTAGAGGATCCGTCGTACAAAATTTCAGGCATATCGTATAATAATTGACCTCTAGGGGTCAAGAAGTCAAGATCCCAGATCGGTTTATATGGCAGCTATATCAGGTTATGAACCGATCTGCACCTTAGTTGCAGATGAAAGTAAAAATAAAATACGTCATGCAAAAATTCATTCAAATCGGATAAGAATTGTGCCCTCTAGAGGCTCAAGAAGTCAAGACCCAAGTTCGGTTTATATGGCAGCTATATCAGGTTATGGACCGATTTAAACCATACTTGGCACAGTTGTTGGGTATCATAACAAAACACGTCGTGCAAAATTTCATTTCTATCGGATAAGAATTGCGCACTCTAGAGGCTCAAGGATTCAACACCCAAGATCGGTTTATATGGCAGCTATATCAGGTTATTGACCGATTTGAACCATACTTGGTACATTTGTTGGATATCATAACAAAACACGTTGTGCAAAATTTCATTCCAATCGGATAAGAATTGCGCACTCTAGAGGCTCAAGAAGTCAAGACTCAAGATCGGTTTATATGGCAGCTATATCAAAACATGGACCGATATGGCCCATTTACAATACCAACCGACCTACACTAATAAGAAGTATGTGTGCAAAATTTCAAGCGGCTAGCTTTACTCCTTCGGAAGTTAGCGTGCTTTCGACAGACAGACATACAGACGGACGGACGGACAGACGGACGGACATGGCTAGATCGACATAAAATGTCGCGACGATCAAGAATATATATACTTTATGGGGTCTCAGACGAATATTTCGAGTAGTTACAAACAGAATGACGAAATTAGTATACCCCCCATCTTATGGTGGAGGGTATAAAAATCGGTTCAGATATGAATATAGCTCCCATATATATCTTCGTCCGATTTTCAGTAATAATGCAATCAAATGGTCATTTGTAAACCGATTTCTCGAAATTCGGCAGGAGGGATTTTCTCTTGACTTACAATATTACTGGTGAATTTCATGGAAATCGGTTCAGATTTAGATATAGCTCTCATATATATCGCCCGAATTTAACTTCTAGAGTCACAGCAAGCGCATTTATTGACCCATCTTGCCAAAATTTTGTAAAACGCTTTCCTCGACGACTGCAGAAGTATCTGAGGAGTTTGCTCGAAATCGGTTCAGAAGTAGATATAGCTCCCATATATATGTTCGTCAGATTTTGGGTAATTTGCCATAATGTTGTCATTTGTCAACCGTAATTTTTACAGTTTGAACATATTTTCCCGCCGAGGTCCATCAAAATTGGTACAGTTTTGGATATATGTCCCACATTGTATTTATAGGGTAGATGTAGGGTATTATACAGTCGCCCGATTTTGCCCTTCCTTACTGGTTTTTCTATCGATATTTTGCTAAAGTTCCGCCATTTAAAAAAAATCACAGCTGACAAAAGAACGCCTACAATAGAACAGAAACCGCAGTAAACAAATTGTGCTTTTCAATATTAATTTCAACTTAATGGCTTTAAATCTTAAAAAAAAAATTTAAATGAAACAGCAGCAAAAAATTCATTCATTATTAATTTCAATTAAAAAAAACAAGTAAAGCGTTCTAAGTTCGGACGGGCCGAATCTTATATACCCTCCACCATGGATCGCATTTGTCGAGCTCTTTCCACGGTATCTTTTATTAGGCAAACAAAGGATAAAAGAAAAGCGTTGCTATGTTATTAAAACAATATCAAGTTATGATTCATTTCGGACCATAATTGAATTGAATATTGGAGACCATAGAAGTCATTGTGTAAAATTTGAGCCAAAACTATTAAAAATTGCGCAGTTTAGGGCTGAAGAAGTAAAATAGGGAGATCAGTTTATAAGGGAGTTTAGTATTAGGCTATAAACCGATTCATGTCATATTCGACACGTATGTTAAAGGTCATGAGAGAAGCCGTTGTAAAAATTTGATGATACTTGTGCCCTTTAGAGGCTCAAGAAATTAAGATCCCATATCGGTTTATATGGTAGCTATATCAGGTTATGAACCGATTTGAACTATTCTTAGCACAGTTGTTGGAAGTCATAACATAACACCTCTTGCAAAATTTCAGCTTAATCGGATAGGAATTGCGCCCTCTAAAGGCTCAATAAGTCCTGATTCACGATCGGTTTATATGGCAGCTATCACAGAAAATAGACCGATATGAACCATATGTGGCACAGTTGTTGTAAGTCATAACAAAACACGTCGTGCAAAATTTCAGCCAAATCGGATAGGAATTGCGTCCTATAGTGGTTCAAAAAGCCAAGACCCGAGATCGGTTTATATGACAGCTATATCAGGTTATAGACCGATTTTAATCATATGTGGCACAGTTGTTGGAAGCCATAACCTAACATGTCGTGCAAAATTTCAGCCAAATCGAATAGGAATTGCGCCTTTTAGACGGTCATGAAGTCAAGACCCAAGATCGGTTTATATGACAGCTATATCTGGTAATAGACCGATTTGAGCCATATTTGGCGCAGTTGTTGGAAGTCATAACCTAACACATCTACAAAATGTCAGCTAAATCGGATAGGAACTGCGCTCTCTAGACGTTCAAAAAGTCAAGACTCTAAATAGGTTTATATGACAGCTATATCAAGTTATGGATCGATTTCAATCATACTAAGCACAGTTGTAGGAAGTCATAGTAAAACACCTCATGACAAAACATGGACCGACATAGGCCGTTTACAAACCCAACCGACCTACATTAATAAAAAGTTTTTGTGCAAAATTTCAAGTGGCTGGCCTTACTCCTTCGAAAGTTAGTGTGCTTTCGACAGACAGACGGACGGACGGACATGGCTAGGTCAACTTTAAATGTCATGACGATCAAGAAAATATATAATTTTTGGGATCTTAGACGAATATTTCGAGGAGTTACAAACAGAATGACGAAATTAGTATACCCCCATCCTATGGTGGAGGGTATAAAAATTTTAATTGAAAGAAATTAACTTATTTCTAGCAGAAAAATTTTCCTGGAAATAGGTATCTATTCATATTTCATACTATCTGGCGAGGTGCGCTTCGCTACACCTTAAAATGTCTTTTTGAAAATATATATTCAGATATTCAAGACAATGTAGGCTTTGTGTTCTTCCCAAATTACCATTTGTTTTTATGAATCTAGTGATTTTTCTACCCATATCATAACGAAAGCACGTGGGATACAAAAAGCAAAAGGTACTTCTAGTGTTGAACTGGTGACGTGTGGTCCCAGGTTACAATCGGGACAGACATCCAACACTTTGGCATCAATCTCAGCTCATGCAGTAGTTGAGGTGGTTTAAACAATTAAATTGAAAACATGGCAAAGTACGTTCAAAAAACCAAACATAAGTAGAAATTTGTATTTGTGGAAAACCATTCTATTACAATGTGGAACACATCAAAAAATAACAGAAAAATTCCACAGATTATGAAAAAAGAGGATACGCGTTTATCAGCTTTTTGAAAGTTTAAATAAAAAAGAAACAAACAAGAGGGGGAAAGTTCCACCTTCTGGACATTTTTTTAAATATTCGGCTGACGATAATTTGTAATCCTATCATTTTAGGGTTATAGTCTATCATTTGCCATCTCCGATCATTTTTATTTAATTATTTCATTAATTATTTTAATTAATGTGTGTCAGTTGGTGTGACAAATCTAATTGTGTGATACCACAATAGCGACAGACCAAAGCCTCTGGTGGAAATCAAACCCACGATCCCCGCATTGACAATACGAGCCAGCTACCAACTCGGCTACCAGCGAGCCAATAGTGACATAGTATTTATTGTATAAAAGTTTACAAAATACTCTGAAAAGTATCAAAAAACTAAAAAACTAATATATGTAACACCTACAGACTTCTCTTTTTTGGGAATCTCTAGTGAAATTGATTTGGAACATATCTTTCATTGAGATTACCCTCTTGAAGTGAAGATATTGGGGACACTACAAAATGAAGATACTTGTTTTTATTCATTTATTGTTGGCGGTACTTATGTGAATTATATTGTATTTACAGATTTCATTTCTTTGGGGACTCATAATCAAATTTGATGTGGAATATTTCTTCCATTGAAACTATGCCCCTAAAGTAGAATATTGTGGAGATTTTAGTTAAATTCGATTTTATGGTAAAATAACACTAAAGGTGTCAGCAAAATAATTTTGGAATGAAATTGTCAAATTTATATTTTAATTTTCTTTAAAATTTTATATCTACATGTATAATTAAAACTTGTAGTGAAATTTGGTGGACAATATTTCTTCCTTTGAGACCATTTCTCAAAATGAAGTTTAATAAAAATTTAAAACAAGTAAAAGCGTGCTAAGTTCGGCCGGGCCGAATCTTATATACCCTCCACCATGGATCGCATTTGTCGAGTTCTTTTCCCGGCATCTCTTCTTAGGCAAAAAAGGATATAAGAAAAGAGTTGCTCTGCTATTAAAACGATATCAAGATATGTCAAATTTATATTTTAATTTTCTTTAAAATTTTATATCTACATGTATAATTAAAACTTGTAGTGAAATTTGGTGGACAATATTTCTTCCTTTGAGACCATTTCTCAAAATGAAGTTTAATAAAAATTTAAAACAAGTAAAAGCGTGCTAAGTTCGGCCGGGCCGAATCTTATATACCCTCCACCATGGATCGCATTTGTCGAGTTCTTTTCCCGGCATCTCTTCTTAGGCAAAAAAGGATATAAGAAAAGAGTTGCTCTGCTATTAAAACGATATCAAGATATGGTCCGGTTCGGACCACAATTAAATTATATGTTGGAGACCTGTGTAAAATTTCAGCCAATTCGTATAAGAATTGGGCCCATTGGGGCTCACGAAGTAAAATAGATAGAACGATTTATATGGGATCTGTATCGGGCTATAGACCGATTCAGACCATAATAAACACGTTTGTTGATGGTCATGAGAGGATCCGTGGTACAAAATTTCTGGCATATCGGATAATAATTGCGACCTCTAGGGGTCAAGAAGTCAAGATCCCAGATCGGTTTATATGGCAGCTATATCAGGTTATGAACCGATTTGAACCTTATTTGACACAGTTGTTGAAAGTAAAAATAAAATACATGCAAAATTTCAGCCAAATCGGATAGGAATTGCGCCCTCTAAAAGCTCAAGAAGTCAAATCCCCAGATCTGTTTATATGACAGCTATATCAGGTTATGGACAGATTTCAACCATACTTGGCACCGTTGCTGGATATCATAACGAAACACATCGTGCAAAAATTCATTCAAGTCGGATAAGAATTGTGCCCTCTAGAGGCTCAAGAAGTCAAGACCCAAGATCGGTTTATATGGCAGCTATATCAGGTTATGGGCCGATTTAAACCATACTTGGCACAGTTATTGGATATAATAACAAAACACGTCGTGCAAAATTTCATTTCAATCGGATAAGAATTGCGCACTCTAGAGGCTCAAGAAGTCAAGACCCAAGATCGGTTTATATGGCAGGTATATCAAAACATGGACCGATATGGCCCATTTACAATACCAACCGACCTACACTAATAAGAAGTATTTGTGCAAAATTTCAAGCGGCTAGCTTCACTCCTTCGGAAGTTAGCGTGCTTTCGACAGACAGACGGACGGACGGACAGATAAATCTCCATTATTGTAAGGCCGCTTCGACGGCACTAAAGGTCCTCCTGATGGCTGGGGGATTTGACGTGGTTCTTATCCAGGAACAATGGGTGTGGAAAGGAATGGTTCGTAGACTAGGAATTCCGTGATTAAAACTTCTCATGGGTACGGGCAATGGGAGACACAGAGCCTGTATTGTTGGGAACAGAAGTCTAAAGGTTTTTCTTCTTTCGTCGCTAAGCAGCAAAGATTTACTAGCAGCCAGCCTTGGGAAAGTTCGGCCACCAGATATGGGAAAGTTCGGATGTCAACCAAATGAGTGAGCTGCTTATTCAAAAAATATTATAAGTTGCAATCTGGCGATATGTAATAAAGGGGATAAACCGACCTTTATTACCAGGAACAGGAAGGAGGTACTTGATATTTCCTTTGTATCGGAAGATATTACTAGAAGAATATGTGACTGGGATGTTTCGGATGACCACAGCTTTTCTGATCTTCGTTATATTAGATTCAGCCAGATCCAAAAAATACTGAAATAGTGCTCCCTCTGCTAAACAGAAAAAAGGCGGATTGGGATCAATTTCGGCACAAATTCTTCTCGTCTCTCCTTTCTAGGCCAGAAAAGGAAGTGGAAACTACGGAGCCTATAAACAAAATGTTCAAGCGGTTCACGAAGGTTCTGAATGACTTACTTGGTTGGTCTACACGCTAGAGCTGGTTGGTGTAAGAAAGGACTGCAGAAAACTCTTCAACAAAGTAAAAGCCACAAGAGCACCACACGATTGGGATATCTATACGACTGAGCTAAGAAAATATAAGGTCGAGCTTAGAAAGGCTCCGAAGAAATCCTTGGAAAGAATTCTGCAGCTCCGTGGAGGATATATCTGAGGCTTTTAGGTTAAGGAAGATTCTGTCCTTGAGACCTATTTCGATGGGGTATATTCAGAAGTCAGAGAATGTATTGACAATGTCTGGTGAGGAAACACTAGAACTACTCGTTGAAACACATTTCCCGGGAAATTCTCCAACGGACAACGTGGCGCCTGAAGAGGTTGTCACTGATATGCATTCGTCGGAGGTCATTAGGGAAATTGTGTCTGAGCCGAAAATTCTTTGGGCGATAAGAAGTTTCGACTCCTTTAAGTCGCCAGTCCCTGACGATGTCTCTCCGATTGAATTGCAAGCTGTCTCTGATAGACTGGTTCTCTGGCTTAAGGAGATATACTCTGCTTATATCAGAATGCCATATATACCTGCGGGATGGAGGGACATGAAAATAATTTTCATTTCGAAGGCAGGAAAACCCTACGAAAGATTGTCAGCCTATTAGTCTGTCATCCTTTATGCTGAAGACTCTTGAGAGGTTGATAGAAACATATCTTCGGACAAAGATCACTGGAGATCCCTTATCGCGGCAGCAGCATGCGTATAGTAAAGGCAAATCCACTGAAACAGCCCTTTACGACCTCGTCGCCAATATAAAGGGTTTTCTCGCTGTCAAGGAATATACAACGAGGTATACATGTGCAATCCCACAAAACCCATGCGGTTGGGGCGCTGGGCCAGTAACCCGCTCCCGAAAAACATTGAGAACTATTATGAGAAACAAAGGAATAGTAAAAACGGACCCCCTAACGTTGACGACCCACACAAACAAAAAAAGGACTCATTGTTCCGATGATCATGATATAATGGCGCAGTGGCAAACTAATGACCACTCCATGGAAAATGCCGCAAAATTCGTATTTGGGTACGGGAAGCTTCCTCCAAGAATCCCATGGTACAACCAAGAGTGTCGAGATGCTACTGAAGCCAAGAATGCGGCATATAAAGCAACCCTGCAATCAGTAGCAACGCGCCCGATGAAGGAGAGGTATCGTGAGAAAAGGAGAGAGGAGGCACGTCAATTCGGCAGAAGGAAATGGAAATACGTCAGTGTGAGCGAATTGAGATTTACAGGAATCAGAATGAAGTCCGGAAATTCTACCAAAGAATTAAACATCAAACCGATGGCTTTTGTGCAGGCACATAATCCCGCAGAGACAAGGAAGGAAATCTGGTAACTGACACAAATAACATGCTGAGGATATGGAAAGAACATTTTACCCAACTGTTAGTGTTCGACGTTGCCGGCGAAGAGGATACCGCAGAACCAATCCATGATGATGGTATAGAATGTTTACCTCCTAGTCAGAATGAGGTCCCAATAGCAGTGACCCTACTGAAGAACAACAATGCAGCAGCCGACGGGTTACCCGCTGAACTATTTAAGACCGATACGCTGACAAGGCGAATGCATTAGCTTATCTGCGCAATCTGGCTAGAAAAACGCATACCCGATGATTGGAACCTCAGCATACTATGTCCCGTACACAAGAAAGGAGACAAGACGGAATGTGCCAACTGCAGAGAAATAAGTCTCCTCCCCATCGCACACAAGATACTCTCGAGCGTACTGTGTGAAAGATTAAAACCTAAAGTCAATGAGATAATTGGGCCCTATCAATGCGGTTTTAGACCTAGTCCACACTGGACCAGATATTCGCACTGCGCTAAATCCTGGAAACGACTCGAGAAGGACAAATCAACACCTACCATCTCATTGTTGACTACAAAGCCACCTTCGATACTCCTTTACATTCAAAGGCATTTCAAGCCATGTCTGAGTTTGGTATTCCTGCAAAATTAACAAGACTCTGCAGGATGACACTTGCTGATACGCGTTCCTCAGTAAGAATAGGAAAGAATCTCTCTGAACTATTTAATACCAAACGAGGTTTCAGACAAGGAGACAGCCTATCGTGTGATCTCTTTAATATCCTGCTGGAGAAGATTATACGAGATGCAGATGTGAATAGATATGGCACACTATGCCGACGACATCGACATCATAGGTCGGTCACCGGAAGTAGTAACTGCAGCTTTTGAAAGAATCGAAAGAGAGTCAGTAAAAATGGGTCTGGCAGTAAATGGAGATAAGACGAAATGGATGGTATCAACTCCCGAAAAGCCTTGCACAACCGAGCAGATAAAGAAAATGGAGAAAGTTGGGAACCACAACTTTGAGACAGTCAGTAACTTTATGTACCTCGGCACCGCCGTAACCGAAACGAATGACACCAGTTTTAAGATTAAGCGAAGAATAATACTGGCAAACAGTTGCTACTTTGGACTAAGTAAACAGTTTAGAAACAAAGCCACCTCTCGACAGACGAAGAATACCCTATACAAGACACTGATACTACCCGTGCTGTTATATGGTTCCGAAGCATGGGTACTTGTGAAAGCAGATGAGGCAGTGATTGGAGTATTTGAGAGAAAGATTCTTTGTAAAATATATGGACCAGTTTGCGTTAATGGAGAATATAGACGACGTATGAACCACGATCTGTATGATGACGATAGCATAGTTACACGCATCAAAATACAACGGCTGCGTTGGCTAGGTCATGTTGTCAGAATGGATGAAGAAGCTCCAGCAAAGAAGTATTTGAAGGCAAACACGGTGGTACACGCAAACCGGGAAGACCAAAAGCCCAATGGTAAGATCAAGTTGTGGGAGACACCACGAAACTTGGTGTCTGGGATTTTATTGGGTTGCCCAAAAAGTAATTGCGGATTTTTCATATAGTCGGCGTTGACAAATTTTTTCAAGCTTGTGACTCTGTAATTGCATTCTTTCTTCTGTCAGTTATCAGCTGTTACTTTTAGCTTGCTTTAGAAAAAAGTGTAAAAAAGTATATTTGATTAAAGTTCATTCTAAGTTTTATTAAAAATGCATTTACTTTCTTTTAAAAAATCCGCAATTACTTTTTGGGCAACCCAATAGAATGACCGCAGAAGATCGAGGAGCTTGGAACGCTATTCTACGTTCGGCTAGTGGAAGAAATATTAAATTAAGCAAGCATTTCTTGACATTGAAGATGCTTTTAATAATGTAAAACCGATGTCAATCAGGAAGGAGTTGGAGTTTCTAGGCATAAATTCTACTGTAAGAAGGTTAATTAATAACTAACTTACTAAAAGATGCATTACGGCAGGCTTGGGATCTGTGGATTTAAAAAGATGTGTCAGCAGAGGAACAGCCCAAGGAGGTGTACTGTCTCCTCTACTTTGGAATATAGCCATTAACAATATATTATTGTCTCTGTAAGAAATGATTATAAAAGTGGTCTCGTATGCTGATTACGTGGCAATTGCGGTTAGGGGAAAGTTTCCCACCACTCTTAGAGAAATACTGCAGGAGGCTCTTCGTGCAGCAGCGAAGTAGGCTACCGAAAGTGGTCTAGGTATAAATCCGTGCGAGACAGAAGTAGTTCTTTTCAGCAGGAGATTCAAGTTGCCTAAAGTGGAACTTGTCTCCTTGGGTGAAGAGAATGTTCCATTTACAGAAAGGGCAAAATACCTGGGTGTTTTCCTGGACAGGAAATTGAACTTTAAATCCAACATTTTGGAAAGGGCGAGAAAGACAACCATTGTCCTATACACATGCAAGAGAGCCATTGGCAAAAGTTTGGAGTTTAGAACACGTGTCATGCATTGGTTATATACTGCATTTTGCTGACCTATAATGCCATATGGTGTTGTGGTCAGGTGGACAGCGCTTCAAAAGTCCACCTACTGCTCTATACTTAACCGGATCCAAAGGATGGCTTGTTTGTGCATCACAACCGCACTGAGGAAGACACCATCTGATCTTCATCTAAGGCCTCTTGACATTGTGGCTAGACAAATTGCAGCGACCACTGCCGTGAGGTTAAGGGAGCTTTCTCATTGGTCATGTGGCGGCTACGGACACTTCGTTATCCTTAATACAATATCCGATGTTCCAGGCGGTGTGGATTACACACTACCTGAGCCGCTTTTTGATAAAAAGTACTGTACCACTATTTCTGATAGAACCGATTGGAACTACGATATCCCCGGTAACAGAAGTTACATAGACTTCTATACGGATTTTTGCAAACTAAACGACCAGGTGGGCTTTGGAGTGTACTCTAAAGATGTAGAATTGGCATATCGAAAAGGTTACCCGACCACTGCAGTGTGTATCAGCGGAGGTCCTTGCAATTAAGGAAGTGATGGAATGGCTAAGATACAATGTCATTACGACGATTGGCATATATATCTTCTCAGACAGCCATTAAATCAGATCTCTTAACAAGATGGCTGACCAGTTCAAAATTCACCAGTTCTGGGTGCCGGGCCACAGAGATATCACAGGGAATTGTAAAGCGTAAAGCTTGCAAGACTAGGAACTACCCTTCACATTCCATTTATATTGGAATCTGTGGGTATGCCTCTAGCGACATGTAAGCTAAGCTTTCAGGACCATGCCCGAAGAACAACGAATGATATATGGCCACAAAGAGGGGGCTGTGAGCATTCCGAAACTATGTGACCTAATCTGGACTTGAAGAGGTCTACTGCTTTGCTGTCATTGGCTAGAACTGACGTCTCAGTCATTGTGTCCGCCATGACAGGTCACTGGCGACATAACCACGTCTGGCAAATTTTTTATATATGGCGTTGCCACTTTTACATAACTTCAGCGGCGTTAATTTCATTTTTATTCACCAACATTGTACATCTATGTCACAACTGCTTACTGAGTACAACATTTCTACTTTTTACCCAACGAGACATCAACCATTCATCAACCCTATTTGTATTTTGGAAATCTTTAAGTAGTTATAAGTGTTCTGGGTGCAATTTGATACTTCCATTGGGAAGTTTCACATTTCCTACCATAAACATACTCAGAACGACGACCATTATTTATGTTGTTTACAAGATATAAAAAAAATAATTTGGCAAAAAAAAATTGAATTAACTCGTGAACTCGCGATCAGTTTTCACAACATTCGACGTGGATTACCACGACAAGAGTGCATTGATGAGCTTTAATCTTTGTAAGGAGATGAAGCACCATCCTTTACCATTATGAAAAACTGGTTTATGAATTCAATCTTGCCCAAGATCGTCTAAAAACCGCCGTTGCACCAGAGAAAATTGATGCCATGCGTGAACTGAAAATACAAGATTGCCATGTGATACACCGTGAGATGGAGGCATCCTTGGTCATTACTCCCACCAGCGTACATTCGCTATTGCATGAACACCTAGCCGTAAAAAGGTTTGTTCTCCTTGAAAACCGCACAATCTGACAATCGCTCAAAAAAAGGGTGGTGTTGAAATATTGAAAAATACGGTCGCGCTG